>NC_135534.1:122219818-122550443 GCF_045843805.1 Urocitellus parryii
TTCTCAGGGTTAATACACCTGTGGTTTTTCTATAAGTTACTTGATTGTTTATGATTTCAATTTAAGACGATTAAAAAAAAAAAAACAACTCATGACCCTGCTGTTATTGGTTCAAATTTCAATGCTCATTACTAAACTGATACATTTACCTTTAATGTTTACACATCATAGTCAGCTTCATAATATATTGTGATTTTTGCCTTAGTCATCTAAATGTTTTAAAATTTTTAAATGATAAACATCTCTCATAATGTAAGCAAAACTTCTTTTAGACACTTTTTATTTCTTTTTAAATACCATACTCTTCCCTAAAGAACTTTCTTTTACATTTATTATGCTATAGACAACAAATCTTTTAAGCTTCAATTTTTTTGAAAAAAAATATTATTTCTCTCTACTTTGAAAATATGTTTAACTGGATAGAGAATTCAAGATATATATTTTTAATTAGAAATTCACTGTCTTTTGCTTTGACTAAATATTATAAATACACAGTCATTTGTATCTTTGCTTCACCTTAAATAATGCACTTTTTAAAAATTGTATTAGTTCTTTTTAGTTACACATGACACTAGAGTATACTTTGACATATTTATATAAACATTAAATGTATTTTATAAGAATCAGGATCCCATTCATCTGGATGTACATGATGTAGAGAATCACTGTGGTTTATTCATATATTTACTTAGGAAAGCACTTTTATTTTTTGACCCCTTTAAACGCTTCTCCTTATTATTATTTTTGGCAATGTTTGTATTACATAAACTTGCTTTGATTTTTCTTTTTTTTTTATTGTTGGTCGTTCAAAACATTACATAGTTCTTAATACATCATATTTCACAGTTTGATTCAAGTGGGTTATGAACTCCCAATTTTACCCCGTATACAAATTGCTGTATCACATCAGTTACCCTTCCATTGATTGACAAATTGCCTTTCTAGTGTCTGATGTATTCTGCTGTCTGTCCTATTCTCTACTATCCCCCCTCCCCTCCCCTCCCCTCCCCTTTTCTCTCTCTACCCCTTCTACTGTAAATCATTTCTTCCATTTGTATTATCTTGTCTTACCCCTCCTTTCCTCTTATATGTCATTTTGTATAACCCTGAGGATCGCCTTCCATTTCCATGCAGTTTCCCTTCTCACTCCCTTTCCCTCCCACCTCTCATCCCTGTTTAATGTAAATCTTCTTCTCAAACTTTCGTCCCTACCCTGTCCTTGTTTATTCCCCTTATATCAAAGGGGTCATTTGGTATTTATTTTTTAAAGATTGACTAGCTTCACTTAGCATAATCTGCTCTAATGCCATCCATTTCCCTCCAAATTCTATGATTTTGTCATTTCTTAATGCAGAGTAATACTCCATAGTGTATAAATGCCACATTTTTTTATCCATTCATCTATTGAAGGGCATCTAGGCTGATTCCACAATCTTGCTATCGTGAATTGTGCTGCTATGAACATCGATGTAGCAGTGTCCCTGTAGCATGCTCTTATTAGGTCTTTGGGGAATAGACCTAGAAGGGGAATAGCTGGGTCAAATGGTGGTTCCATTCCCAGCTTTCCAAGAAATCTCCATACTGCTTTCCAAATTGGCTGCACCAATTTGCAGTCCCACCAGCAATGAACAAGAGTGCCCTTTTCCCCGCATCCTCTCCAGCACTTATTGTTGTTTGACTTTCTAATGGCTGCCAATCTTACTGGAGTGAGATGGTATCTTAGGGTAGTTTTGATTTGCATTTCTCTGACTGCTAGCGATGGTGAGCATTTTTTCATGTACTTATTGATTGATTGTATGTCCTCCTCTGAGAAGTGTCTGTTCAGGTCCTTGGCCCATTTATTGATTGGGTTATTTGTTATCTTATTGTCTAATTTTTTGAGTTCTTTGTATATTCTGGTTATTAGGGCTCTATCTGAAGTGTGTGGAGTAAAGATTTGTTCCCAGGATGTAGGCTCCATGTTTATCTCTCTTATTGTTTCTTTTGCTGAGAAAAAACTTTTTAGTTTGAGTAAGTCCCATTTGTTGATTCTAGTTGTTAACTTTTGCGCTATGGGTGTCCTATTGAGGAATTTGGAGCCCTATCCCACAGTATATAGATCATACCCTACTTTTTCTTCTGTCAGATGTCGTGTCTCTGATTTAATATCAAGCTCCTTGATCCATTTTGAGTTAACTTTTGTGCATGGCGAGAGATAGGGATTCAGATTCATTTTGATGCAAATGGATTTCCAGTTTTCCCAGCACCATTTGTTGAAGATGCTATCCTTCCTCCATTGCATGCTTTTAGATGCCGCAGTCTGGCTGGGCACAAATCAAGCCACCGAAGCAAGAACAGACTTTATTTTTTTACTGCAAGAAAGAAACCTCACACACGCTCCCGGGGAATCCTCCCGACAAGCCACGAGGCTCCTCCAGGAAACCCCCAGCCGGAAATATCTCTCCGGGAAAACCCTCCTCCTGCACTTCGCCAACCAATGGGAACTCCCGGGGAATCCCCGTGAGAACTAAAAATAGCGCGAGAACTCAAAATTAGCGCTAGAACTCAAAAGTAGCGGCAGAGGCGGATATTAACGCCTTGCCTGTCAATCAATACTGTTGGCAAAATGCCAGGGGCCATACAGACTCGGCTGTGGCTCTCAGCATCTCCCCCCTTCTGTTTAATTAAACAACAAGTAATGTGGCTTAGGGACCGTGCCTGTTAGGTAGTCCAATTCAACATATGGTCCTTACCCGTCATCGGATGAACTGACCTCTAGGCGTCAGCCTCCTGTCTTAGGTTGGTACCACTGCAATCGGATCATACCCGTCACTGACTACCGGTCCAGCATACAGCCATACTTGTGGATAGGCCTTTGCACCAGTGGGGGGGTGAGGTTCTTTGCCTCACCTCTGTTGGCCCCCAAACTTGTCCTTGGTGCCAATGGGGGGGTGAGGTTCTTTGCCTCACCTCTGTTGGCCCCCAAATTTTAGACCATCACTAGTAGAAGAGAGGAGGATGAAAAATGCCATGACACCAAGCCAATTGACGGCTCCTTTGAAAAATTGTACCACCGGTGACACCATCAGCAAAGATGCCAGCATTACCACAATTCGCTGCACCAACAGATAGTTCACAATGCATACAAGTGATACATAGTCCAGGCAAGTTCTGCAAGCAGTTCAAAGTAGAGGAATCTGTCAATATGTCCATTTCCTCCCAAAGTAAATCTACTCCTTGATTGAGCATTACTTGTTGAGTTATTATTCACTGATGCATCAGTTTATACAGTTTGTTGATAGCTACCGAAGAAGCTGTAGTTTGGTTTTATCTTTGTCTTCACCGGCACTGGGATGAAGATAGGAATTCTGGCAATGATGCTAGGAAAAAAATTATGTAACATTCCAACAGGCATTAAGAAAACAATTTTTTGAACAATTTACATTATCCTGAACAGAATTATTAAATATAATGAGAAGGAAAGGTGAAAGCAAACAAACAGATCTGTTAACCTCCTTATTTGTTCACATATTAAAACAATTTTCAACAGCTGTTTACCCAATCTAAATTAAACCATTAAAATCACGTGAATAAAAAAAAATTCGGATCCATTTATTCATGAGCGCTCCTCATATAAGATATATGGACATACACACATACAGACATACAACACAAAACAGAAGTGTGCGCACATAACATACAACATATAAGACAATAATAAAGGCCTTGTAGCTTTACCTAGGTGAAATCTCCATTGCAATGTTTAAAAACTCCACAGTCAAAAAATAAAACACAGTCAAAAAACAAAACTGATCAGAAAAACATTAACCTAGGTTTGTATGAGCTCAAAAAATAAAATAGAACTTTATGATGTGGGAAAAATGCAATAATAAAATAGATATTGAAAAAAGGCACCGTGGTTAATCACTGTCGCAGATGTAAGAATAGCCAAGCTGGAGCTCTGGATATCAGCTGTTATGGATTTCAGTCAAATCATCTTCTTTTTCTGTAGAAATTGTTTTGGTTAACCTCTCTGGAATCCAAATCGGCTGCTGTTCTCCCTGTGGGAACACACAAACGGAACCCCGACTCCAGACAATAACTGGGTCGGGACCTTTCCATTGTCCTGTTAGAATATCTTTCCAAAGTACCTTAGGCTTATGTACATTTTTCGGATACATATGTCTTTCCGCAGCACTAAGTCCTGATGAATCCAAATTTAGAAAGTTTAGAGTAAAAAGGGTTATTTTAAGTTTATCTTTGGGGGATATATACCCCTTTCCAATTCCCTCTTTTTGCTTTAATAAGTACGTTTTAATAGTTTGATGAGCTCTTTCAACTATGCCTTGCCCCTGTGGATTGTATGGGATTCCTGTTATATGAGTAATACCAAAAGATGAGCAAAATTGTTTAAAAGAGTTAGAAGTGTAACCAGGACCATTATCAGTTTTTAACTGTTTAGGAACACCCACAGTGGCAAAATTTTGTAAGCAATGAGCTATAACATCTTTAGTTTTTTCTCCGGCATGAAGGGAGCCCATCAAAAATCCGGAAGAAGTATCAACTATAACATGTAAATATTTTAATTTTCCAAATTCTGGCAAGTGTGTGACGTCCATCTGCCAAATATGGTTAGGTATCAGTCCTCTAGGATTGACTCCAAGATTAACTTGTGGTAAAAAGGTCACACAATTTTGACATTGTTTTATTATATGCCTGGCTTGTTCCTTAGTTATTTTAAAACGCTTTTGTAAAGTATTAGCATTAACGTGAAACCTTTTATGAAAATTTGTAGCTTCTTCTACAGTAGAAAAAATATGTATATCATGTGTAGTTTTATCTGCTAAATCATTGCCCAAACTAAGGGCTCCAGGCAATCCTGTATGTGCCCTGATATGTCCTATAAAGAATGGATCTTTTCTATCCCAGATTAGACTTTGTATAGTGGAAAACAAAGAGAAAACAGTAGAGGAAGGGGAAATCCTACCAGCATCTTCAAGGGATATTATAGCATTAACTATATACTGACTATCAGAAAATAAATTAAATACAGAATCTTTAAACATCACAAAAGCTTGTAAAACTGCATTGAGCTCTACCTTTTGAGCTGATTGTTTGGGAACTAAAAATGTAAAAGTTTGATCAGGGGTAACTACTGCTGCTGTACCATTATTAGACCCATCAGTGAATATATTTGGAGCATTCACGATAGGTGTTTTTCTTGTCATTTTAGGAAAAACTACAGGATGCTTAGACCAAAAAGACAACAAAGGATTAGATGGTAAATGATTATCAAATGAAACATTTGATTTACACATGATTATTGCCCATGTATTTAACTCATTAGCTAACTCATCAATTTGCTCCATAGTATATGGAGTAATAATTTTATTGGGAGAAATTCCAAACACCCCCTTTGCTGCTTTTATTCCTTTCAGTATTAATTGTCCTACAGCCTCAGGATACCTAGTAAGAATAGTGTTAGGAGAGTAAGATAAATGTATCCACAATAATGGACCTTCTTGCCAAAATACTCCTGTAGGAATATTTTTTGTTGGTATTACAATGAATAATAAAGGCAAACTTATATCAATTCTGTCCAAATGCATATTTTCCATATATGTTTCAATAATTTTTAATGCCTTTCTTGCTTCAGGAGTTAATATGCGGGGTGAATTTGGATCTGATGGACCTTTTAGGATATCAAATAAAGGTCCCAACTCTCCTGTTGGTATGCCTAGATAAGGCCTTATCCAATTTATATCTCCCAACAACTTTTGAAAGTCATTAAGTGATTTGAGTTGATCTACTCGTATTTGAATTTTAGGTGGACGGACCATGGTTGAGGATAATAGAACTCCTAAATAATTAATTGGAAAATTTAATTGTACTTTATCTATTGCTATCTCTAGATTATAATTTTTTAACAAATTTGTAAGTGTGGCATAACATTCCAACAATGTGTTTTTATCTTTGTGTGCTAACAATACATCATCCATATAGTGAAATATTTGTAGTTCAGGATTTTGATTTCTAAGTGGCTGGATTGCTTTATTAACATAAATTTGACACATAGTTGGGCTGTTAGCCATCCCTTGAGGGAGCACTTTCCATTCATATCTCTGATCAGGACCTTCATGATTCAGTGCAGGGATAGTAAATGCAAAATGTGGACTATCCTCAGGATGAATTGGAATTGAAAAGAAACAATCTTTAATATCTATAGCTAAAACATACCAGGTTTTTGGTAAAGCAGACAATTGAGGAATCCCTGATTGAGCAGGTCCCATAATAACCATCTCATTATTAATGGCTCTTAAATCTTGTAATAATCTCCATTTACCAGATTTCTTTTTAATGACAAAAATGGGAGTATTATAGGGAGATACAGAAGGTTGTATATGTCCCTCCGCTAATTGTTGTTTGACCAGGTCATGGGCTGCTTGTATCTTTTCTTTAGTCAGGGGCCACTGAGAAACCCATACTGGTCTATCTGATTTCCAAGTGATTTTTATTGCCTCAGTGACCCCTTCTGAAAACCCAGTCCATGTCTATTTATTCTTTGATCTATTTGTATTGGTGCCGCTATACCTTGTTCTTGTTTTTCTAATCTTTTTCCTTTCCTAAAACCTTGTCTAGCCATAATAGTGGGTGCATTTTGATTGATATTATTTGTTAATGTCAAACCTAATTGATCTAAGACATCTCGTCCCCATAAATTTACGGGAAGATGATCCAATACATATGGCTGTATAGTTCCTTCACATCCTTCAGGATCCTTCCAATCTAAGACCATTGCACTTCTATGGGGATTAGTTGCCACTCCTAGGCCTCGAAGCGTTTGAGTGGCTTGTTGTAATGGCCAATGTTTTGGCCATTCTTGACGAGATATGATGCTAAGGTCTGCACCTGTATCCAGTAGCCCATTAAATTCATGTCCTTGAATATTTAGTTTTAGCATTGGGCGAGAATCTAAATTCAAAGACAGCATAGCCCAATCTACACCTGTGGAGCCTAATCCCCTGGAACCTCTTTCCATAGTAGTACTGGAAAATTTATCATGTAGGCTGGATATTATTAATAACTGTGCTATTCTATCTCCTGGTGAAATTACTGATATACCCTTTGGAGAACTAGCTATAATTTTTATTTCACCTTCATAATCGGGATCAATTACCCCGGGACTTATCATAAGTCCTTTTAGCTTAGAAGAACTACGTCCTAACAATAAGCCTACTGTTCCTTTGGGAAGAGGTCCTTTTACTCCTGTGGGAATGATTTGAACTCCCATCTCTGGAGTTAGTACTGCTCTGGCGGAGGCGCAGATGTCCAACCCTGCGCTCCCTCTGGTTCGTCTGATGAGAGATCGGATGGATAATGTGTCCTGGGTACTACCCTGATGGGGTTGCTGGGTTCCTCCATGGTTTTTCTGGGTTCCTCCAGTGCCCCGTACATTTGTGGTCGTGGGCCCCGGAGCATTGGGCCCCCCTGTCCGTTTTTTGGCAATGGAGCCTGATGCCTTTCTCCACGATATCGTGGGTAACCACCTGGTCCTTGTCCATTTTTTGATAATGGAGTACCCTCTATGGTGGTTTGAGAACGGCATTCATTAGCCCAGTGTCTCCCTCTACGGCATCGTGGGCAAATATCTGGTGTTCTATTCCTTTGATACCTAACTTTGTTATACCTTCCTCCTATGGGGCAACTCCTTTTAAAATGTCCTGTTTGTTCACAATTGTAGCATGTTTTTGGCCTGGCATCTAAAGCCTGTTGTACTGCTGCCAAGACTTGTCCTTGTTCATTAATGTCTCTACATAATTTAATATATGTGTTTAAATCTTCATGTTTCCATGGTCTAATGACCTCTCTGCAGCAACGATTTGCTTGGTCATAAGCCAGTTGTTTTATAAATGGCATTGCTTGTTCTGTGTCACCAAAAATTTTGGAGGCTGTTTGAATAAGCCTATCTACAAAGTCAGCGTAAGGTTCATTAGGTCTCTGTATTACCTTAGATAGCTGACCTTGTAAATCTCCCTGTCCTTGTAAAGTCTTCCATGCCCTAACTGCGTCTGCAGCAATCTGTGCATATACAGCAGGATCATATTGAATTTGTTGCCGCTGACCCTCATAAGGTCCTTTTCCTAGCAACATCTCTAGACTTCTTTGAGGGTAACCGGCTGCTGCATTTCGTCTAGCTGTCTCCCTGCAAAATTCCTCATTGGCAACCTTCCATAACAAATATTGTCCTCCATTTAGCACAGATCTACACATGCTAGCCCAATCTGCTGGAGTCATGTCCAAGTTAGTAATGGATTCGACCATGCTTACAGTGAAGGGTGCATGAGGACCATAGGTTGTTACAGCCTCCTTTAATTGCTTCACTGTTTTGAACTCTAACTCACGGTGAATTCGCTGCCCTCCTGCCTGCTCAAGTACAGGGCATGCTAATCTTTGAGGTCCTGTCTCAGGATCCCATCTATCAACTACGGGGGTTGAGGGGGTTGAGGGCCACTCAGCTATCTCCATAGGTGGAGCTGTTGGCTGAATTACGCCCTCTGGTGATAGATCGGTGTTAGTAGCAGCCTCCTGTTGTTGCTTCCCCCCTGATAGCTGTTTCTCCTCTAAGCTTTCTTCCTTTAAATTTTCTTCCTCTGTCTGACTAGCTTGAGAGACCTTCTCTTTTGCTTGATCTAAATTGTCTTTCTCCATGGTTTGAACCTCTAACAATTTATTTAACACTCTTTCAGTTTGTTTTTTACTAATTTCTAATCTGTTACAAAGATAACGCAACCCAAAAAGATAACACAAAACAAGACCGAAACAGAATGAAACAAAAATGGAACAAAAAATCGTTGTATCAATTTTCCTATTTTCTGGACATGTGCATTTGTGGTCTATTTCTATCTCTTCCTCAGGGGCGAACAACTTCAAACCTTGAGCCAACCATTTTTCCCAGTCTGCCTGAGGAAATTCTAGGGATAGGCAGCTTGAAACAAAACCAAAACAAATCAAAGCAAGAACATATTGTTTTTTAAAATGGTCACCCATTCTCTTGCCTTCCCTTAGGGGTAAGCAATTTCACTTACCCCGAAGCTTCAGACGTTCCCCGACCGGGCCGCCAAATGCCGCAGTCTGGCTGGGCACAAATCAAGCCACCGAAGCAAGAACAGACTTTATTTTTTTACTGCAAGAAAGAAACCTCACACACGCTCCCGGGGAATCCTCCCGACAAGCCACGAGGCTCCTCCAGGAAACCCCCAGCCGGAAATATCTCTCCGGGAAAACCCTCCTCCTGCACTTCGCCAACCAATGGGAACTCCCGGGGAATCCCCGTGAGAACTAAAAATAGCGCGAGAACTCAAAATTAGCGCTAGAACTCAAAAGTAGCGGCAGAGGCGGATATTAACGCCTTGCCTGTCAATCAATACTGTTGGCAAAATGCCAGGGGCCATACAGACTCGGCTGTGGCTCTCAGCATTTAGACCCTTTATCAAGTATAAGATAGTTGTAGTTTTGTGGGTTGGTTACTGTGTCCTCTATTCTGTACCATTGGTCCACTCGCCTGTTTTGGTACCAGTACCATGCTGTTTTAGTTACTATTGCTCTGAAGTATAGTTTGAAGTCTGGTATCGCTATACCGCCTGATTCACACTTCCTGCTTAGCATTGTTTTTGCTATTCTGGGTCTTTTATTATTCCATATGAATTTCATGATTCTTTTATCTATTTCTACAAGAAATGCTGCTGGGATTTTGATTGGCATTGCATTAAACTTACAGAGAACTTTTGGTAATATCGCCATCTTGATGATGTTGGTTCTGCCTATCCATGAGCAGGGTATATTTTTCCATCTTCTAAGGTCTTCTTCTATATCTTTCTTTAGGGTTCTGTAATTTTCATTGTATAAATCTTTCACCTCTTTTGTTAGGTTGATTCCCAAGTATTTTATTTTTTGGGGGGATATTGTGAATGGAGTAGTTGTCCTCATTTCTGTTTCAGAGGATTTGTCGCTGATATACAGGAATGCCTTTGATTTATGCGTGTTGATCTTATATCCTGCCACTTTGCTGAATTCATTTATTAGTTCTAATAGCTTCTTTGTAGACCCTTTTGGGTCTGCTAGGTATAGAATCATATCATCTGCAAATAGTGATAATTTAAGTTCTTCTTTTCCTATTTTTATGCCTTTAATTTCTTTTGTCTGTCTAATTGCTCTGGCCAGTGTTTCGAGAACTATTTTGAACAGAAGTGGTGAGAGAGGGCATCCCTGTCTTGTACCAGATCTTAGAGGGAATGCCTTCAATTTTTCTCCATTCAGAATGATGCTGGCCTGTGGCTTATCATAGATTGCTTTTACAATGTTGAGGTATGATCCTGTTATCCCTAATTTTTCTAGGGTTTTGAACATAAAGGGATGCTGTACTTTGTCGAATGCTTTTTCTGCATCTATTGAGATGATCATATGGTTCTTATTTTTAAGTCTATTGATGTGGTGAATAACATTTATTGATTTCTGTATATTAAACCAGCCTTGCATCCCAGGGATGAATCCTACTTGATCATGATGTATAATTTTTTTGATATGTATTTGAATCCGATTCGCCAGAATTTTATTGAGGATTTTTGCTTCAAGGTTCATTAGAGATATTGGTCTGTAGTTTTCCTTCTTTGAAGTGTCTTTGTCTGGTTTCGGAATCAGGGTGATGTTGGCCTCGTAGAATGAATTTGGAAGTTCTCCCTCTTTTTCTCTTTCCTGAAATAGCTTGAAAAGTATTGGTGTTAGTTCCTTTTTAAAGGTTTTGTAAAACTCTGCTGTATACCCATCCGGTCCTGGGCTTTTCTTAGTTGGTAGTCTTTTGATGGTTTCTTCTATTTCCTCTATTGTTATTGGTCTGTTTAGGTTGTCTATATCCTACTGGCTCAATCTGGGCAGATCATAGGACTCAAGGAATTTATCTATGCCTTCACTATCTTCTATTTTATTGGAGTATAAGGATTCAAAGTAATTTCTGATTATCTTCTGTATTTCTGAAGTGTCTGTTGTGATATTGCCTTTTTCATCCCGTATGCTAGTAATTTGGGTTCTCTCTCTTCTTCTCTTTGTTAGCATGGCTAAGGGTCTGTCAATTTTATTTATTTTTTCAAAGAACCAGCTTTTAGTTTTGTCAATTTTTTCAATTGTTTCTTTTGTTTCAATTTCATTAATTTCAGCTCTGATTTTAATTATTTCTTGCCTTCTACTTCTTTTGCTGTTGTTTTGCTCTTCTTTTTCTAGGATTTTGAGATGAAGTATGAGATCATTTATTTGTTGGTTTTTTCTTTTTTTGAGGAATGAACTCCAAGCAATGAATTTTCCTCTTAGAACTGCTTTCAATGTGTCCCATAGATTCCGATATGTTGTGTCTGTGTTTTCATTTAACTCTAGGAATTTTTTAATTTCCTCCTTGATGTCTTCTAAAACCCATTGATCACTCAGCAACCTATTGTTCATTCTCCAGGTGATGCTTGCTTTTTCCTTTCTTCTTTTATCATTGATTTTCAGTTTCATTCCATTATGATCAGATAAGATGCATGGTATTATCTCTACCCCTTTGTATTGTCTAAGAGTTGCCCTGTGACATAGTATATGGTCTATTTTTGAGAAGGTTCCATGTGCTGCTGAGAAAAAAGTGTAGCTACTTGATGTTGGGTGGTATAGTCTATATATGTCAATTAAGTCTAGGTTGTTAATTGTGTTATTGAGTTCTATAGTTTCCTTATTTAACTTTTGTTTGGAAGATCTGTCCAGTGGTGAGAGAGGTGTGTTGAAGTCTCCCATGATTATTGTATGGTGGTCTATTAGACTCTTGAACTTGAGAAGAGTTTGCTTGATGAACACAGCTGCACCATTATTTGGGGCATATATATTTATGATTGTTATGTCTTGTTGGTGTATGGTTCCCTTGAGCAGTATGAAGTGTCCTTCTATATCCCTTTTGATTAGCTTTGGCTTGAAATCTATTTTATTAGATATGAGTATGGACACTCCTGCTTGTTTCCGCGGTCCATATGAGTGATATGATTTTTCCCAACCTTTCACCTTCAGTCTATGTATATCTTTTCCCATCAAATGCGTCTCCTGTAGACAGCATATTGTTGGGTCTTGTTTTTTGATCCATTCTACTAGCCTGTGTCTCTTAATTGGTGAGTTTAAGCCATTAACATTTAGGGTTATTATTGAGATATGGTTTGTTCTTCTATCCATATTTGTTTATTGATGTTACTAAACCTCATTTGTTATCGTCTTTGACTACTTTCCCCCCTTTACTGTCCTACCTCCCATTGTTGGTTTTCAATGTTATTTTCCATTTCCTCTTCCTGTAATGTTTTGCCAAGGATTTTTTGAAGAGATGGTTTTCTAGCTGTGAATTCTTTTAACTTTTGTTTATCGTGGAAGGTTTTAATTTCATCTTCTAACCTGAAGCTTAATTTCGCCGGATACACCATTCTTGATTGGAGCCCATTGTCTTTCAGTGTTTGAAATATGTTATTCCAGGATCTTCTAGCTTTCAGAGTCTGTGTTGAGAGATCACCTGTTATCCTGATTGGTTTACCCCTAAATGTAATCTGCTTTCTTTCTCTTGTAGCTTTTAAAATTCTCTCCTTATTCTGTATGTTGGACATCTTCATTATAATGTGTCTAGGTGTGGATCTCTTATGATTTTGCACATTCGGCGTCCTGTAGGCTTCTAGGATTTGGGATTCTGTCTCATTCTTCAATTCTGGGAAGTTTTCTCGTATTATTTCACTGAATAGACTGTTTATTCCTTTGGAATGGAGCTCTGTGCCTTCCTGTATCCCAATGACTCTTAAATTTGGTCTTTTGATATTGTCCCATAATTCTTGGATGTTCTGCTCATGGTTTCTTAGCAGACTTGCTGAGCTGTCTATGTTCTTTTCCAGTTGAAATACTTTGTCTTCATTGTCTGATGTTTTCTCTTCTAAGTGATCTACTCTGCTGGTAGTATTCTCAATTGAGTTTTTAAGTTGGTTTATTGTTTCCTGCATTTCTAGAATTTCTATTTGTTTGTTTTTTATTACCTCTATCTCCCTGTGAAATTGATCTTTTACTTCCTGGATTTGTTTGTCAATGTGATCTTTCATTGTCTGAATTTGCTGTCTCATGTCTTCCTTGAGACTCCAGATCATCTAAAGCATATATATCCTGAACTCTTTATCTGATATTCCATCTGTTGCAGCTATTATCTCTTCTAAAGTTGAGTTGACCTGCATTGCTTGTGGTCCTTTCTTTCCTTGTCTTTTCATACTGCTCGCATTTCTTTCTGCTTGGTGCAACTGTTGTGTTTTTGAAATTTAACCCGTATTTATTTATGTTGCTCTTGTATAGTTGAAAAGTCTCCCTTGCAGGTGCGGGCGGCGGCTGTGCCCCTACTCCAATTGGGGTGACGTGTCTACCACGCTGGCATCTCTCTGGGCCTGTTCCAGGAGTGGAAGGTGGCTCTGCTCTGTCCCTATTCCAATTGGGGTGTCGTGACTACAATGCTGGCAGGTCGCTGGGCCTGTTCCGGGCGTGGGCGGTGGGCTTGGCTGGCGGGATTCCACCTAATGGCAGTCCCTAACCTCCCTGCTTGCTAATTAATGGCTTCTCTGAGGCGCCAAGCCTTCTGTAGCTGCGGGGCAGGCTGCGCGAGTCAGTTGGCCTGGATCTCTGGGGTCCTGCTGCTGGCTGTTTTGATGTTGCAAGCTGTTGGAGAGTGGTGGTGTATCCTTCAGCTTTCCCGGATGGTGGCCGCTGACTGCCTGGATGGAGTGTCCGCTGTGGGGGATGGGACGGGACTGTACTGCTTCCTTCCCCTTCTGAAATCCCGTACTCGGCCCAAGGGTCCGTGTGGGCTTGGCTGGCGGGATTCCACCTATTGGCAGTCCCTAACCTCCCTGCTTGCTAATTAATGGCTTCACTGAGGCGCCACGCCTTCTGTTGCCGCAGGGCAGTCCGCGCGAATCAGTTGGCCTGGATCTCCCGGGTCCTGTTGCTTGCTTTGATTTTTCTACATTTTTATTTATTATTGTTGTTGTTCTGCATAGACTTCTTTATTGTGCAAGTTTGGAGTTTTGTCAATTTTTATACACTCTGTAAATATATTCTTCTTCTCTGCTTATTCTGGGACTACAATTGTGTATATATTAGACTTTTGAATATTTCCAAAATTCCTTGTCACTCTGCTTATATATTTTATAAATATAAAACAAATATATTTTCAATTTCTTCATAATTTTTTAAAATATGATATTTTATATTCTTTTATCTTCAAATTTATAGTCTTATATTCTGTACTTTCTTATCTGCAGTTAATCTGATTCATCAAAAATTTCTTTTCAATCCAGAAGTTGCTGTGCATACCTATAATCCTGTTAGGAGCCAAAAGATGGGGGAAACATGAGTTTAGGGAATAATTCTATAATGCAGTCACAGTGTGCTGACCCCCATATGTCTTCAGCTCTGTGTGGCATAAATGGACAGGTAGCAAACTACCTGTTATCTTAAGGAGAAATACAGTCCCCAAATAATGTTGATAAGAGAAACCTAAATTACTCTAATTAAGGAGACTTTTGTGACCAGCTCTTGAAAATATGGGAGATTAGGATAATTCCTCATAAAAACAAAATCTGTAAACAACATATGGTTAAAAATCCAATTAGAACTGGTCAGCATGAGCCAAGGTGACCTAGATTTGCAGTAGCAGTGGGTACCTGAAAGTCTGAAGTCATCTTGCTGTCAGGCGAAAGTCAAGAGGTGGACCTGGTCAGGACTCTGTAAAGTTCTCTTAGATCTCCAGTAAAACTGGAGTGCTGGAGAGGCATGCTGTGCCTCTCTTCTCTGTGAGGACATACTCTATTCCTTGAGAATGTTCCCCTTTCCTTTTCCTATCTCGCCAATAAATTAGTTTCTGTTACTCTGAGTAACATGTCTGAAATCTTTCTAACTTACTTATAAGAATCTGGGGCTGAAGGGAGGATATTCATGCTGCCTCAATTCTTTGGATGGCCCCAGCTCTGTAACAATCCCAGTGACTCAGAAGGCTGAGTCAGGAGAACTCCAAGTTTGAGGTCAGCCTCAGTAATTTAGCGAGGCCCTAAGCAACTTCACAAGGCCCTGTCTCAAAATAAAAAAGTAAAAATGGCTGTAGATGTTGCTCAGTATTTCAGCATCCCTAGGTTTAATCCCTGGTACCAAATATATATATTACATACATATAATATATATATTTATATATATGTATATATGTTTATATTTCATACATTATAATTTATCTCTAGAAATCCCATATGGTTTATTTTATATCTTACTTTTTACTCATTATTTTCATGCTGACCTATAACTTATTTAAGTATATTTGGCATGCTTATCATAGCTATTTTAATATATTTATTAATTTTATAATGAATGTCTCATTTCTGAATCTTTTCATTTATTAATTTTTCATTTAGTTTTTGGTTTCATTTTTCTGGTTTTGCACCTGCCTAGTAGATTTTTGTTGGCAGAAATTTTACAATTGTGAGTAATTTATTTTGCTATAGTGAGATTGGTGGATGGTGTGCTCATAGGCAGTTAAATCATTAGCAATTAAGTAATGAATGCATATTGTATGTATGTATTTAGTGGTCTTCCCTTTTCTCGGTTTCATTTTCTGTACTTTCAGTTGCCTGTGATTACCTGTGATCTAATTCTATGAATATTTGTTTTGAGTTTTTCTAGAAAGATCATTAAAATGATTTTGTAGAAATATATTATTATAATTGTTTTGTTTTACAATTATTGATTGTTGTTCATCTCTTACTATGTCTAGTTTATAAACTTTATCTCAGAAATGTATGTACAGGAGAAAACACAAAATATATAGAGACCAGTACCATGTGAGATTTCAAAACTTTCACTTAGTATCTTGGCAACTTTTCCTCACAGGAGAAGAAGATATACTCTACACCTGTTTATTTAATTGTCTAGAAAGAAAATTCAGATCACCTTTTCTTTATTGCATGTCATATTTGTTCAGTGATGTCTCTTCACTATGCATGGTTCAGACTTATTTGTGAACTCTGGGATTTTACATTTTAAAATTTTTCTTTCTCAGAAGTTATTTTTTGCTTAGATTCTTGGTATATTCCACCCCCTCACACTCCTTCACCCCTGTGTATATGCAGATTATCATTTACTCAAATACTTACATGGGATTTTGCAGATTTATGGGGAATAGTTTCCTTGTCTTACTCTGCAAATTCTAATTACCCTGTTCTTTCAAAAGTCTGATCTCTCTCTCCTCAGCGCAGTGAGATTTTCAGGCTCTGTTTGGTTTTATCTTTACTTTCTTTGTTCTTGAAATTTCTTCCAGATGGAAATTCAGGTTTTTGTCTGATCTCAAGATTCATTCATTGCCTATTGTTAAATATATGAGATTATTTTATCTTTTGAAGATATTTTTGGGCAGTTCTGTAATTATTTACAATTATAGATTAAATGTAAAGTCAATTAGGTACTTAAAAATAAAGAACATTTGACTTTCAATTCAAAAGACTATATTGTCTAGACTCAATTTATCCACCATCATGTGTGTATTACCTTTTCTTTAAAAATACATATCATAACATCTGCATTGCAGTACTGATCTTAGGCGTGCCACACTCAGTGGATTTTCCTGGCCTCACAGAGTAAGTCTAGCTGTTTTGTCACATGATTTCATAGCACTCTGGATTTCCTATTTGGCATCTCTTTCCTACCTACAACTATGTGTTTGATATATCTCCCTTGACAGCCCATAGCTTTTAGAAGACAGAAGAAATCATGTCAATCTTATTAACTACTCTATCCACAGACCCTAAAATATGACTTTGAACATACAAACTTCCAACAAATATTTATGGAATAAAATTTAAATTTAATTTATGATACTTTAAAAATAAATTTATGATATCAACTATTACAACAGCCCAGGAACCTTGAAAATACCTCATATATGCTGTCCCAAGCTTTTCTTATCTAACAATTGAAGGAATGATTGGATATTCTAAGATTTTTTTACACTTTAAATTTCTGTTTCTTTGATCTTTTGGGGGTTGGGACTAACATTTAACCATACTCTAATTTAAGATACTCCTTCTGCTGTAACTTAACCCTCCATTAAAATGAAACATCATCTCTATGTGTCTATGTCTTGTTTTCTTGCCTTTATTGTGAACATCTTAAATACCAGAATAGTGTACTACATATCTTTGTAATGGCCAGTAAATAATTTTATATGATTTTCCATAAGAAACTTGAACTTGAGTTGAACACCTGAAAACATTGCTTCTTGGATGTTTCTCTAACCCTTGTGCCATCCAGGAATGTTCCTTGATAAGTGAGTAGAGCTGGCTGTTAATATAGTGAATGACTGATTTAGCAGAGGGCCAGGTTTTGAAGTTCTCTCACCAGGATTCTCCACCCTCAAGGATGCCACACCACACAGCCCAGTTCTATTCAGAATTATGATGCTGGCAGTCTAGGTGTGACAGTATGGAATTCACCCTTCCTAACTTGCCTCCCCTTCTTCTGGTTTTTATGGCATCTTTATTGTGGGACTAGATTGATTTTTTGCAAAGCTTTATTAATCAGATGTTTAAAACCCCGTGAGTTTTATAGAGCTAGAATGATGATGTAATTGTGTAAATCTATGGTTATAAAACAATGGGGTCAGTGATTCTTAAGTAGAGCTAAGAGGCTCTACCTAGAGACAATAAATTACTTTTTGAATGCAAAAACAAAACAAACAAAACAAATAAAGAAACAAAAAACACCACTCATTGAATTCATCCTGGAATCTCTGAGTTTGTGCTCCTTGCTTTGGATAATAGCACATCTTTGCTGAAATGTTTTCTATGTATTCTACTTAGCCTTATGAAATACTATATCCAGTTTTCTCAGCTGGACACAGAAGTTGCTATGAAGTCTAATACTCTCTACCTTCCTAGTTTCTTTTCCCCTCTATTTCCTTGTGTTTCCTTCCACTCTCAGATCTAATTCTGTGTTTGGCTGTTTCCCCTGAGGAAATAGACTCTTGTCACCTGATTTTATTCATGCCATCTACTTGGCCTGAAGTGTGCTCTTAAAGTTGTGTCTTTAGGAATTTGACTGTTGGAATTGGGGTGTCTGCCTTAGATATCCTCTTTACAATGATATGATACTTTTCCAGTGGATCCTGAGGAATGAATAGATACCTTTACCTTTTATTTTTATAGATCTTTAATAGCAATTTCTATTTACTCCTTGAAGCTAGTCCTTGTATTTTTACAACCAGTTTGCAGATGAAGAAGCTACAATAATGAAATCTAAGTGGATTGACTAAGAATGCACAATAAGCAGCTGCACAAGCAAATTTTTGTGAAACTTGACCTGGACTTACAACACCCAGTATTTATAAAATTTTTTATAAGAATTGTAAAACTATTTGTGGGTCCCTTCTGAATTTTCTTATAATTCATACCATTTCCAACAGTGTTAGCACATGGTAAGTGACCAATAAATGACTGAATGGAGTTTATGTTCAGTAGGGAAGTGTGTGGGTGTTTGTTTGTGTGCACGCATGTGAGTTCTGTGAGCAAGGAATTAGGGTTTAAAGCCAACTTTGGGGTACCTGGGATAAGGGAAGACTTTTAATCCTCAGTAGTACATTTCAGGTAGTACCATGTGATTATGGCTCTACAATGGACATTTATAATTGAAATTAGTATCCAGAGATGGTTTCCTGAAAACTTGTCATTTTTCATCTTCAGTTTCTTCATTAATGGTGACTACATGCCACCCTCTCACCCATCACTATCTTTAACTCATCACTGGGTTCACCCTTCTCCTTGTTAATCCACTTAAATGCAAACTAAGCTTTTGATATAATAAAAGTTTTGTTGATGTACATAATGCCAGGGATGCCATGGTTTCCTAAGAAATAATCTGTTGTGTAAACCTTAAGGGAAAAGTCATTAAATGGGCTGTGTGAGTGGTGTGTTTATGTGTGTGTATATGTATGTATACATGCTCCAGAAGACAATTAAACACAAGCATGCATTCACACTCACTTGTCAATTTTCTAAGGAATTTCAGCAATAAAATTCCACTGTAGCATCAGTGAGATGTGTCCCAGCTGATGAAGTGGTTTCCATGGGAATATATTAGATTGCTTGGCAAAACTAGCTTGTTCTGCACATGAGAAAGATGTGAAATAGTAGTTTGAATCCCATGTGATCTCACCCCACTTCAAATGTAGCCTATAAACACCTGGAACATGACTTGGGCAGGAGCTGAAGACTAGACATGTATGTCAGTCCATACATGTTCTGTGGCAGAGTCAAGAAATTTGCATACCTGGGACCTTGTCTGCTATCATTTATAAATTTATTTTTGCTAGAGAGCCCCAAAGCTCTGAGCTCTCTGAGGTTAGACACTACATCTTGAGAGCCATGATAGTCATTAGCATCTTTTATTACTTACTAGGCACGAATAACTGCTTTACATACTTATTTCCTTTAATATATACACATATGTATATTATTTTTAAGTGCCAGAATATCAGTGATTCACTGGGTCTTCAGTTTTTAAACCAATCATTGAGAATCAACCTTGTAAAATAAGCTAATGAAGAAAAGTTGGGCATGCTTCTTATAGGAATTAAGACATATTATCATTCCTAAGAGTGAGGAGAGGACAATTTTCTGATGGCTCCAAGTAAACATTAAATAAATATGTCATTGCACAAGGCCTGAAGCCCTATAAAGAGCAAGCATCTCCATGTTTATAGTGTTCTGGTTATTGAAATTCATTCCAACATGAATGGAAGGCTTTTAACATTTCTCAGTATGTCTACATTTTCACCAGGGGGCATGTGTTCAGTTGGTTCCAGTTTGTTGAGCTTTACTTCATGGCAGGCAGGAAATCAGGTTTTCTCTAAGATGGATGAGGGCAGAGGGATTGCAGGTGAATAAAACAGCTCACATGTGAACTGTGAATGAATCCTTCATGTTCACCCTCATCTGTTAATCTCTGTCTGTTCTCGGTTTTGCTTTTAAGAATTCTGGGAAGTGGATGTGGAACCGATGTGAATCTGCAATATGTATCCAGGGTAAAAATGGGAGTTCATAATCTGCTTGAATCAAATGTATGAAATATGATATATCATGAGCTTTGTAATGTTTTGAACAACTAATAATAAAAAAATTTAAAAAAAGAATTCTGGGAATGTTGGCATTCCAGAGGGATGCCTGACTGGTAGTGACCAGCAGAACTAGGATTCACATTAGAGGGGCACACTGTTCAGAGAATGAGAGAGCCAGGCAGATAAAGATGGAAATAGCAAAATGTGGATACAAAATCTAATATGTAGTGATGAGGGGAGATGAAATGAAACAAAAATGAGCTGGGAAAGAACATAAGAGGGATGGAACAAAAAGAGAAGTAAGCAGAACAGGTGAAAGAAAGGAAGAGGGAAAGAAAGTAGAAAGAAAGGAGAAATGGAGAGGGAGGTGGAAAGAAGGCAAGAGGGAAAAGAGAAAGAGTGGTTCAAAAAATATGAGAGTAGGGGCTAGAAAGGGGAATCAGGGAGAAATGGGGGAAAAGAATATGGAAGAAGGAAGAGAGAAAAAATGCATAAAATCATCCTATTTAGTAAAGCTCTACTTAGCAGATGAGATGAAAATAATAAATGAAATTATTCAAAAAAGAAAAATGGAAATGGATATAAAACTGAGGGAAGGAAACATATCTAAGAGCTTAGTAGAGGAAAAACAGTCAGCAGGGATCTGGGAGTATTGCCTGGGTCAAAGACAGCTGGAATCTTACCTTTCTCTGAAATCCCCACACCTAATAATCTCAGAATCCCTGCAGCTAGGTTAGATGGAGAAGTGAAAACAGTTGGAAACCACCCCACCATACTCCAGTGTCACTCCAGAACTAGGATTCACATTAGAGGGGCACACTGTCAGGTGGTTGGTGAACTCAGGCTTGTTTTCCAACTGTGAGAGGTCTCTGAGTTGAGAACTATGCAGAGTCCAGAAGGTAGCCTAGTCCAGAAGGAAGCAAAATGTGGCTACATCACTTAATGGTTGTTGGAGCACCTTGTGGGAGATGAGAGTGACATCCTTGAAGGTTGGCAGGCTTGAATCTTGGGCACACTGACTTACAAATGCACCTGAATAGCAGGGACATCCTTTTATGCAGCAAGGCACACTCTGGTTTTCTCTCCTAGCCTGTCTTTTAGGATTAAGAGCTAAGATTAATGGATACACATGGATGTATAACCAATGTAATCCTGCAATCTGTACACATGGAAAAATGAGAATTCATACCCTATTTGAATCAAATGTATGATATGTCAAGATCATTGTATTGTCTTGAGCAACTAATAAAAAAAAGAAAAAAAGAGCCAAGATTATAGGAATATATTGCTACCACCCTAGCACTGTTCTCAGAGTCAGCTGTGGGAAGAACAAGGCCTTAGGAAAGGACCTAGAGGAGCCAGAAGGTGAGGGGATGTGCTCTGAACACATATACACCAACAGGTCCAGATCCACAAAGAACATGGAGCCATCAGAAAGCCTTATGGGGTATGAAGAGGCATGAGCTGGTTCTATCCTTCTGAGAAGAAGGTCAAAGGAGCCCACTCACATTGTCACTGTGCTTCCCTAGGAGAACAGCAGTCTGCAAGAAGATAGAGTCTAATCTCTAAGTGACAGGCTATCCTGAAGGGGGATGACTCCTCATTTGATTCAGTGCTCCAACGGGACTCCAAACCCTAGACTGAGAAGGCAGAAAAGCAGAGCTCAAAGACAAGGGGATAGGAAGTAGGAAGACACCAGAAAGAAATATTTCTATCTCATATGCCCACCAGACCATCTTTTCCCCTTAAAATAATGATTCTGGCTATAACTACAGAGACCTAAATATCAGAGGAAAGTCCCAGTGAAATCGATTTTAATCTCTCCGAGCCTCAGTTTCTTCACCAGTAAAGTGATGCTCATGGTACATACTCTGTGAACTCATAGTACAGAAAAGGGGCAATGTGGGGCTAGTGCCAACAATACTCTTAGAACATAACTTGGGATAATGCACAAAAACTTGGCATCCTTGCCATCTATAATGAATCTGATGATATTACAGCCATTCATAAAACCATACTTTAACAATTTTATGAAAACAATTTTTCATTAAGAAATGTAATTCTGGATTATGGTAAATTCACATGCACTTCACTTCTGCAAACACTTGCTCATACTCTGTACCCAAGATGCAGGAGGTAGATCCTCAGGAAGCTCTGTGTCATAGTGAAGCCCTGGAACCTACAAGTGCTTCTCCTGCAATGTCAGGAGGGTTCATTCTCCCACTCTCCTTCTACAGAAGTGACTAAAAGTAGATCAGTAGAATTTGTCAGATTAAGAAAATTGGTGTCATCCCACAGCTTCATTACCTTATAAGAGATAATGGCACCTTCAGATCCCAGAGGGCAATTACCAAACTATAACACATCATTCATGAGAAAACTACACATATCCACCCGCTCCCTGAGCTAATTCCCTGCCAACCACCCTTAGTGCAAAAGACTCTTTCAGCCCAGCCATAAAGAACTGTCCCAGTCATTGGCAGGCACAGCTGCTCTCTCAATCACTTACTGCTTAATTGAAAGTCAAGTTCCTGAACCCAAAATGAAATAATGCCTTTGCAAAAACTGTCATTTATTGCTCTAAAAATGCAAAATATGGCAAGGTCTGGGATGCAGTTTGCCTCATGAATAACTTCATTCAAGATACTGCAGATCACTAGGACTATCTGCACACTTCATTAGTGTCCCTGCAGAGTGGCTGCTGTCTATCAGAGATGTTCTCTGTGGTTGACTTCCACCAGATTCAGACATGTACACTCAGGATACAGTTGAGAATGGATTTCTTAATGTCTCACATTAAAAAATAAAATGAAGGGACCATTTAAAAAAGTAGGGGTGAAACTAGGTGTACTTTCCAGGATGGACAAAATGAAATAGATCAAATACAACAGTGCACTATTTCCAGAAGAAAATCTAATTAGTGATACCTGCCTTTTAATGTTAAGTAAAACATTAAAATCCTCACTAGGATTCTAAGTTTTATCTGCCTTCTCCATTTCTTCAATGCAGTTGTAGAGGCTCTGTTAATGGGTACTCACTATGTGCAGATGTTGTGTAAGTTTTAAGAATAGGGACACTAACTCACCAGCTGAAGACATGACCACTTTGGCCTTGTAAGATCATACTCCATTATTTAAAGTATTGAAGTTCTTCAAGGATAGATTCTAGGCATTCTCTTTTCCTGTATTTTGAAACCCTTTTACTGAGACTCATTTAAGCCTCAGTATTTGCTATTATAAATATCTGTGAAAGTACACACACATATTTGACTTCAGGACATACTAGCTTTCTGGGCTCCAGAGTTATGTAATCAATTGTTTTACTTATTTAACTTCTTAAATGTATCAAAATCACTTGAAACTCATCATATAAAAATACTAGATTAATGATCCTTACCTGGCCATCCTCCCACCCGGATACCCTTTTTTGGGTTGTGCTCATAGAACCAGTGATAAGAACATAAAGCATGGTGGTCACCTCTGATTTCTCCTTTTTTGATCACCACCCCCCATATCCAATTTATTATTACATATTTTGCTAATTAAACCCTTATTAGAGATACACATTTCTGGGATGGTACTGAACTAAAAAGTTTCTTCAGCAAACAGCAAAGAACATAAAGAGATCACCCACAAAATGGGAAAAAAATCTTTGCCACCTGCACCTCAGATACAGTACTAATTTCCAGGATATACAAAGAATTCAAAATATTTAACACCAAAAAAAACCCCACAATTAATAAATGGGCAAAGGAACTGAACAGGCACTGCAAAGAAGAAGAAATACATTCAATCAACAAATATGTGAAAAAAATGTTTGGTATCTCTCACAATTAGAAAAATGTAAATCAAAGCTACATCAAGATTTCATTTCACTCTAATCAGAATGGCAATTATCAAGAATACAAAGAACAATAAATGTTGGCTTGGACATTGGAGGGAAAGTTCACTCATACATTTCTGGTAGGACTACAAATTGGTGAACCCACTATGGAAAGAAGTATAGAGATTCCTCAGAACACTTGGAATGTAACCACCTTTGGACTCAGTTATCTCACTCCTAAGCATATACCCAAAAGACTAAAATCAGCATACTAGTGTGACACAGCATCATCAATGTTTACAGAGGCTCAACTCACAATAGCTAAGCTATAGAATCAACCTTAGTTCCCTTCAACAGAATGAATAAAGAAAAATGTGGTGTATATATACACAATAGATTATTACTCAGATATAAAGAAGAATGAAATTATGGCATTTGCCTGTAAATGGATGAAACTGGAGGCTAACCAAAATAAACCAATTCCAAAACACCAAAGTTTTCATGTTCTCTCTGATATGTGGATGCTAACACACAATAAATAGATCAAAGGGAAGAAAAGAAACTCATTGGGTTAGAGAAAGGAGAATATAGGAAATGGATGGAGGATGGGAATAAGAAACACAGCAGAATAAATCAGTCATATCTTTCATAAATGAATACATACCCAATGAAACTCAACATCATGTATAACCACAAGAATGGGATCTTAATTAGAATAAGCAATACTCCATGTATGTATAAGACACCAAAATGTGCTGTACTGTCTACTGTTTAAAAAAAATACCCATTTCTTTATATCTGAGCCCTAATTTTAGTCCAACAATAATCATTTGCCTGAGCTGCTGTGACTGCCATCTGTTTTGTCCAAGATCCAATATCCCTACCTGTAAAAAGGGTGAGTTATTCAATACTCAACTATGATGCTGCTACCCATGTTGCTAAAAATCCTACAGTGGTTCCTTATTACTTTCGGGAAATAGCTAAGCATTTTTCAAATTAACTGTGAAACAGGGAGAGGCAGAGATGGAACCCCATATGGATTTACCTGCAGCGGGGCCTATGTATGCCCAAATAGCAATTTCAGCACCAAGGTCAAAAAGAAAACTTTCAAGCATAGGATATTTATTCTTGACCTCTATTCAAGGATGTGGGTTGTCTTTGGTCTTTGAATATCTGGTTCTCCAGTCAATAGTACATGAAATATATAACACATAGTTTCTAGTTGATAGTAAGATCAATAGATCTTTAAACACTGACATCAATAAAATGCCCAAATTATAAAAATTATGCAGACTTCCACAGATAAAACAAAACAAACAAACAAGAAACGTAATTCAGGGTCTGGGGTTGTGGCTCAGTGGTAGAGTGCCTGCCTAGCATGTGTGAGGCACTGGGTTCAATTCTCAGCACCCCATATAAATAAATAAAGGTATTCTGTCCACCTACAACTAAAAAACAATTAATTTAAATTAAATTTAAAAACATAATTCAGGGACCTAGGGTTAATTGGTCATAATGTATACTTGTGTGTACATGGGGGTTTTACATGCTCACATACTCACCCCACAACCCCTGGAAATTTACGGGCTATCTAAAAATAATAAGAACTTTATATAAATTTATTATAATTAATTATAGTTATTCATTAGAGTCCCCTGTTATGGTTTGGATGTTGTGTCTCCCAAAGGCTCACATGTAAGATAATGCAAGAAGGTTCAGAGAAGAAATTATTGAATTATGAGAGCCTTAACCCAATCACTGGTTTAATCATCTAATGAGTGATAACTGAAGGCAGGTGGGGTGTGGCTTAAGGACATTGGGAGTGTTGCTTTGGGGTATATTTTCGTATCTGGGAAGTAAAGATCTGTCTGATTGCTGATCATCATGTGAGCTGCTTCCCTTCACTACTCTCTTCTATCATGATGTCCTGCTTCACCTCAAGCCCCAAGGAATGAGCCTGCTATCTATGTATCTATGTATCTCTGAAACCATGATCCCCCAAATAAACTTTTCTTCCTCTATAATTATTTTGTTTGGTCTTTTAGTCACAGCAGACAGAAAGCTGACTGAAACATCCCCTAAAATAATTTTGCTATCTTGGATAATCAGATATCTATCATATAATAATCTATTTAGCCCAGTGGTTAAGAATGTGACCCTGGAGCAAAAGCACCCATGTGAAATCCTGGCTATATCACAAATTCACTGGAGTACTCTGGGCTAATGATTTATCCTACCTGTGCCTTAGTTTCTTTAGTCATGAGATAGATGGCAATAACAGTTTCTACCCTATTAGAGCTACCATCTAGTTCAAGAACATTTATCCTCAACCCTGCCCCACAGTAGAAATAAACCTGGGCTAGATTATGGGATATTATGTATGGCAGGATTTATTCTATAGACAAGGAATAACTGCAAAAGACTTCTGAATAGGATGAGATCATGGCAGAGCTGAACTCCAGGAAGACTGACCTAGCATCGGGGCATGGATAGATTCAGAGGACCTTGAGAAGGAGAGATTAGTGTGGAGGAAGATTTCTAGTGGAAGAAAAGCATAAACATGGAAGCAAGAAAATTTGGAAGGCGTGAACAATATTGTGCTGGAAAAGACACCAGAGCTGCTTAGCTGGGAGTCATTGTAGAAAACCATCAGACCGAGTTTAGAATTAAGCACTGGGAGAATCAATATATGTAGTTATAATAACCCAGAGTGCTTGGCTGAGTTGGTTGCTTTAGTAATCTCTAACTTGAATAATGCCATGTCAGAGAAGGGAAAGTAAAGAAGTCTCAGTCATGATACTTATCTGCAGTGTCTTCTTCAGTGTGAAAACATGTTTTTATTTGTTTTATGCATATATTCATAGAAATGAAACAATCTAAGGTAAAGCAAACCTCATAAAATTGGCAATGGTTTTACAGCATAGCATACCAGTTAAAGTAAAGATATTAGGGCACTTTGAGATTATTAAATACATTGTCCCTTCCCTCTCTACTAATGGTCACTCTACTCAAGGCCAGGGGATAAGCTACATGTCCTTAAAACTACCAGTCATCCTAAGACAAAGACATAGAAATCCCTCCTTCCATTTTCTCTCCCAGAAACTAAACCATCCAAGACATAGTTCTCTCTGATGCAGACCTTATTTATTGGGGCAGTGGGTGATTCTGAGCACTTAGGACCATCAATTCTTGCTTTGTATGGGTATGAGTTACTAAAGGCACCACCCCAAGAGGAGTTTGTTGAAGAATTGATTGGGGTTTAGTGGTGGTGGTTTGACTTCATCATTAGAAGAAGCTGCTGCCAACATGTGTCATTGTTCAATTATGAGCCTCTTTACCTTTCCTATATCTTCAAATTTCTGAAGAATCTTTGAATACAAATGCCTATCTCTTACCCTACGTTGTTTGATCCAAAACAGCCTTGACTGAGTCTCAGATTTTCTGATTCTTTGAATCACCCTCTGGTAAGTCTAATTTGCATTCAGAGCTAAAAAAAAAATGCTGTGACATAAACAGCTAAACATCATATTTTTATTGTCTACAAAATAATTTGCCATCCAAATGAGACAGAACTTGCATATATGAGGATTATTGACAATATAGAATAGCAAATATAAAGTGCTGAGAGCTGTCACCACATACAAATAGTAAAAAAATATATATATACATATACACATAAACCAAATATGTAAGAAAGCTTCATGGAGGAGTGAGGGAGGTAGGACAAGGTGAAAGGGCACCTTTGATATTAAAAGCTGCATAAACAAATCCACAGAGAAGTCACATAAGAATTGAGTAAAGAATTGACTCCCCCTCCTACACATGGCTTGGTAAAAACAGTGGATCAATGACTGAAGACCTTTTTCCATGGAAATGAGAATCCAAAGAAGTGGACTGACCTCATTGTTCTGTGAGGAATGGATTATTGGCCACTTTCTGCTCATAGTCTACCCTGGAAGGGCTGTGGGGTAAACTCATGGCAACTGCTTTATCCTATAAGATATATAAAGAAAGAGAAAATATAGAAAAAGGGTAGAGCTGAGGAACCAACCAAAGATGTCACTGAATAAACCTTTAGCAAGAGTATGGGACAGACCATGTGAGAGCTAAAAACACAGTGAGTTATTGTGTTTCTTTTTTTTTTCTTTCTTTTTAACTTTTTTTTTATTAGTTGTTCAAAACATTACAAACCTCTTGACACATCATATTTCATACATTTGATTCAAATGGATTATGAACTCCCATTTTTACCCCGTATACATATTGCAGATTCACATCGGTTACACATCCACTTTTTTACATACTGCCATACTAGTGTATGTTGTATTCTGCTGCCTTTCCTATCTTCTACTATCCCCCCTCCCCTCCCCTCCCCTCCACTCCCATCTTCTCTCTCTAACCCATCTACTGTAATTCATTTCTCTCTCTTTTTTCCCCCTTTCCCCTCACTTCCTCTTATATGTAATTTTTGTATAACAATGAGGGTCTCCTTGCTTTACCATGCAAGCTATTGTGTTTCAACAAGTTCTCTATTCTCAGTTATCTTTGAACCCTTTGTAATTTCTGTAGTGTGGTGATTCTCAAATTAGAGATTCAATGAACAGATTCTTGCATCCTGCTGTGAAGGTTTTTGATTAACAGGTCTGGTTGAAGCCTGGACATTTAGAGATCTAATAAATTCCCATGTGTGAGAACCAGCTTTCTTTCACTCTAACAAATATCTAAGATAGTCAAAATTTAAAGAGAAAGGTTTATTTTGGCCCATAGTTTTAAGGTCTTAGTTCATGATATATTTGTCCCATTGCTTTGGGTCTGTGGTGAGGCAGTACCTTATGGTGGAAATCCGTGATAGAATAAAACTGCTTATCTCATTAACACCATGGGATATGTGAAAAAGCTTTAACTGGGGGCCTTTGGGGGACATTCTACATCCAAACTGCTGGCAAAGAACCTTTGTTGGTACTGGTCTTCTCTGCCCTCCTGTGAGGGTTCCTTACTTCCCCTCTCTCTTTCTCCCACACTGACCCATCTCAGCAGGAAGCAGCCAGAATCATTTAATAACAAAAAGGGTGGAATGTTGGGAGTTGCCCCTGCTCTAAAGACTAACTTCCCCATCCCCCAAGAAGAGCCGTCCAATGATGAGCCCTGCTGGATTACATGATCTTGCCCTCTAGTGGTGAGCCCTGCTGGCTCACATGATCCTGCCATCCAATGGTGAGCCCTGCTGGCTCACATGATCCTTAACCACAGTCAGAAAGCACCCAGCCCACTGTCAAACTGTTCAACCATTAAACTGTCATAACTGTCAAACCACCCCCGGCTCTATAAATATTCAGAGCTGTTTCTCTGACAGCAAGCCTTGATTGTTCTTTCATAAACTGTAGCACCAAAGACACAGTAAAGCTTCAGTTTAGAATTGACATTTTGAGAATTGCTGGGCCAGCATTTGAGCTTGTTATTATCATACTACATATTAATATTTACAAAGATCTTTTTGAAAATCTTCATCTCAGATATGCTAAAGGGAAATCGAGACATAGAACTTGCTCATATCTGCATGATTCAAATGCAGAAAGGTGATCTCATATTCCCAGGCTTAGGTATAGTTATAGCTATAGGAATTTAAGTAGGGGAATGCTAGGAGTAAAGAGACATAGGTCACATGTGTGTTCAATTACAACTTAGGGCATTCCCTGCTTTGTTTTAATGATGAAAGTAGCTTCCTTATTATATATCAAGGAATCCTAAAAGTTAGTTTTGGCCAGAGGTAGAGATCGTAGTTAGGGAGAAGAGAGAGGTATACAAGAACTTTATGGAGAATGCTAGACTTGAAATTAAAGGGCCCAGTTTGAATAGATGCTCTAACACTTATTAGTAGTGCATTTTGAATCTTGTCATTTATTTATTTTTTTTTGATACTTATTCTTTTATCATGCAGCTAAGGTTAACTTTCAACTACTAATAATTATTAATTAGCCATAATCCTGTACAAGCACAATGCCATTCAATCATCTAAATATAATATATATGTATTATATATAATATATATGTATTATATATAATATATATATATATATGTGTGTGTGTGTGTGTGTGTGTATGAACACACACACACATACACACACTCATTTTTTCTTGCTGAACTTTGTTTCTAAACCCTGAATTAGGCAAAATTGATGATAATGATGATGACAATGATGACACTGGTAATGTTGGTGGTGAGAAAAATGACCATGAAGATGACAAATAAACTTTGCACAAATAAATTCGAAAGAGACTACACATCCTGGAATAAGTTTTGTGTTGCCTCCAAAAACAATGTTTTTGGAGGAATTGGTACCACTAGCATTTATGGTGCAGAAAGAGGTGACCACAAATGGCGTAAGTGCACCTTCTACTGACAGGCAAAGATTATATCCTTCCCTGAGTCAATGGCAACTTGCCTTCTTATGAGGCAATGCCAAAGCCAGCAAGGGACTGACAGAAATGACCAGGCCGCCTGACAGGCCCAAGCCACAGTCTTCCAGAAACCCATTCTAAGAGGCCAGAGATCCTTTTGAAAATCTATGTAGGATAAGAAATGAAAAGTGGGGTAAGGAAATACAAACCTTCCCAGTCAATACAGTCCCCATACCACAGTGCCCTGCCACTTTGTATCCACATGCTTTGGGTACCCTGAAGGAGTTAAAGAATGCAGAAAAAGAGGATGGGCCCATGGGTCATTTGCAGAGAAAATGCTTGAATCATTCAGTCTTGAACTTAATTGTTCTCAAGACTGGAAAGACCTAGCCAGAGCTGGTCTTGAGACTGCAACATTTCTGAAGTAGAAGGCATTTTTCTATGATGAATGTGAACAACAGGGGGATCATAACCACATCACAAATGTTAATCTCCCAGCTAAATGCTTGCAGGGAGAAGAAATCTACAGTTGCTCTGCAGTACAAGCTAGAGGTTCATCAAATTATTTTGACCAGGTGTGACTCTATGCTTGAAGAGCCTGGAGGAAGTTACCAGCTGGTGGAGGCACAGATTTTATACAGAGCTTAAGGTAGAAAGCCACTGAGGACTTGTCACAGTTTAATGACAAAGTAAACAAGAAAGTAGAAGGGAGGGTGTCTTACGAAGGAGCTAGGAAAGCCTTAACCAAGGAACAAAATGGCACACTGGATGACTGGATTTTGGCCACCCAGGATATAGGGACACAAGCAGCTCAAGCCTCTCTGCTGGCCTCAGCCATGGCAGCTGCATAAAAGCAAGACCAAGGAGGCTTACAAACAGCTAGTCAGAGACTGCAAAAAAAAATGTGCATTTTTTCCCCCATTGGCCCTTTACAACCTGCTGGAGTGAATCCATGAGAATTAAAATCTAATGCTTTATAGCAAATGGATATCACTTATTATGCTCCTTTTGGAAGTTTAAAATGTATTCATGTAGTCATTGATAGCCATTCTGGCTGTGTAATGGCCACAGTTGCTACAGGAGAAACCACAAAATGGTCATTTCCCAACTATTTAAATGTTTTGGAATTATGAATATTCCCATGTCTATTAAAACTGACAGCAGGCTAGTCTGTACTAGCAAAACATTTCAAGTGGTTTGCAATGATTGGCATATACAACACTTAACCGGGATCCCCTATACCTCTTAAATTCATGGCATCAGTAAATACACACACACACACACACACACACACACACACACAGAATTAAAGACCATGCTACAAAACAGAGAGGGAAAACTATACCAAGTCCCCTTGCAATGCCTTGAAAAAAAATTATTTGCTTTGAATTTTCTTTCAATTTCAAAATTTTCTATGGAAACAGCAGCCCATAATCATTGGGCCATCCTTATGCGTCCATCCTATCTACCTTACAGTCTCATGGAAGGATCTCATAACAAATGCATGGGATGGTCTAGGGCCCCTTCTAACCATGGGTAGAGAGTTTCCATGTGTTAACAGGAGCCTCACCCCATCTGGGTGCCTGCCAGAAAGTCAAGCCCTGAACCCCAGGAACACCAACCAAGAAGATGAAGGAACTAACTATGGAGAAGAAACCTCACAATCAAAGGACTTAACAATGCAAATGACCCTCACATAAATTAACATGGGGTGATATTAAAGGTCTTGTTGACCAAGCCAACAGACTAGCCCCTTTTCCTGGTGGCAACCCCATCCCTGGGCCTATAATGATGGTCCTATTTTGTACAATGCTCACTGCTAACACTGAAGCCTCCCTTCAGGTAAATTGGGCTTTGGTCACTAGACCACCCCTTTTGGCAGTGGCCAATTGAGAAGTAGTCCTATCTAAGCTCCTTTCCAATAATTCCAACCTTATTGATCCTGAGTTATCTATTGTATCCTGGAATGCCAACATGAAAATACATACTCTGCCCATTTGTTTCTCTGTAGTAGATAATGAAACCTATAATCCAGACAGGCCCCTCTGTTTTGCTCTTACCAATGAAACTGTAGATAACTATAATAAGTCATATGTTGGGATATCTCTCAATGACCTTAGAGTTATAAGTAATGCTACCTAAAACCATAGACTCCCCCATGGAAAATGCCAGAAACCCTTGCTGTCAACATGCCCAACAACATTTTTGGAAAGCCCCTTTAGGATAATGATAGCATCCCATGGAATCAATGTGTCACAGTCATACTTTATGTCCTGAAAGAGGAATTTCTCCAGGGAAAAACATTTATGTATGTGAGTGGGAGCAGCTCCCTAGATTGTAACTTATGTGCCCCAAAACCATATGGGCTACTGCACTACCTGCTACATGAGACAAGCTCTTACCAACCATTAGGCAGGAAATCAGCATGGCATGATAGATATCACGCCAATATTGCTAGCTGCTAGACCCATAAAATGGGCAGCAGATGACTGGATGAATGGGTCGATATTGAGTTCAGACCCTGACCGTGGATTTGCCTTTATGCCAAATTATACCTATACCTACTATGCACAAGCTTGTGTTACACCACCCTTTGCCATGCTAATAATCAATGATACTGATGGCATAAATATTACTCATACATAGATCCTTTCTGCAGTCAATACATCCTGCTGACTCACAAATTGTCTAACTCCTGCTCTGAAAGTGGGGTAAGGAAATACAAACCTTCCCAGTCAAAAACATATATTTATCCTCAGAGTGCCCCAAGTAATCTAGCTTCCAGTGAACCTGCCTAGAGAGTGGAGGAGTCCATGTGACATGGAGATGAAGAATCTTCTGAATGGGAACCTACACCAGACAAGGCATGCAATTTGCCTCATCATCGCTGGAATTATTGCCCTTGTAGCTTCCATGTCTGCCACAGTCACTGCAGCTGCTTTGCTCACTCAGATTATCCAGACTACTCAGACTGTAAAACAATTTGTCTACTGCCATAGCAGAAGCCTTTGATGTTCAAAATGGCTTAAGTAAACTGTCCTGAGCCACTATTTTAGTCATTCAACAAGAACTAGACCTCCACAGGAAAAACTAGAAATTCTGTTATGTTGCAAAGGCTCCTTTGCGAGCCCGAATTTTATATCTGTGTCACCTATATGCTGTATCTGAAAATGTAACCTTATACTTATCCAATTTTTTCAATATATTAAGGGCACTTGGGATGATAATTATGTTATGACTATGCATAAACTTACCAAAGCAATTGTCAAAACCAATCAGACTAAGATGTCTGTCTTGACAACGTCCTCTTTCCTCTCTCTTTCAGAGATTAACTGAACATTGGAAAAAACCTGAAAGTCAAATTAACTAATCCATATATTGCTATTACCCTGGCCCTACTGTTTATAATAGTGATTTTTTTTTTATTGTGTTGTAAGATGCTTATGTAAACATGTAAAGACCACCAAATGAAAAATAGCAATGCTGGCTAAAGTCCTTGCAGCATAGTCAGAGGGAGGAGATGTGGGGACAAGTGCATGGAGTACTGCATACATGGCATGTACTGCATACAGGGCTTCTGAGTGGCAGGCCACTCCCCTTGTGCTAGGCATATGAGCAGCAGGCTGCTTACCCTGTAGGCACAGCCCTGGGCATGAGGCCACATGTTGCAGTCCCTGCGCTTGTTCCACAGCCCACTCTTCATTTGGTGCCTGCAAGGACAGTTAGCAATAAATTGTGTTAATGGCTGCCTATAATTTGCCAAGCTACTGCCAAAATATATATACATGGTAACTGCACAATAAAATTAGAACTTCTTCCTGCTTGACTTCTGGAGGTCTTGAATAGCAACTCCACAGCCACACTCTATCTTGTTCTGTGGACCTCCTCGCTAGATAAGAGAGAGACCACACGGGGGTCTGTAAAGGAAAGTGAGGTGCCTGACACTTGTGGGAAATAGGAAGACTGACACATGCAGAGATGAAGTATTATTGGCTCTTGGGTTGGACCTCATCCTGCAACAGCCTCTTGGCTGTCTCATTACAGTAAACTCCAATTGTAGAAAAAGAGATGTTTCAGCTCACAGCTATGAGCCTGACCCACAGTTAAAGCTTGATCACCAGGGCTGGGGTAGTGGCTCAATTGTAAAATGCTTGCCTAGCATGTGTGAGGCACTGGGCTTAATTCTCAACACCGCATATAAATAGATAAAAATAAAGGTCTGTTGACAATAATATATAATATATAATATATATTATATATATATATATATATTTTTTTTTTTAAATAACCACAAGCTATTGTTATTTCAAGTAAAAGTGAACATCAGGCCAAGACTGGCCTTCCTTAATCACCTGTTAAATTCTACTCCCATTAATAAGAAATTTTTCATTCCTGGCCAATTTTACATGGGACTAGTACATTTCTTCACATATCAAATTCCTTCAGTTATCTGTGTCTTAACTTTGTGCCCCTTACTCTATAAATCCCTTTGTTCCTTTGTCCACCTGACCAGCTTCTCTGTTCAAATGACACTTCTTCATGTGCATGTAAACTAAAACAAACAAGTAATCAGAGAGATTTTTCCAGAGAATAATGACATTTACCTGGCAACAGAAGAATATTGTAATGGGAATGTATATGCTATAGTAAACTATGAACATATTCAAAGAGATTGAGGCAAGGGGAAGTTTTAAAAGGAAACAATGAAATGAATAACATCAGATACTTGAAAACAATAATCTTTGGCCACAATGATTAACACCTGGGTCATGCTAATCTGAGGTTGAACACAGATTGGTAGGCTGAGGTCCTTGCAGAAATGCGTGTGTGTTTGTGTGTGTGTGTGTGTGTGTGTGCACGCGTGCGTGTGTGCACGTGCACAATGCCTGAGTGCAAGATTATGGTTCTAGCAGTGTTTTATAATCACAACTCTCAGGCAATCATGTGTAAGAACCCTGGTTTTATCTATTTATTTCTATTAGGGTTGATTCTGATAACTTTTACATTCCCTTCATGGAAGCCTTCTCTGACCTCTAGCCTGGTTACTCATTCTATATTCTTTATATTTTATTCCATCCTAACATTCCCCATGCTCTACACCAGTGATTGACATGTCTATCTCCTCAGGGGATGGGGACTTCCCTAGTCAGGGGCCAGTTGTTATTGATATGTCATCCATTTCCTAAAGCAGCTGAAGATCCACTGTGGTTGCTCAGGGTAATGTTTGTAGAAGGAAAGGATGCTTTTCTTCAGTTGAAGGCTCTTTTCTTCCTCATATTCTGCCTTAGACTAACTCTTTTCTTATTTACTCATGTTTAAAAAGACTGGGGTTACCTTACCTTCTCCTCTATGAATCTTTCCTTGTCCCTGCTGCCTTCTCCATGAGAAAATAATCACCCTTTTCCCTGAGTTCCCTGCCTCTAGTTTCATATGCTACTACAGCACTTATATCCTTGAATTATTGTTGCTGACTTATATTTCTGTCTCCCTGCTGTACTGTGACCTTATGAGAGGCAGGGGCTTTCTTATTTATTTTTTTATACCCAGTGTAAAGCTTAACATGTAAAGAGGAGTTGGGGAATATTTGCTGATTAATTAATTGATTGAAAGATTGGATAATTGAAAAGAATATCTGCACTAGTATCCAAAACGTATGCCACAGTGAGTGTAAGAAAGACAAAAAGCTAATTTGTAATGTGCAATATTTAAATCCAACAGATATCAATGTCTGTGATTTCTCCACTAGGACACTGGTTTTACATAAGGCATATTTATGGAAGAGTTATGGAATTAGACCAGTGCCATGGATACACTAACTCTTACACTTGCTGTTAATAGAACAGTTTTCAACACATGCTAATAAGAGATTCTGGGTGCATGCATAAGGGATATTATATCAGGATGCTATAATAGGAAAGTACATCAACTTTAGTGTACATGCTTCCTAGAGGAAGGTGAAGTCCAAAGAAAATCAAAAGGATTCTCTCCAGTTAGATTTGGGAACAGGTACTCTGTGCAGCAGAAGCCTTCTCTGGAAAGTGCTGCATGCTGAACATCTTTATTTAGATGTGTGGTCTTGCTCAATAGCTGGGGTGATTCAGAAGATCTTTGGAGTCTTCTGTTCCTAAAACCTGGAGATATAATTCTCCTTTGAGTTTCCAGTAGCTAATGTGGCTAAGCCCTGGAGCCTGGAAAGGGAGCTTCACTTGCTTAGAATTCCTGCTCTTCACTATTACTTAAGCCAGAAATATATTTCTGTGATTGTGCCCTTGGAGTTTCAAGCCAGCTGATTATAGTAGTGTAACCTACCCCAATATTGTACATATATGCTCCTATATACATTCAACAATTCTCATATATGTCCTAAGCTCATTTCTACATTTACTCTATATTTGCATCTGAATATATCTAAATTCAAAAATTCTCAATCTTTCCTTCAATTTTATCTAATCTGGAATCAAACCAATTTATTTAATTCTTCATTTCAATTATTATTTTTAGTTTTATAATTTCTATTTTTAATAAATTCTTCTTAGATGAAATTCTCTACATATTATTTCATTTCTTTAACATATATTTTGTGTATTTAAAATCTCTGACATACACAAAAACCTTTTCTTCCCTATTTCCCATATTGGTAGGACTTAGTTTAGTGATTGATTAGCAAATGTATACAAAAAATCATGGAATTTAGTCTCTGAATGATGTCATCTTCTCCAGAGTGAAATTATACTTGTTGTTGGCAGGTAATCAGGATAAAGGTGACAACTTGAATTAATCAAAAATTAAAATAATTTGAAGCAAGATATCAAACTTTATTAGAGTCATTTATTTCCGGTCCTTCCTTACTAGGAGTCCATATCTTTCTGTGTATCCCAGTGTAGTATGTAGTATGCTTAATGGGGCCATTCTTCCTTTTCCAAGTAAAATAAATAATTAAATAAGAATAGGTAATAGACTGATAGGTAGGTGATACACAAACAGATAGATACAAAGATAGACAGACAGACAAACAGACATCAGTATAAGAATAAATACACACTCATACCACCCAGTCTGGGAAAGGAAAGAGATTGTGGAAATCACCTAAGAAAAAGGTGAATCTTCAAGGATCAGCAGGAGCTAAAAATATGAAGATTGAGAAGAAATTTTTGAGTTTTAAATATTCAAAAAGCTGTCAAATTCTGGCAGCAGATCCAAGTTTTCCAGATCCTTAATTCTCATTTTCAAACTTAGATTTCTCATTGGCAATACATACACTTATCGTGTAAGCTTTTTGCCTTTTTGCCTTAAAGTTGCATTAATTTTTCAAAAAATAGCTGTTCCATGAAAAGCAAACAAATATCTAGGTCAGCTTTTAACTCAAACATTGAAATGTAGTTTTCCTAAGATAACCATTTTTCAACAAGTGTCAGAATCATCTGAAGTAGTATCTGAGTTGTATTTCCTATCTTGCACACAAAATATCAAACAATATGCCCTCTGGTGGTGAAATTTAATAAAATTAATAATTTTTTACTGCTTCATCAAGGTACTTTTCAAGGGACAGTTTTTTTTTTCTTATTAAAAAATGCATATATGGCACCAAAGAATGTAGTGATCACAGAGTTTGATAGCAATGCCAAATGTTGGATATGTGGTGAAAAAATAAGTATAAAATTATAAAAAATGGATCCTGCTCCCATGCAGATTTTATTCCAGTGGGAGAGTTATACATTAAATCATTAAAAAATTAAAAGTTGCTTTTGAAAAAAGGTATTAATGGGAATGATCCAAGAAAGATAAACAAAAAAGATACATGAGAAGGGCTAATCACTCAATTAATAAATAATTATAAGAAACAATTATATCTCTATATAAACAAATATCTCTCTATATACCTATCTGTGTCTATAATAAGCTAAAGATGAGTTCATCCTGACATTGCCAACTCTAATGCAGCACACAGGCATCATTTTCTCCTCCCCTTACTCACCTGTTCACTACTATTCCTAATCCTACTGTGAGACAACTGACTACTGCCATCCATTGACTGAATTGCTCAATTCTAGTTCATGTTTGCTATTTTAACATGAGGAAGCACACTTCCTTTATGTTATTAAAAGGAAAGGGAGAGACAGATAAAAGGCAGAAAAGTAAGTATCACTCCCCGATTAGAACACAACAGAAATTCCTGTTTATGGCTTTATTTATTTCAGCCAAGGAAAATCATTAACTACAGCTCAGAGTGGGAAAGAAGGGAGTTTGCAGGAAGTTTAGATGAAGTGGGGCATGCATGAGAGTCAGTTTTCCATCACTGCCAAAATATCAGAGATAATCAACTTATAAGGAGGAAAGGCTTATTGTGGCTCACAGTTTGAGAGGTTTCAGTCCATGATCAATTAGCACTGTTGCTTTGGGCCTATGGTGGCATAGGACATCATGGTGCATGTGTGGCCAAGGAAACTGCTCACCTCATGGTATCCCTAGCAAGAATGAGAGGGAGAGAGAGTGGGAGAGAGTGAGAACGAGAGCCAGAGCAAGAGAGAGAGAGAAGGGCGGGGGGGCTTGGATCCCTATATTCCTTTCAAGGAAACATGCTCAATGATCTAACTTCCTCAAACTAGACCCCACCTTCTAAAGGTTCTACCACCTATCAATAGCACTTGAGGCTAGCAAGGAAGCCTTTAATACATGGGCCTCCATGGGACATTCAAAAGTTAAAATGTAGCCATGTCTGTCAAAGTTGTTTATGGTTTCACTTATTTGTATAATATACTGTATTTCTGACCAGTGTTGAGGTAGGTGGTCATAATTCATAGCAGAACTGATCTGTCACTTTGTGTGACTTTTCTTCAGTAATGTTCATTCTTCCCAGTGTTCAGATAATGAAGATCTGATTCAACTATTCTGGGAAAAGGGTTTGGTCACTAAGTAAAATGTAGGATAGGCCAGAAATGTAAGTATAATGTTAATTAAGCAATTATAATGATAGACTATAGATGTAAGAGAAACAACAAAATATTAGATGCATATTACATGTGTATATTACATATACATATTACATTTCATATTATATATGTATAGACAAAAAGAAAGTTGTAAGATCCATCATAGGAGGTTTTGGTCTGATGGATGAGGCTACTGAAATAAGAAGTCTAGAAGGAGGAGAGTTTGTGTTGAAAGTGGGCTACTGAAATTTATTTTGGTACTGAGAGAGTTATTGTGAAATAAGCTTCCTATGGCCCTGAGAATGGGTTAATATTGACTAACACACATTAGAGGAAAAAGAAATTCTCAGTGTGAAGGTCAAGGCACTATGGATCCAGTTACTGAGTGTCACATGAGTAGTGATACACCAAGAATGGTGGAAAAGAAGAAAGTGAACAGTAAGGCAAAAAAGTGTTCCATAAATAGGGAAGTGGGCTGAGGATGTCAGTGACCTGGCACCACCAAGTGTATGGAATGGGCAAGCAGAAGACCAGAGGAAAGGGGGCTTTAAAAATAAGATGGAGAGAGAAGGCATTTGATACAATGACAACCATTTAAATAAATTAATGAATCTTAAGTGCATAAGCATGCGCATATATCTACATATATGCACACACACAAACACACTTTTTTCTCTCTCTGTGATATGGACCCAGAATAAATTCAATGTAAGAGACAAAGATGATTTTTTAATTTATACTTTATCAGTTCTTTCTTTCACATTGATTATTAAGGCTAGCCCAGCACAGACTAGCACAGCTGTCTCATATTCAGATTAAATCTCAGTATTTCTAGATAGGAGGAAAACAATTGTCCCTTTAATGATAGCTACAACTGTCTCCTCTCGGTTAGTTGCTGTCTGTTTCACACAGCTGCTGTTTTGACTACATGATTATTGCACTTAATACAAGTTTCATAGTAAATTCAAGAAGCGATTTTCATTAATAAAATGAAAATGTATACATCTTGTCATCTCATTTACAAAAAAAATTCTCATTGATTTTTACATTGTTTATGAATTCTCACAAGATTAAAAAGATACTGTCTCTTGAATATTCCTTATTAATTTTTGTAGGCATCACCAATTAGTTTGTTGAATACACTTAAATTTGATGATTTTTTATGGTTTTGAAGAAAACTTCCAATTAGCAAAGAATCAGAATTTTTCCAGATGAACCCTTTCAAAGCAGAAACGATGATGGTTCTATCCAAAGTTAAACTTAGTGTTCCTTTTAACACATGAGCTCAAGTGTGTGAATTGTGGAATCTACCAAATAAAATATTTTTTCCACTGGGAAAGTTGTTAGAAACCCAGAATCCAATTTTCACATCTCCTATTATTTATGTCACCTTGTCAGAATAGTATTTCACTAGCTTGCACTTTGGGGCCAGTACCCTGACCAGGTCTATTATATTTATTCTGAAAATGAGGATTTACAATTGGTTAATTTCTCACCTGAGAACCTCATTCTGCTTTTATAAGGCACTAAACTGCAAACTCTTAGAAGGGACAGTGGCTTCTTTTAAACTTTGTATAACAGATATGTATGGCATAGTCCTTATAATAATACATACAGTTAATTGATTATCTAAGTCAAAGGACTAAAGAATTTAATGTGTATTTAGGCAGACAATATGGCACATTCCTATAACCCCAGAAGCTCACTCAGGAGGCTGAGGCAGGAGGATGTCAAGTTAAAAGCCAGCCTTGGCAACTTAGCAAAGCCCTAAGCAAATCAAGGAGTTGTGCCTGGAGATGTGGATCAGTGGTTAAGTGCCCATGGGTTCAATCCCTGGTACTAAAAAAAAAAAAAAAAAAAAAAAAAAAAAAAAAAAATTAACATATATTCATTATATTTAATCCACAGCACAATCTTCTAAGATAGGTGTTATAATTGCCCCACCTTAAAAATGCAGAAATTGAGATAGTAAAAGTTAATATAATATGTTCACAGATAACCAAACAAAACCAGGATTTGAATAAAACTCACTTTATAATAAGTGAAATAAGTCAAGTCACAGAAGGACAAATACTACAAGATCTCATTTATGTGAAATATATGAAATAGTCAAACTTACAGAAGCATAAAGTAGAATGGTGGTTACTAGGGCCTAGGATGAGGGAGAAAAGGAGAGTTGCTATTCATTTGGTACAAAGTTTTACTTACACTTCTAAAGATCTGCTGTACAACATCTTGCCTATTGATAACAATACTGTACTGTGTGCTTAATCTGTTAAGCAGGTTGATCTCATATGTAGTGTTTTTACCACATACATTTTTAAAAGAAAAACGTGATTCATTTTTTTTAAGTATTGCTGTAAACTGAACAATAAAAATATAAGGGTATCTGACTTCAGATAAGGAGTAGTGATAGCTAGAAGACAAATGTTTGGGCCTGAAAACTTCCCTTCTTTCTATTCTATGTTTAAGGATGATTTAAAATTAACTGAATATATGCAAGAGATGCTAAGAACAATAAGGACATTTGACCTCTGCCACATCCTATCCCTATGCTGCTGGCCAAAGACAATGGCCTGTGGAGAAGGAAAGGGTCTTTACAGCTCTTTGGTGGATCTTCTAATTCAGGGAAGGGGCTAGACTGTGTCTCTGGGCAGTCAGCCACCTGTCTCTAGCCAGCTTGTTATTTCTTCAAGCTCTCCAACCCACATTGCCTTAAGGGAATGCACTTAATGCACTCTGGTTGATCCCTCTATATTGGAAGGAGCTCTTGGGTCTGTTTGATCAATATTCTCACACTGGCCTGTCTGAGGCAATAAATGAAGACTGTGTCTGGCTGCGAGCAGGCGCTGAATTTCTAGAGCTAGAGGTTAATGGGTCCCCAAGGAGATTGTCATCTGTTCCTAAGGTAGGTGAGGTGAACACAGATGAATTTCATATCATGAGAAAGTCCTTTAGGGTAAGGTCTTTCAGGAATCCTACATTATTAGTTTTTTTTCTCTCTCTTCATTTTTGTTGTATTCAGGCCTGAAATCTTTCTCTGCTGCCACAGAACCCAGCTCTTCCCTCCCCATCAAATTTTACAAATTTCTTCTTTCTTCACCATCAGAACAAATATTCTCATGATCCTGAAGGGATGAGTAGCAAGGTGATGAATTAAGATACATGTTTGGTTTCTGCTCCCAGACCTTGGCACAGTGATTCTAATATCTTGGTAATATACCAAGTGTTAGGAGTGCTACATGCATCTTGCACACCATCTTTGACACCAATTCCTGACACAGAGCTCCTTTTCCTTTCATTTGCCTGGGTGACAAGAGTATCTTGTTTTAATCTGGCCATACTTGGTGGGTGCCTAGATGGAGGCTGATCAATGGAAATACCAAGTCATGATTAGAAACTAAGAATTTTCAGCCCTTCCCTCTTACCACCACTTGGGAAAGAGAAAGGATATATAAATTCAGCTAATAAATGATTATGCCTACTTCTTGAAACCTCCATAAAAAACCTTGATCGTTTCCAGTTGAGCAAACATGTGAAGGGACCTGCAGAGGGCATGAGAACTCTGTGTCCTTCCCATGTGCCTTACCCTGTATATTTTGTCTATCTGGCTTTTCATCTGTGTCTTTTACAATATCCTCTATAATAAACTGGTAAATTGTAAATAAAGCAATTTCCTGAGTTCTGAGAACTATTCTAGTAAATAATCAAATATGAGAAGGGATCATGAGAACCCTAATATATAGGTGGTTGGTTAAAATGGACAGGTGACAATGAGGGACAAAACAATTAGCAACTGAGATGCAAATTAATTAATGAACCCTTAACTTCTTATGTTTGCATTAACTATGGTTTAGGATCTAAGTCCAGTTAAATTGCAAGATACCCAGTCAGTGTCTGTTAGAGAATTGTTTGGTGTATGAGGAAACACCCAAACACGTCTATTTCAGCCAATAGTTTCTTTTTCTTACCATCCACAAGGTAACTTGTAAGTGTTGTTTTCTGGTAGCCCATGGTCTAGACATGGGCACCAGCAGTCCTCTGCTTTCTCCCTGCTCCATAGCTCCCTCCTCTTCATAGTAGAGGAGAGGGCCCAGGAAACTAAGTTCCTAGAGATAGGTGCCATCTGCTGAAGGAGAGCCAAGTCTCTACTACTTGATTATCTAATGTCTCTACTAATTGATTATCTAAGTCAAAGGACTAAATAATTTAATGTGTATTTAGGCAGACAACATGGCACATGCCTATAACCCCAAAAGCTCACTCAGGAGGCTGAGGCAGGAGGATGTCAAGTTAAAAGCCAGCCTTGGCAACTTAGCAAAGCCCTAAGCAAATCAAGGAGTTGTGCCTGGAGATGTGGATCAGTGGTTAAGCGCCCATGGGTTCAATCCCTGGTACTAAAAAAAAAAAAAAAAAAAAAAAAAAAAAATTAACATATATTCATTATATTTAATCCACAGCACAATCTTCTAAGATAGGTGTTATAATTATCCTATCTTAGAACCTACAAGTAATGCTTCCAACAAATGGGTCTTTTTAATCTTTGAAGCTCCTTTGTGAATCAAAGCCTTCAATAATAATTACTAGGTAAAAAAATACAACCCATGCTTTTTAGAGAATACATTTATTTTTCTTTACATTCTTTTACTTGATGCTTAGCTTACTGTGAAGTGAATACTACTAAGATTTCCATTTAAAGGTGGGAAAATTAAGGCCCAGAAAGGGAAATGTCTGGCTTAAGATTATTCATTGAGACTTACTGGATAATCAATGTAGATAGTTAGGCTATCTGTCCCTTAGTCACAACTCTGTATAATCTTCATTGCATGGATGTGTTACATAACCAGGTTGGTAGGCTTATCCCATAGAAAAACCATTGTCTGAGAGGCAATGGGGAGAATAAAAAGTTTATTCAGTGAACAAAACATGGAGAAGAGGGAGCTTTGCTCATAAATCTGTTTCTCAACTCCAGGGGGCTGAGGATAGGAATAATGAATAAAGGGAGAAGCATTCACATCTTTTTTTCTGGCAATAGGCAGAGATCTCCAGGTACTTGGTGCCACCTCTTTTTGTGTCTTTCATGGTCATGTGTTCCTGGTCTTGGTGAATGGCAGATGTTTTTAGCCTTAGGGAGTAAGATTAGGTAATTCTAGGTCAAGTTAACTCTACATAATAGTTATAGGTAAAATACTTCTCAAATGTTCAACCAGGTTCTGCAGAACTGAGCAGACGCTGACCCAAAAGTTAATGCAACAAAGGAGACAAACACAGCACAAAGATAGAAACACCAAGCCTTTTCATCCTACCCCAATCATGCTTGGGACAGCTACAGGCCCAAATGAAGAGCAGGATCCTTCAGCAAAAGCAGCCCTTAGTTCTCCAAGGAGTAACCTAGTTAAATGTCATCATCATGACCAATACATCACAGGTGTTATCTACAGAAAGGCCAGGGAAAGACCAAAAAATGCATTGCCCAGGTCTTAACTCCCCAAGTCAGTGATGCTTAAGTCAACAAGTAGAATGAAGTCAGAGGGCCCACCATGTTATTCATCACTAACAGATATACACAGAGTGGTATGAATGGGTCCTATGACTTATACTGTTAAAAATAAACTATTATTTCTTTCTATGTCTACATATTTGCCTACATTTAATTAGGCATCTATTTTCAATTACATAACAACATTTGTATTTTTACAATAAAGGTTTGGAAGTATAAACAGAACTTTAACAGAACTGGTACTTGGTAATAGTGGAAAATGGAAATGTCAATGTTACTATGAGACCAGATTATTAGACAAGAAACCATTTTACCTAGAGTAAGAAATAATGGGAGTTTATTGGCTTAAGAAACAGAAACTTCCCTGGATAAAATTGACATTAAGCACACTTTGATAAAAGAATGATCAAAATCATTGCCCCTTATTTATCTTTATTATTAAGAGAGTAAGACTAGGCAAGTTTTTTCTTGCTCTGCTGTTCACTGTATTGACTTAATCTTTCCTGGGGTAGAATAGGGGCTTCCAGAGTTCCAGGCAATCAGGGCCTCAAGGTTCACAGTTGGAGTCAGTGGGAGAGAGATTCACACTTCCGTTGCCATTGACTTTTTGTGAATGTCTTCAGGCTAGACTTCTGTTCTGAACCTATTTAATGATCAACTCTACTAAACCTTTTTTATCCGGGAGACTGTAAAAATTGTGCTAGTGACACATCTAGTGTTGTTGTGGAATCCTGTTCCAATTTAACAACGGTAGCCCCAAATGAGAAGCTAGTTTGGGCCATTTTTAAAAAGTGGGTAATTGGAGTGGAGGGACCAGAATCTCTGGCCCCAATCAGTATGTTCCCTATGCACACACTGTGAACACATTGTGACCATGCACCTGGAATGAGCTCCTTGCATGCACCAGCTACAGTGCTCTAATTATTTGGACATCCCTGTTAAAAGTTCTAAGAGAGTGTTTTTATCATTTACACACAGCAAAGAATATTGGCTGCTGTGCCTGGCTCTCACTAAGCTGACCTCCATTTCTTTCTGAAGCCTCACTGGCTTTTGAGAATGGAGGAGTTCAGTCATACTACCAGGGGCAGTGAAATGGAATTAGAAAAAGTAATCATCCCTGGGTCAGTACCCACTCGGCTGAAGAGCCATGCAGTCTTCTTATCAGGGGCTTGTGAACATTTGGAGCAAGGAAATGAGTTTTTAGATTATGTAAGAGAGCCAAGGCTTACATTAGTGGAAGCTTTGGCATAAAGTTTTGAATTATTGTCCCATAAAGAAACTGGCTGGAGGGAGTTGGGGAAGTGGGAGAAAAAAATGAAAGAGACATGTAGAGAGAAAGGACCTGTTAGGAACTCTCCACACAGCCAGGCAAATAAAAATGTATTTTATATTTTTAAGGATTTCAGCATTTTAGATATAATCACAGTGCTTTAATAGAGATCTATATGTAATGAATAAATATGCATTTGAACTTCTTTTTTTATTGGTTGTTCAAAACATTACAAAGCTCATGATATATCATCTTTCATACATAACTCAATTGGGTTATGAACTCCCATTTTTACCCCAAATACAAATTGCAGAATCACATCGGTTACACACTCACATTTTTACATAATGACATATTAGTGACTGTTGTATTCTGCTACCTTTCCTATCCCCTACTATCCCCCCTCCCCTCCCCTCCCATCATCCCTCTCTACCTCATCTGCTGTTGTTCAATTCTCTCCCTTGTTCCCCCCCCCTTTCCCCTCACAACCTCTTCTATGTAATTTGTGTAACATTGAGGGTCTCCTACCATTTCCATATGCTTTCCCTTCTCTCTCCCTTTCTCTCCCCCCACTCGTCTTTGTTTAATGTTAATCTTTTCCTCATGCTCTTCCTCCCTGTTCTGTTCTTAGTTGCTCTCTTGAACTTCTTTTTTTAATATATATATTTTTAGTTGTAGTTGGACACAATACCTTCATTTGTTTTTATGTGGTGCTGAGGATTGAACCCCGGGCCTTGAGCTTACTAGGTGAGTGTGCTACCACTGAGCCACAACACCAGCCCTGCATTTGAACTTTTATTTGCACAGAACTCAGATTTATCCATGTCACGAGAAACTCAAGTCAATGACTACCTCACTTTCTTGAATGGGGGTGACGGAGGCTAGTGTGTTCACATCTGGGCAGCCGCTTCTAAGTCCAAGCTAGATTTACAAAGAATTCTTTAGGAAAGCAAACCTTCCCTCTAAAGGTAAAAGAGCAATAACCTTTCATCCAGGGTCACTGAGAACAGGCTTCTCACAGCATCCAATTTCTGATTCTAATGCATCCCCCCTTTGTCAAAGGTAACCTTTCTAGTTTCATCGCCATTTACACCAATGAATTCTTGTTTCTGGGGGGAAAATGTACCATTTTATCTTATAAAACTCATTTTAGCTAGGAGAGCTTAGCACTTTGAGGCCGTATTTGCATAATAAACTGACCATAACTGTAAGAATCCATAAAGGAATCTCTTAAAGGAAACCTTCAGAAGGTATCTTAAATAAGCGAATAAGTGACATTACCAAGTTGATTATTATGGACACCAACAATGTAATGTGAATGCAGATTCATAAAAAACTAGTTAATTAGTTAGTTGATGAGAGATAGAGGCCAAAAATGGGGAGAAGTATCTTAGCCAACCAGCTACAGTCTGCTTGCTGGACCCTGAACCTGGCCAGGATCACACATGGCCAAAGCAAAAGAAAATTGTAGTTATGCACAGGCTTGATTCAGAAAAACCTGGACTTGAATCCTGGCTCTAACACTTAACCAGATATATAATAATGCAGAGCTTTAATTTTTTCATCTCTAAAATGATGGTTAAAAATACCTATTTTGTAGGATCAATTTGAAGATCAAAGCTCATTTGTATAAAGTTAATAATGGACTGCTTGGAGTGCAAAATTCCCTTCAATGAAACAGGCCTTAACTATAGATTTTCTGTCAATGAGATTGGCCCAGTCCTGAGCCATGACTTCTCCGGTGACGAACATCCCATACCTGCAGGAGCCAAGCTAAAGAAAATTCAGTGACCATGAAGCCAAACATAAATCCCCTCCCAGAGAACTGTCACCCTTGAATCTGGTAGAAGCACCACTCAGAAGTGTAGCAAGTGACTTGGTTACTGGAAATAGTGGGCCAGGTTCCCCAAGAACCACCCATGGGTAAACACCCATTTGGGGGTCTAAGGCCCTTGTCAAACAAGACCTAGTGAACTGAAAGAGAGTTTAGACATGATTCACAGGAATATTTAGAAAACATAAAGTGCTAGATTGTTTGACTCATAAAAAAGAAAATTGGATAAGGAGTCAGAGTCAAGTAAGAGGGATACAAGTTTTATCAGTAATTAAGCATGCAAAGGATTTGAGGGGAAGTTGTCAAACTTATTTCTGCCAAGTTGATATCTGGATTCTCTTCCTTTCATTCTTCTCCTTTGGATTACTCAATCATTCTTTGAAAAAAAAAATATTTGGAGTGTTTAATTTTTCTCCAACAATAAAATTAGTTATTAATAAACATTAAAAACAGAAACCCCTAAAGACTCCACCCAAAATGTACAGAATTTAGGAATTCTGTAAATTTGCAAGATACAAAATCAACCATTGTTTACAGTCACTGCATTAACAACTTTAGTTGCTTCCAGGATCCAGGAGATCCCTCAGCCAAAGGAGGTAGAAACTCATGGTGATGATCCCTGTTTAGCAGTTCCACTGAATGTTCCTTTCTTAGCTAGACTGACAGTGTCACCATGCACAAGCCACAGGGCAAGTGGTGCCCTGGGAAAAGTTTCAAATCTCCCATCTAGCAATACCCTGATTTCCCCTGTCCTTGCAATGATATAAGAAAGGAGGCAGGGCAAAAGGGGAATGCTACTATTCTAAGGTGTGTAATGCATAGTCATCTAATCCTCACAGCAATACCAGGTTCCAACATATTTGATAATTTCATATTACAGATGAGGAAAACAAGCCTCAGGCCAATGAAATAACTTGTCTAAAATTGTAAAAGCACCAAGCACACGGCCATGTGGTTTCTGTCTTGGACGCCAGCTAAGATGTTATCTGTGACAGTAATGGGCGTGCTGTAAAGTACACTCTCCTGCATCTTCAGATACAATCAAAAATCATTTCACAGAGAAATAAATCTACCAGCCTGGAGAATCCCCAATGTCTTGTTAGGGCTGCCCTCTTAACATTATTCTTCAATATTTCATTACCCTTGAAACATTTCATATGCTTTCCTTTACTCCTATCCCTCATCCTAAACACAGACACATTGTGTGTAAAAGCAGCACAGTCACATGACTTATTTTTCTATACAACTACAGAGAGAGCAGCTAGAAAAAATACAGCAAGAAAGTGGGATAGATACTGAAGGCAACAAAAACGAGGTATAGATGCAAGGCATGGAGGGAGAAAGAGAAGACAAGGAGAGAAAAAAAGCAATAGGGAAAAGAAAAGATAGTAAAAGTAGAAAAGGAGAAAAAGTTTTTTAAAATAGACAAAATCTAATTTTTGATCTTTAAAACTGAAACACCAGCTATGTATGCACCAAGAAGCCTTAATAAATGCATTAATAACCCAGAAATAAAGAGAGAAATCCAAGAATTCAAGTTCTCTCTTTCAATTATGTCTCAGCAGAGATCAAGAAAGTTATTTTCTTCTGGTGAAAGGATTCCATCAGAACTTGACATTGTATTTTTAATCTGAACAAGGTTACTATCTTCATGCAATGTATTATGGAAATCTAAACTGTATCCTATGCCTGTCTCTATATTCTCTTTTGAAATCACATGACTTATATGCTTTCAGTAATTTTCATATAGAAAGCAATTTTTCCCATGGTGAATCAGATCTTGACTCCTATTGATAAATTATTTAGATGATATTTAGATGAGACATCACATTTCAGTCTTCAGAGCTAATGCTAGAGAGAGTTGAGATTTGTGAAATATAGAGACATAATAAATGCATTTTTCACATTATAAGGACACACATGTTGGGGAGTCAGAGATCAAATGTTGTACACTGAATGTTAGTGTCTTCGAAAATTTGTGTGTTAAAATTCTTACCCCTAAGGTGATGGTATTAGGAAATAGAATATTTAGAGGTGATTAAATCATGAGGTTATATCCCTCATAAATGGGATTAATGCTCATTTAAATTAAACCCAAGGAGATCTATATTCAGAATCAATTTTTCACCTAGAATGATTCCAACTTAAGTCATATGCTGAAATAACATCCTATACCTATGTGGAGGTTATTAATTATTTTCAGTTTTTTCTTAGTGGATTGTTTAACTCAAAATTGTTTTAGTAAAGTAATGGATTTTAGTAAAGCCATGTCTCTTTCCACTTTTTTAAAGTACTATTTTAGAAATATATATACACACAAAAAAAGAGGGGGAAAAACTTGTAAAGATAAAAAGCTAGAGTCCATTATTTGTCAAACCTAGAATTCTTTCAATTTACCAAAGCTAATCATGGAAGTAAGGCTTATTTAAGAGTTGAACAACACAGATTTTATCACTGTAGGCAGAAGTTAAGTGAAAAGAAAAAAAAATGTGATCAGGAAAAAGTGGGGAGGACTGAGTTCACTGTGATGCAAATATATGAATCTGATAAGAAAGAAAAGTGAATTAATATCAAACTGATAATGGTTATTTTCAGTATTTGGTAAAGCTCATTTTCTCCTCCTCTCTCCTCTTTCACTTCCTCCTTCTTCTTCTTCAACAAGATATTCCTTATCTTATTATCAATGCATTATTTTTGTTTATGTCACCTCCAGACAAAACAGCTTTTTTGCTGTTTTTAAAAATTTCCTTTTCCTATTTAACTGACATCAACTTCTTCCATGATCTCCAGAGTATTCATACCCTTTTATTTTGTAGTTCATGTTTCAGAAACTCAAACATTTTTCTCTATTCCCCTCCAAACATGCATCTCAGGCAGAAAATGTCACCAAATTGAGAAGAGCTCACACTCACTGAAAGTCCATCACTTGGTGAGGGCAATTGGACTTGTGCATCTGAACATTATCTTCAGGGTTCTCTTTAACTCTAATCAAATACTGGCTTAGTGTTGAGATTTTCTAGTAGCTCCTTTTTTTTTTAGTGTGTTTAATCTGCTGTAAAATTGTTTTCACATCTCCAATAAAAGTTATTACAACTGCTTTACAAAGTGCATTGTCTGCATTTTGCTAAAGACCTTAGCAGGCTCTTTACCAATCAGTGCATAGTCTGAAGCCATTTCTGCACCTACACATTAAACCATAATATTTAGCTGGGTTATAAGAGACACTGACTTTGGTTGATAACTTATTTTTAAATATTACATGAGATTCATTATACATATTTATGCTCTACTGACTTTACCTCCGACCCTAAAATAAAGGATTTGATATGTCATACAATAATAAAACCATTCACAATAAGGTCAGTACAATAAAAAAAAAGTTAAAATTAATTCTGACAAAAAGAGGAAGAAATACTGATTATCACCACAACCTGATGTTTTTATTATTCCTGTGTTTTAACTTCAAATATATCTGTAAGCAACATAAATAAGACCCAAAGTTTATCTGGCCCTGTAAATGATGCTATGTGAGAAGAGAATATATTTCTACATGGACACTTGTTCCTTCTCCCACCTGTCAAAAACACCAATAAATATAACACTAGAAAAGATAAGGAGGTAAGCAGTAATAATAGTAGCTTTGAATTTGAGGTATATGTTTACAATAATTAGTAATGCACATATAACAATCTATTCACCATGTGTGATAAGAAGAGGGAACATTATCTTTTATTGGCAAATTTTCATATGGTGCTTCATTGTTAGTACTTTACATTATCTCAGTGAATCTTTAAAACAATCCCTAAGAAGTAATCATACTCCTTTTAAGAGAAAATAGGCTTGAGATATTTTTGTTTGTTTATTTTGATGTTGCCTTTCCCTTTCCAGTAATCTAAATCCTATTTAACAAATTCTGCGTATTTGGGCTGTAAATAAAGCTCAGTTGTACAGGATTTGCATAGCATGCATAAGGCCCTAGACTGCATCCTCTAAAACACACATTCACACACACACACACACACACACACACACACACACACACACCCTTCTGAATTAAATTTAAGGCTGTTTCTCCCCAAATTAGTTACTCTCCCTCTTGGACTGATGCCTTCTTCATTTACTGAGTCACTGTAGGTGCAGAGACCTTGCCATGTCCTCAGGTAATTGCTGATCTAAAAAGCTAAACTGAGTAGCAGAGTATTGTCAGCAGTAGAACAAAAAGTGAGATATGCAGGAGGGTTTCAAAGAGTAGGAATTATAAAATGATGATGAATTCAATGAGATTGTCATTTGGTGTGACTCTGGAACATTAGATAGCAGTCACAGACATCAACAGCCATTTGAGAAAAATTGGCCCTCATGTCTTTTTCAAAAATCACCTTTGTTCTTCCTCTCTTATCCACTTATTAGCTTGGATCAATGTCAAACCTTTCAGTAAACACAGTCAGTCCATTTCCACATCACTGTATTTTTCTGCCTCCACTAATCTTAAGCATAAACACATTTTTTCCTTTAACAATTATCTTTTAAAAATTTTAACAATTCAGTGTCTTGATATTTTCCATGTAGAGCAATTTTATATATCACAGAATTGCTTTTAGGAACTTATTATAAATATTGCCATTTGAAATATCAAAAAAAATATCACAATTTTTCAAAATTATCTATTTCAGGTCATTGGAAATTCATCAAGCAATTATAGAAACCTGAACACAGGCGTTAAAAAAAAAAAAAAGAGGTGGGGGAGTGAATTTTTCACAAGGACAGCATGATATTTTAATTTTTTTATAGATGCATTCCCCTTCACAGATCAATGGTAGTTTTGAAAAATAACAGCCTCCATTACTTTTGGAAAAAGTAGTAAACTGGAGTGAGAACTTAGGCTTTTTTCTGGCCTAATTCCCAAAATTTGTCTTTAAGTGATCTGGCTGGTGATTTCCAAGAGGACTGCACTTCTTTTTATTTACCATTATTTAGATCTTTTTAAAAAATTTTTAGATGTAGATTAAATAATGCCTTTATTTTTATTTATTTTTATGTGGTTCTGAGGATTGAACTCAGTGCCTTACAAGCTAGGAGAGTATTCTACCACTGAACCACAACCCCAGTCCCCTTATTTATATCTTATTCAGTGCTGAGTGCCTCTACAGGGAGGAGTTGTGAAGATGGAATCTGTCAAAACATCTACAGGCAAATGTTTAAAGTGTTGTGTCTGCCCAAGATGATGGAAAACAGTTGGATCCAATGACATATTAAACAAAAAGCTTAGAAGGAAATGCTGAATGAATTGCCCATAGGGACATAAAAATCTCAGATTTATTCCTGGAAATATGGAAATTCATACATATGTATAGGGCTGTGACATGCGTGGAGGAAAAAACAAAAACTAAAACAAAACAAAACAAAAAAATCGATTAACTCTGATTCCTGGCTGAATTTGAGTTCTGCGAAAGTAGGAAGTGGAGGCTAACATGAAGTTCTAAACTGTCTGGTTGAGGTGGAAGGCATATAGAAATTCACAGCAAAGGCTGGGATATTAAGTAGTCCTAGTTGCTTAAAGAAATCTTTGTATAACCATTAGGTGGCAATTAAACTGGTAGAGACGTCAGTGACTGAATGCACACCAAAAAAAAAAAAAAAAAAAAAAAAAACACAAACTGTACGGAATTAATTGTATCAAGTCACTACACAAAAAGCACCTACAACAAACATCAATAAACACAAAATTTTAGGAGATAGAAGGATGTGATTTCCAGAATCACTGTATTAACTAGAGTGCCTAGTTTTAAAAAATCAAAAATTAAGACATGTAAAGAAACAAAAAAGCCTAACCCCTGCCTCCAGGGGCTCTGGCTACAGGATTTTGTCTCACACTCCAGCAACCCCACATAACACTGATGAGAAGGGACGCTGAAAATCTTTTGAACTCCAGTGGAAACAAATTTTTTAAATTTTCATTGAATCTTTTTTTTTTTTTAATTTTTAGGTTTTTTTTTTTCTTTTCTCTGTTCAATTGTGACCTGAATGGTTTGTGAACACTTTTACATATCCATATTTTTTTCTCTTTTTCATTTCTAGCATATTTTGAAGGCAGTTATTTTTCAGGGATCAGTATTTTGAGGACTAGAATGTTTGATTTGCTCTTGTATTCTTTTATTTTTGTTTCTTAGTGTTTTATTGTATATATGTTTTCTCTCACTTAAGTGTTTCCCTTAATTCTTCTTCTTGCTTATCTTCTGCTTACACTTTTTTAAAATTTTTTGCTCATATTTTCTCTCCTCCTCCCTAATAATTATCACATACTACCTCAATTCTGTTCTCTCCTTGTTTACCATTCAAAATTGTAAACCCCTTTGCAAACTTATTGTTTTTAATGTGGGAAATAACTGTTTATTGTGACAATTGACATTTTAGATGTCATTGCAGGAAATATTTGGTTTAATGCTGTATATTGTTTGCATTAGTTGTTATTACTTGTCTCTCCCTAAACAGTGAGGTGCTGGAAACCTTCAGGGACATTATAAGCTCACAGGGTAGAAACTCTACTGTCTAGATACATACTGTTAGATGGGTAGAAACTCAAACTACATTTTCAAAACAAAGATACTTCAATAACAAAATTCATTAACACCACAGTGGATAAAATGTCAGAGAAAGAGTTTAGAATGTGCATAAACTAATGTGTAAGGCAAAGAAGAATGTAAAGCGTGAAATCGGAGAGAAAATTCAGGAAGTGAAAAAAATCATTTCAATAAAGACATAGTGATTGTAAAAAAAATTTTAAAAGCAGAAATCATCAAATTAAGGAATCAATAAACCAATTTATGCATCTATGTTCATCAGGGATATTATTCTGAAGTTTTCTTTCGTTGATGTCTTTGTCTGGTTTTGCTAGTAAGGGGAAACTGGCTTCATATAATACATTCAATGAGTTTCTCTTGTAAAGGTAAAATTTCTAAGCTGATTCTAAGCTGCAAAAGTCTGAGTTAAAGTGTAAAAGACCGGGCATTGTAAAGCTTCTAAATGGCAAGGCCTGGGCTAAAAAGTAAAGACTAGGTATTGTTAAAATTCCTCTGCTACCCCCGGAACCTGTAATCTCTGTAAAGTTGTTAGGACAATGCTGGAACCGCCTAGTAAATATCTCCATTGATTCCCTGGTTGTTTAATAGCTAAGGGCTCTAGGTAGCATGGCACGTAGGCATTGCAGAACCTAAACCAATCAGTTTGAATGTGTACCCCACTTAGGAGCACCAATCACCCCTGTCCAATCTGTTCCCGCCAATGTATGCAATAATCCTGACTCAGGGTTGTTGTTCAATTTTCCCACGCCTCATGATGATTTGTTCTGATGTATGCAAAGCCCCCCACCCTCTCCAAAAAGTGTACTTAAGCTCCGCTTGAACTCTGCTCTGGGCTCTGAGTCGCTCTCCCTTCTTGAGTGGGCACAGAGTCCCAGCGCGCTGGAACGGATCCCCCAATAAATTTCCCCCCCCTGCGATTGCATGAAGTGAGTCTCTTGTGTGGTCTCTCCCTCCGACGCTCCACTGCACCCCAACACTCTGTTTCCTATCTTATGGAATAATTTGAGGACAATTGGTGTTAATTTTTCTTTTCAAAATCTGGTAGAACTCAGTTTAGGATCCATCTGATAATAGGCTTTTCTTTGTTGGTATGCTTCAAAATGACTTCTTAAAATTCATTGCTTAAAATTGATTTGTTTAAATTTTTTATGTTTTCCTGGTTCAATTTGGGAACATCATACTTCTCTAGAAATTTCTCAATGTCCTCAAGATTTTTTATCTTATTGGAGTGTAAATTTTCAATACACTTTCTGATTATTATCTGTTTTTTAGTAGTGTCTATAATGATATTGCCTTTTTCATTGTGGATTTTAATAACTTGAGTTTTTCCTATTTCTTTTGTTAGCATGGCTAAGGGTTTATCAATTTTTGTTTTTTACTCTTTAAAAAAACTTTTTGATTTTTTGATTTTTAAAATTTTTTCTGATCTCAATTTTATTGAGTTCAGCTCTGATTTTAATTATTTCCTGTCTTCTACTGATTTTGGTGTTGATTTGTTCTTCTTTCTTAAGCTCTTGAAATGTAATGTTAGATTATTCATTTGATATCTTTTTATCCTTTTAATGTATGGGTTCAATACTATGAACTTTCCTTATAGAACTACCTTTGTAGTTCCTTATAGAACTACCAGGGATTATGATGGGTTGTATCACTATTCTCATTTATCTTTAAGATTTTTTTCTTTTATCCCTGATTTCTTTTTCTATCCATTCATTATTCAAAAGTGTATTATTTATTGTCCAGGTTTTAAAATGGTTTTTATAATTCATCTTATCATTGATTTCTAATTGCATTTCATTATGAGGTATTATCTCTCTCCTTTTTTTTTTTTTTGCTTTTGCTCTGTGAACTTATAATGCCACTATGAAAATGTTCCATGTGCTGCTGAGAAAAAAAAGTATACTCAGATGCATAAGATATTCAATATGTCTGTTAAATCTCAATTCTTAATTGTATTGTTTTGTTGTTGTTGTTGTTCTATAGCTTCTTTATTTAGTTTTTGTTTGGATGATCTACCCTGTGATGATAGAGGCAGGTTAAAATCATCCAATATTGTTTTGTGATCAAAGGGTTTTTTGATATATGTAGATGCTCCATCATTTGGGACAAAAATATTTATGATTGCTATTTCTTTTTATTGCATGATCTCCTTCAACATTATGAAAGGACCATCATTTTCTTTTTGCATTCACTTTGGCTTGAAGTCCACTTTCATCTGACAATAGTAACTTCTGCTTGTTTGCAAGATCCATATGAATGCTATGTTTTTTCCATTCTTTCACCTTAAGTCTGTAAATGTCTTTGCATGTAATGTGAATCTTTTGAAGACAGCACATTATTAGTAATTGTTTTTTAATCCAATATGCCAGACTATTTCTTCTGATTGAAGACTTTCAAATATATACATTTGTGTAATTATTTAGAGATCACTTTTATCCCTTGACATTTTCACTTATCTGATTTTTAATTCAAATTTTATTCTCCTTTGTGATTATTCTTCTAGTAGAGTTCCTCCCTCTGCTGGTTTTTATTTTTATTCTCCATTTCTTCTTTATAAAATATTTCATTAAGTATGTTTTGTAGTACAGTCTTTCTAGTACTAAGGTTTTTTTAGTTTTTGTTTATCATGAAAGATTTATTTCATCTTCAATTCTGCTGGCTGGAGTGCTCTTGGTTGGCACCCATTTGCTTTCAAAGCTGTAAATATTATTCCAAAAACCTCCTAATTCTTAGAATCTAGGTTACCAAATCAGTTGAGATTTTGATTGGTTTGCCTGTAAATGTGACCAGTCATTTTCTTCTAGCAAATTTTAAAATTTTATTCTATTTTGTATGTTAGGCATTTTCATAATAATATCTTAGAGTGGATCTGTTGTAATTTTGTATGTTTGGAGTCCTGTATGTCTCCTGTATTTAAATTTCCATTTCATTTTTAAGGTTTGGAAATTTATCTGATATTTTGTTGAAAATATTGTGTATTCTTTTAGGTTTTTTTTTTTGTTTTTTTTTTGAACACTTGTCTATCCTGATGAATCTTAAATTTGGCCTTTGGTATTATCCCATATTTCTTGAATATTCTGTTTCTGGTCTTTTAGCATCTTTTCTCAATAGTCAATGTTATATTCAGAATTTGTACTTTGTCCTCACTGCCTGAAAAATCTGTCATCCAAGTGGTCTAGTCTATTGCTTATGCTTTGCATCGAATTATTGATTTGGTTTATTGATTCCTTCATTTTAATGATTTCTGATTGATTCTGTTTCAGAATCTCTATCTCCTTATTGAAACGATATTTTGCTTCTTGTATTTTGTCTCTAATTATACTCCTTACAATGTCTTTTACTTCATAGAACAGTATAAGTATTACATTTCTAAATTCTTTATCTAATATTTCCCCCACTGTAATGTCAATGGAGTCTGTTGTTGAGGCATTTTAGGTTGTTTTAGATGGTTTGTTCTTTTGCTTTATCATGTTGTTTGTGTATCTACCTATCTGTCAGTATAGTTATGAGGCCAGAGTTCTCCTCTGTGAACTTGTAATGCCCCTATAGCTTTCTAGTACCTCACAGATTATGGGGAGAGAAATAATAGCAATAACCAATGCAAATGATACACAACATGAAACTATATATTTGCTTCCTACTTTGACATCTATAATTTTAATTGGCACAATACACACATGTTATTGGGTCAACAATTGCTATGAGTAGAAAAAGAAAGTAATCATATATTTTATCTGGTATTAATTCATCAACAGGTGTCAGCTATGTCACACACACTAGTAATAATTGCAGCAACATTAATAATAGGGGACATTATATAAAAAAATTAGTGCTAAAATATGGTAAGAATAGAGTTAGTTGAGAGGAGAGGATAGGTAGGTTAAAAAGAGTTTACAATTTTAAAAGGTGTACACAAATAATGCAGAAGATATATAGGATGTGATGGTTATGAGGAAGGAGAAAAAATAGTAGTAAAATTAAAGAAAGAGTGAAAGAGAGATCAAGATAATCTGGCTGCTAACAAAGGAAAAGACAAAAAGAGAAACAAAGGAAAAGAGAAAAATTAACACAACAAAACCAAAATATACTAACCCTAACCCTCAAAAGACAAGGTAGACAAAAATAACTACATTCAAAAAATGCTATGAGAAAAAGAAATAAATATGTATAATTGTCCATGAATCTTTTAGTGTGCGCACGCGCACACACACACACACACACACACACACAGAGAGTGAGAGAGAGAGGAAAAAAAGGAAAAAGGAGATTATAAATAGAAAAATTTTAAAAATTCTTTCCAATAATGTGCTCAAAATTGTCAGTGAGAATGTATCTTTTTTATAATTTTTTATTGGTTTTAATTACTTATAAATGACAGTAGAATGCATTTATGCTCGTTGATATATTATTCATAGATGGGCTATAATTTCTCATTTTTCTGATTATACATATTATAAAATCACATTGGTTTTATATATATATATAATGTTTCCTTCTATTGTTCTTCCTATCCCCATATCCTTTCGCCTCCTCTCTGTTCACTCCCCTCTACCTAATCTAAGGTAACTCTAATATTCTCCAGTGCCACCTTCCTTATTGTAAATTAGCATCTGCACATTAGAGAAAATATTTGGCCTTTGGTTTTCTGGGATTGTCTTATTTCACTTAGCATGATATTCTCCAACTCCATCCATTTATTAGCAAATGTCATAATTGCAGTCCTCTTTAAAGATAAATAATATTCCATTGATTATATATACCACATATCTATTGAGGGACACCTAGGTTGGTTCCATAGTCTAGCTATTGTGTATTGAGCTGCTATAAACATTGATGTGGCTGCATCACTGTAGTATGCTGATTTTAAGTCCTTTGCATATAAACCAAGGAGTAGGATAGCTGGTCAAATGATAGTTCCATTCCAAGTTTTCTGAGGAATCTCCATACTGCTTTCCCTAGTGATTGTACCAATGTGTAGTTTCACCAGCAATGTATGAATATATCTTTTTCACCACACCCTTGCCAACATTTATTGTTTTTTTTATTCTTGATGATTGCCGTTCTGACTAGATTGGGATGAAATCTTAGAGTAGTTTTGATTTGCATTTTTATAATTGCTTGAGATGTTGAACATTTTTTCATATATTTTCTGATCGAATATATTTCTTCTGTGAAGTATCTGTTCAGTTCCTTAGCCCATTTATTGAGAATGTATCTCTACTCCCTATGTCCAACTATCTTTGTTTCCATTTCATTTTGAGATATGTACTGAGCATGAAATTAGCGGCCCAGGGTTGTCACACCCTTCCTTTTTTTATCTTGCTCAACAAGTTTCCCATTGAAGTTCAAGGATTATCAGCTTCCCTTCTTGACAGTAAGAGGTAGGATAGGATGGGAAGTACTGTCCACTGAAGTTTTGCCTGCATAAACCAGTTCAATGCACTCCCAGGGTGGGGCTGGGGCAGTGTTCTGTGAAAGAAGTTTCCATATTTAGTGTTTTCAAAAGTGGGGCTGAAATCTAGTCAGGACTGGGGTGCTTCTCTTGGTGGTGACTGTTCAGTAGAGATTAGATTAATGCACCTCTAGGGCCTGGCAGTTGCCTCTCTGCTGGGAGTCTGTAACCCAGGAGTCTCCCCAGGGTTCCACTTGTGGGGAGAGTGAGCCAATCCTTCATCACCTCTGTTCTCCATGCTGCCTTTTCAGGCTTCCTTGGCTTAGTTCCCAAGTGTATTCACACTCACAGGTTTAAATTTTTGATCTCTTTCAACTGGTCCTGAGAGCCACAAGACTCAAAGAGGGAAGAGAGGTGGGCATTTCTTCACCATTCTGATGGGTATTCCTGTAGGCAATAACTACTTTGCCCTGGGTGCATAGACAGAAAAATTGAATTCCTACCTCCCAATGCGGAGGCCTGACTGGATGTTTTAAAGATTCACTCTTGGAAAATGAATCTGACCTGGGAGATCAACCTGGAAAAAATCGCTGAACTATGCCAGGAGCATCACGGGGCTGAAGTGAAGGGTATATGCACAGAGGCTGGCATGTATGCACTGCGGGAACAGGGGCCTCTCTTCATCCAAGAGGACTTTGGGATGCCAGTAGCCAAGGTCATGCAGAAGGATAGTATGAAAAACATGTCCATCTAGAAACTTTGGAAATGAGGGATGTCTTTTGTGTGGATTCCTTGAATAAAGGTCTATGGAATGAGGAAAGAAAAATCTCTCCATACGTGTTTTGTTCACACTCTGCTAAGCAAGTGCCAGCCAAGGGCATGTAGCAAGTGCCTGCCAAGACCATGTGTCTGTTCCAGCTCAGATCTCCTGGTTCCTGGCTCCCACCTCCCATGGATGCTGCTGCAGTATGATGACCTCAAGATGGCACCTGCCTAGATTCTCCATGGACATTTGGGAAACATGGGCCATCCATTGGGCACCAGTGCACTGTGTAGTACAGCCTCTGCATCAGCCTAGAGTAGGCTGCCCCTATAATTTTCCACACTAAATCTGTCTATTGTGTTTCTCTGCATTTTTACTTCTTCTGTGCTCTAGCAGCACCACTACTATTGTTGCTGCTACTACTGCTACCAGCTTGGCTCCAGTGTTATCATTGTTCTTTGTGTAATGTACCCAGATTTCTAAGTGTCTAAGTCACTCTGAATGTTTAATATTGCATTTTAGTGAAATCTCTCTTTCACCAACCTCACAGAGAAGCAATATTTCTGATGCTTGAATCCCAGACCATGAAGTGACAAGAAATAGAGCCTTCCTCTAGCCTGCCATCTTGCTTCCACCCTCCCCCATTGTATTTTTATGTATTACCAGTGAGATTTTTAAAAATAACATAAAATTTAAATGGCAATAGTACTAAAAATATTATAAAAATATAAATTTAACCATAGAAGTATAAGACTTTGTACAATGGTAGCTACAAAACATTGCTGAAGAAAACCTAATTTAATATATTTTTGTGGTGTAAACTAATCAATAAAATCAGTAAGAGTGTTAGTTACATGTTATAGATTAGTAAAAAAAAAAAATATATATATATATATATATATATAAGATTTTGATAAATGAGATAAAATAATTATAAAGCAAGAACTTTCGTAGAGAGGCCTAAGACTCCATTTTGTTGCCGTCTATAAAAAACTGTTACAAGAGCTGTTTCTGAGAAACCGAAATAAAAGCTATCTTTTTTTAAAAACGGTTTTCCTGTGCCCCACAGAATGTACCCAACTCAGAATATATGGTGGTGGGTTGTGGTGACCTAGATCCTGGATTTGAGTACATTTATGGGCCTACATGACTTTAAAATAGATTATTGCCCCTACTCAGCTGAAACTGAGGATATTATTGTCTAATACTTGTTTGGACCAGAGATGTGATTAAGCCAACTTTTTGTTAAAAATTTATTGTTGTTGTTGTTTTCCTTTGTAACTTGCTTGCTTGCATGACACTGAGAAAAGCCCCTGAGTTGTGGTTTTTTATCCTTAAATTCCCAAGACACAAGCCAGGAAATTGCTATTCTCCCACAGAGCATCTGACTCTACAGGTGGGTGACAGTCCCTGGCCAGATAAACAAAGCTGTCTTTTGATTGAATTTGGACTTAAGAGTGTTTTCTGATGCAGCTCCCCATAACAATATCTCATCTTCAGAGTTTGAGTAACTTAACATTGTTAAGATGGTGATACTCTCCAAATTGATGTTCAGATGTGCCATCCTAATCTTTCATTGCTTTTTTTATATTAAAAGTGTACACGCTGATTCCTAATTTTTTATGGTAATTCAGAGTAACCCAAATGTTCAGAACAATTTTTTTAATATTAGAAATTTTAGTTCTACTTTACCAAACATTTCAAAATTTTAAAAAATCATATTTATATTCATAGGTTTTTAAAAATATTTTTTTCTTGACACATACTAATTGTATAGTAGAGTTGGTTCCATTATGACATATTTGCATATACCCACAATGTAATTTCACTAATTTCATTTCCCATTACTTTGCCTTTTCTTTTTCGCCTTCTTCCCTTTGTCTCTTTCATTTACTATAATGGTTTCCCTTCTAATTTCATGAAATCTTCTCCTCATTTATTCTTTTTCTTTTTTTTCCTCTAGTTTCCACATATGAGAAAATCACATATAGCATTGGTATTTCTGAGTCTGGTTTACTTCTCTTAGCATAATGTTCTTCAATTCCATCATTTTCCTATGAATGACATAAAATAATTCTTTATGGTTGACTAAAACTTCATTGTGTGTGTGTGTGTGTGTATCTGTGTGTGTATGTAATTTTTTTCTTTATCCATTCATCTGTTGATGAACATGTCAACTTTCAGGGACACTAGAGATCTGCAGGGTTGAATTTGTGCTGCCTTAGCTCCATACTGCTTAGATGAGAAAACCACAAACAACATGAAAAAGCAAGAAGAAAAAATGCCCCAAATAAAGGAAGATGCTCCAATGACAAAAAAAAAAAAACACTGAAAAACACAGTAGAAGAAATGTCCAAGAAGGAGTTCAGAATGTTCATAGTTAAACTGATCTGTGAAGTAAATGATAATATAAGGAGTGAAATCAAAGAAAAAATACAGAACGTGAAAAATCTCTTCAATAAAGAATTGGAGATTGTAAAAAAAAGTAAAGGCAGAAATCTTTGAAATGAAGGAATCAGTAAACCAAATTACTAATTTAATAGAAGGCATCAACAACAGACTACATAACTAGCAAAACAGAATTTCAGATAATGAAGACAAAATATATAATCTTGACAATAAAGTTGACTAAGGTGAGCAGATGGTAAGAAATCATGAACAGAACACCCAAGAATTATGAGATAACATCAAAAGGCCAACTTTAAGAGTTTTCAGAAAGGATGAAGGAGCAGAGATACAAACCAGAGGAATGAACAATTGTTCCAATGGTATAATAACAGAAAACTTCCCAAATCTAAAGAATGAAATGGAAAATCAAACACAAGAAGCTTATTGGACCCCAAATGTACAGAATTACAGCAGAAGGTAAAAGGATGTGAGAAAACATATAAATCACATGGGTTGTATAAACAAGCAGGTATTGTTATTCTCATTTCTGATAAGGTGGGTGTCAAGACAAAGTTAATCAGGAGGGACAAAGAAGAACATTTCATACTAAAGGGAATGTTATATATCAGCAAGAAATAACAACTGTAAATATATATGCCCCCCAAACCACAGCATGTATGTATATCAAACCAATCATTCTCACTTTCAAGAATCTAATAAACCACAACACAATAATACTGGGTGACATTAACAAACATCTCTTACCATGGGAAAGACCTTTCCAACAAAAACTAAATAAACTATAGAACTCAAAAATACAATTAATAATTTAGACTTAACAGACATATATAGAATATGCCATTCATTAACAAGAGAATATATTTTTTTTCTCAGCAGTACATGGTTCCATCTCTAAAATAGACCATATCTCATGCCACAAAGCAAATCTTAGTAAATACAAAAAAAAGAGAGATATTATCCACCAGATACCAATAGAATGAAATTAGAAATCAATGATAAAATAAAAAACAGAAGTTACTGCAACAAATGGAGACTAAATAATACACTATTGAATAATGAATTGATTGTAGACATTTAAAAAAGAAAATAATTTAGAGGTAAATGAGAACACTGATATAACATATCAAAATCTCTCAGACACTATGAAGGCAGTGTTAAGAGGAAAGTTTATTGCATTGATATTATTCATTAAAAGAAAAAAATTCAACAAATAAATGACCTAACATTATGTCTCAAAGCCCTGGAAAAAGAACATATCAACAGCAGAAGCAGTAGAAGACAAGAAATAATTAAAATCAGAGCTGAAGTCAATGAAATTGAAACAAACAAACAAACAAAAAACAATAAAAAAACTGACAAAACAAAAAGTTGGTTCTTTGAAAAAATAAGTAAAATAGATAAACCGCTAGCCATTCTAACAAAGAAAAAAAGAAAGAAAAATCAAATTACAACAAAAGAATGAAAGAAAGAAAGAAAATGAAAGAATGAAAGAAAAATCAATTGCAGTGAAGAAGGAAATATCACAACAGACAAGTCTGAAATACTGAAGATAGTTAGAAAATATTTTGAAAGCTTATACTTCTATTAAGTAGAAAATATCAAAGACATTGACCAATTTCTAGAGATATATGACCTACCCAAACTGAATTAGGAGGACCTACATGATTTAAACAGATCAATTTCAAGTAATAAAATAGAAAACACCATCAGAAACCTGACAAGTATAGCCACTAGAAGGCTCCCCTATAGTGGCTTGTGGATGAGATAAGGGAAAACACAAAAGCAAGGCCAAAATTAGCTATAAGTAGTCATTTGGCATATCCCATCATAGGAATCATTGCTATAAGATAACACCTGCCACTTGCCCAGTTCTAGACCCAGGCAGAAAGCAATCTACAGATTATCACTTCTGAAGGTCATGCCATTTCCTAGGCTAGGAGAAGCTACACAAAACTTTATGTATTATCCAGGTCTTCTTCTCTGTTTCTGTTCAAGTAATTCAACTTAGGCAACTTTCATAGAGAAAATTCTCTATAAAAAAGAATTAAACATTCCATTTCTCAATTGCAGTAGCCACATTTTTCAAGAGATCCAAGTTGCCCATGAAGACTACCTGCCACTATAGGTTAGGTGTCATCTTAAGAGCTGGTGATACAAACTTTGTCCTCATTAGGTTTATAGATGGAATAATGATGGAAAACCCAAACTTGAAAGCCCTTAATGACAGTATAGCCACATGGAGAATATGCCACAAGCAGGAGAGATGGAAAATTTGGGAGAAACAATTATGGATAGTCTTAGAATTTCTTTTTGAATAAGAAGGTTAAGTAAAGGATGAGTCAGCACAGATATTTTTGAAGGTTGAGCTGGAATAAGTCACATGGTTTGTCTTCCAACTATAAGAGGAGGAAGAGCTTGGACACTAAACTGTTCTTTTCCCTTTGTCCAACCTAAAAGTTTTCACATTACCTAAATAATGAAAGACTCTGAAACTCAAAATGGATCAAGGAGCTAGGAATCAGACCAGAGACTCTGCATCTAATAGAAGATAAAGTTGGCCCTAATCTTCATCACATGGGGGCAGGCCCCAAATTTCTTAATCAGACACCTATAGCACAAGAGTTAAAACCAAAAATCAACAAATGGGAAGAATTCAAACTAAAAAGTTTTTTCTCAGCAAGAGAAATAATATGCGAGGTGAATGGGGAGCCTACATCCTGGGAACAAATTTTTACCCCTCAAACATCAGATAGAGCTCTAATCTCTAGAGTATAGAAATAACTCAAAAAGTTAAACAACAAAAAAGCAAATAACCCAATCAACAAATGGGCCAAGGACTTGAACAGAAACTTCTCAGAAGAGGATATACAATCAACAAATACATGAAAAAATGCTCACCATCTCTAGCAATCAGAGATGCAAATTAAAATTACTCTAAGATACCATCTCACTCCAATAAGAATGGCAGCCATTATGAAGTCAAACAACAATAAGTGCTGGTGAGGATGGGGTGTGGGGAGGGAACGTACACACATACATTGCTGGTGGGACTGCAAATTGGTGCAGCCAATTTGGAAAACAGTATGGAGATTCCTTGGAAAGCTGGGAATGGAACCACCATTTGACCCAGCTATTCCCCTTCTTGGACTATACCCAAAAGACCTAAGAAGAGCCTACTACAGGGACACAGCCACATCAATGTTTGTAGCAGCACAATTCACAATAGCTAGAATGTGGAGCCAACCTAGATGCCCTTCAATAGATGAATGGATTAAAAATGTGGCATATATACACAATGGAATATTACTTGACACTAAAAAATAATAAAATCATGGCATTTGCAGGCAAATGGATGGCATTAGAGCAGATTATGCTAAGTGAAGTTAGTCAATCCCTAAAAAACAAATTGTGAATGTCTTCTCTGATATAAGGGGGGGTGACTCAAAATGGGATAGGGAGAAAGAGCATGAAAAGAAGACTACCATTAAATAGGGAAGAGAGGTGGGAGGGAATAAGAGGGAGAAGGGGAGTTGCAAAGAGGATGGAAGGAGAACCTCATTGTTATACAGAATACATATATGATGTTGTGATGAGAAAAAGAAAAAAGAAGTGTGTCACTTTAGATTGGATAGAGAGAAAGGATGGGAGAAGAGGGGAGGAGTAGGGGGGATAGGAAGGCCAGCAGAACAGAGTAGACATTATGATTGATGTATGTACATTCCATGTATATATTATATGTCAAAATGCATTTGGCTTTCATGTATAACTAAAAAAAATAAATAAAAAAATTTAAAAAATAAATAAATAATGAGAGACTCTGGCGATATTGATTTTCTAAACCTGTCAAATGCCAAATCTGCTACTGAAATTGTGATTCAAATTAAGCCTATGATAACCATCAGTTGTTTCAATAATTTCAATAGAAAATATTGTACTTGTCATTAGAAGCTGCTACTTCCCACTTGGCAGTGGTGTGACAGTTCTGTTTGTTTGTTTTTACTTAAAAATTTCCCTGATATTTGAAAATGTAAAGAATCAAAAAGAAAATGATACCAATGAAGCCTGAAGCAATTAAATTAAAATTTATTTAGCTGGGCAAATTCTAATGTAGGGAAAAGTAAGAATCCATATGGTCTTTCTAGAGAGAGACCTAACTCAGGTGACAAATAGTAGCAGGTCAGGCTTATCATCAATAGCATCCCATGTGATCATCTGGGAGAAAAGGTTTTAAATCCAGGAAAAGATGGTGCTGGAAGGAAATATAACACATAAATCAGAATTTAGCCAATTCTTTTGAACCTATAGTTATATACTCATTTCTTGGTCTAGCTGATGCCTTCATTCTTATTGGCTGGTAACCTTTGGTGTAGGCAATACCATCAGCATTGCAGAGGAAATAGAGCCTACTCAGTAAGAAAACATACAAGGAGCTGAATAGATTTGAGATTGAACTTTAGTTCTTTCATTTTCTTGCTGTTAATTTGAGGCTAGTTATTGTGTCTTCTTGTGGGAATAGTATTACTATCAATATTACCAAATAAGACAATGAGGTGAAGAATAAATCCTTTCTGTTAGAGAATAAACTGTCAAAAATGTTGGTTATTTGAAGAGTGTTACCATTTTCATTATACATGAAGATACTGTCGCACAGCTGGCTGACCCAGAACTGACAGCATCTCTCTTAAGTCTCAGCATTTTCTCCATGATTTAAGAACACTGCATACTTTGCAAATGTCAGCACAAGATCAGATTATCTAACAAAGATTTGGAGATGGAGGTACATAAAGTTCAGGCCCTTAGTGGAAATTCTTTTCTATATGATCAGATTAGGAAAAAAACATAAATATTGGGTGGTATCAAATCTCTGCAGCTGAAAATCTGGAAACAAAGAACGCAGCAGTTAAAGCCAATGGAGAAAGGGTGGACTTAATAAAGATCTAAGTTGAAGTGGGATATTTCTCAATAAAGTATAAATTTTTTTAGCCTGTTTTATTTATTTACTTTTATTGCCTCTTTTCCATCCCTTGGAGACTCTCACTCAACCCCATCAGATTTTTATGTTATGCTCTAATTCGGGATCCCCAAAAGACCACCAGAGACCAAGATCGATGTAAATAGCAAAGAGGTGTTTATTGCGAACTAGCTTGGTCCTCCGAGTGCACACACAGCAACTGGTGACACTGAGAGGCCCCGAGCCCAATGTTTGCAGCAGTTTTATACATTCTTTGGATAAGGCAGAGACCCCCACATACATCATAGCATCTCCTAGCAAATCATCACACACCTCGGGAAAATCAAAGAACAACTCTAAAACATGATTAGCACATTCACTGGCGGGAACAAGTTGGGTAAAGGTGATTGGTCAGTACAAAAGGGGTATTCATTTGAACTGATTGGCTTAAGCCAAGAGGGGTGTTCGTGCTGAACTACAGGGTTTCTCAATACCATAAACTACTGGGAGGGTCATCTGGCATCCCAGGTATTTCCCTGTCTCATGCTGATTGGTGGCTGCTAGGGGGCTGCTATGGATACCCACCTAGCCTGACTGAGTCAGGGACACCTGGCGCAGCAGATCTCTCCTGTTATTTGTAGATAAACAATTTAGCAGGGTGGGAATGTGCCTAGGAGTGCTCTGTGGGTCTTTCCAAGGACAAAGGTCATGTCCCTTCCTTGGACAGGCTTTGCTCTGAGATAGAGGCTGGTTTTTCATTTGTATAGACTTTAATCACTAAAATGTGTGGGTCTACTCATTTACTAACCATTGTTGGTGGTGAAAAGTTTCTCAGAGTAAAAGTCTTTGCAGGCAGGAAGGGCCCAAAGTGAAAGTCTTAAAAACTAGGGGTTGATTCAGGGTGGATCTCTTTCTTAGGAGGAAAGAGCTGTAATCCTAAGGGTCCTCAATGCTCTTTTTATCTCTTTCTCTTGTCACTGGTCATCTGGAAGTGCAGGGGGGACAGTCTTAGGAAAGAAAATATAGATGGTCCCTGTGAAAGACCCCAGCCCAACAACCTCAGGCCTAGTTGCAAAACCACCGAGGCATGTCACAAACCTACGCAGGCACCAGAGGTGTTTTTCAGACAATCAGTTAGGTGTAACCTGTTGAGAAAGCACAAAGGACCAGGTCCTAAGGCATGCCTGAATGAGCAGCAACAGGAGGACCAGAGTGCTAACATGTAACTTTTATGTGGCTTTTCCAGTAACATAAAGTGAAAAACAACTTTGCCCTTTAGGTAGCCTATATGCTGGGTTTAAAATTAACCAATAAGAAACCTATTGTTTCCCCCGTGTGAAGACTGCCCCTTTACCCTATAAAAATCTCTGTATCCCCCAAGCCCGGTGTGCCAGCTCACCAAAGCTCCGGCTGAGGTTCTGCTGGGCACCCGCAGGTGCCTGTGTCCCAATAAATCCCTCTTGCTTTTTGCAGCCAGTGTTTCGTGTGATTCTCCTTGGACAGGGAATCGGGGGTCTTTTCACCTGGCTTATGAACACTTGACTCAAGATTTGAGTTCTGTAGACAACATACTTTAACTTTTTTTTTTTAATCTTCTTCTATGCTAGTAGTATACCACAAGATGTTCCCTTTTCATTTATGAACAGCTCTCTACTTGGACTGTAAAAATAGTAAATAGTACATGTAATTTTCTGAAATTATTATATTTATTTAATTGTATTCATACTTATTGTCAGGGGCTGTATCTGACACTCAGTACTGAAACTTAGTGTCTGGTGCAGAGTTGGTGCTCAATAAACATTTGCTGAATAAATGAGGATAAAAAGTGCAGAATATTATCTGTTTGGGGCTAACAGGGTGGGGTTTTCTAATAAAGTTTCATTTTCCCATTGTCCTCTATTTCCTCTTTTTCCCATCCCTTGGACCTTCTGTTTCCACTAGTATAAGAATTTCATATAGACTTGAATCACTAAAATGAATCAGTCTAGACTAGATGAGCAAGGACTCAACTCCAGGGTCTCTGACTCCCAGTCTATTGGTCACAGCAGTCATAGGCAGCTGCTTCCTCTGGAGACATGGTATATATGCAAATTTGATTAGTGCTTTTAAAAGCACAAGCCATTTTTAGTAGTTTATTTGACTAGGATAGTCAGAGGGATGATTATAATTTAATTTAAATAAAGAAAGCTTGAGTCTCACTAGTTCTCATATTGCCAAGAACATTAGGAGAATCATGTCTCTCTTACACAGTTACAGTGGCCATCTGACTTCTTCCCCAGTCTTCTTTAGGGGTGTAAGAGAGGGCACACAGGTCAGGAAAGGACATGAAGCATTCCTAGGACTTCACCCAGAGAGAAGTTCAGCAGGCTGGGGAGGTTCAGCAGGTTGGATTTCAGGGCCATCTGTGATGGTGTAACAGTGATCCATTTCATCTTTTGAATATAATCCTCACTTTATTCAAAAGGTGAAATAGACCTACTCTAAAAGAGATATGTTTTTGTTTTCCTCTTCTCCCTCTCCCCCTCCCTAACTGGGGACTGGAACAGGATTACCTTTTACTCCTCCTAGACCTAGTAACTTGTATTTGAGCACACACCTGCCAGTTAACAGGAATCAAATAATTTACACTTGGAAATGGCACCAGAAGATATAAGGAACTGCTATCTCCCCATTTAACAAGTTAATTACAATCCCTTTGATACCCCTAGTTATCAGTTCTGCTTCCTCACATGTTGAAGTTTAAACATTAGAGAAGCATGCTGCTTTGTAGCAGGGTTTATTTAAAAAGGGGTATTAGACTTCTCCCAGAAGGGAGAAGGGGGCCATCGCTGGTATCCTGGTATCCTCTGCCTTTTTATATGCCCTAGACTTCCTTTGCTCTCCCGCTCTCTTCCCCTAATCTTTCTCCTTCCTGCTTATGTGACTAGGCCCAGGAATGCTCCTTGGGATGGCCAAAAGGTGGGAAACAGGTGGGCTGAAGGGGGAAGGGCAGGATGGTGTACCTCTAGACACATTAATTAACAACTTTATAACTCTCTGCAGGGGAGGCTCCCTGTAGGGGGCAGGTTACCTTAGCAACAGATTGGAGTAGGGGAAGGTTCTTAATAAGGGTGGAGAAGGGGCTCTGAAGGAATTAACATTTCAATCTCTCAGAGGACAGTCTCCAACTTCCCAGGACTCACTCAAAACTGACCTGACTCAATCTGACTTGACTCAACTTGCCTATCTATACTGACTGCCTGTGTAATTCTGGCTTCACTTTCAGAGCACACCTGGAATGCAGTCTTTAAAGATCTTCTTTAAAAGCCCCCTGTTCTCTGGGTTGGATAGTATCACAGCCTCTGGGGCTATAGTCTCCTGTGCTTCTCCTTTGCTAGCAATGCAATAAATCTTCTTTTCCCTTCTTTCTCAAAAGGAAAAATGTGCTTATTATTGGATTGCATTGGGGATAAGGATGGATTTCCATAACAATTGGGCAAACACTAGCCTCTCTGAGTGTAAACTAAAGCTTGTCTTTGTCCCCAATGCCAATTAATGCCAATTTAATAATGAGAACATGGTTTAAAAAAAAAGTAAAAGAAGATTGATTACTTTCCTAGTAAAGGAGAAACATAGGATATTCCTGTCCCCGAAGCTGTGATTCTGCCCATCAGGAGAAACAGGACTTTTAAAGGAGTTATTCAAAGACTACATTCCATGTGTGCTCTGGTAGGGAGGGTACCCAGATGGTGTGTTAAGATTCACTTAATAATTTGGGAGATATTCGCTTCCTAGATCCTCTGACAGATATTGCACAGATAACTCAAGGTAATCTTGTTCCCTGTCCCCAAGGTGAGGGAGAGGGTGGACTTCAGAAAGAAAAGGAAACCTGTTCCAAAAAAAAAAAAAAAAAAAAAAAAGCCTCAGAGCTCTATTCAAAAGGAGAAGTGGACCACTATTACATGAGCATTGGTTTCCAGTGTCTGCACTGAGGTCTGACCTTGATCTGATCTGTCCCTCCTCTTCACCTCCTGCAAGGGCAGGTTGAAGGCTGCCCCGATTGGAAGTCTAACCTCCTGGAGAGGACCACCTAGTGCCCAACTACCTGTTGACAAAGACTGCCCTGGGCACTGACCTTCATGGGTATGACTAACAGGAGCAGAAACCATGCAAAGCTATAGCATTTGTTCTTTGAAATTAGATACATGTTCTTTGAAATTTTATCAATTTTATCTGCTCCTTTTTAGGGTAGCTGGTGCAAAAACCCACAAGAGACACATCTCTGAGTCAGGAAATGTTTATCGACAGAGAATATCTGCCATGCTGCCTTTCTGTAAGGTGCAGCAGCATGCTGGAAACAAACAAAGAAAAAAAAAAACCTATATTGTTATGTACAATGGAGTAGTTAAAAAATAATCCATCTGTTCCTATGATTGTTACTTGGTGTCATTGTTGTGGTTTTGGGGGCAGGCCTAATGGGAAGATCATGCCTGGGTGGGCTGGTGCTGATCTTCAAAATGGAGTTACTTTGGCTCTTAGGTCCTTAGACCTAACACTCACTCCTAAATCCTTTTTCTACAGACATAGCTGATCCTCAGGATCTAAAGACTTAAAGCTTCCTCTTCAGCACCAGCTGGTCACTGATGCAACCCTAAGGAGGTTACAAAGCTGGGGCCATCTGAGAAACTGAGGCAATGCAAAGACACCTCATACCACCTGCTTCAAACTCCAATTCTTGAGATCAAGTCAGAAAGATTTTAGCCATGTTGCTCAGAGTAACAAGAATGAATTTATTGAAGGAATAGGAAAAGGGAAAGGGACACTGTCAAAGGAGATAGTGGGTCCTCTCAGAGAGAGGAGAGGAACAACATACAGAGGCATGTTGCACTCCAGTTTTATTGGGGATCCCAGAGAGTCCCACCCAGGTCCACCTCTTAACTTTCGACTGACAGCACGGTGATATCAGACTTTCAAGTTCCTACTGTCATGGCAACCCTAGGTCACCTTGGTTCATGATGACCAGTTCTAATTGGATTCTTTTTTTCTTTTCTTTTTTTTTTTTTTTTTTTTTTGTGGGGCCAGGGCTTGAATCCAGGGCCTTGTGCATGCTAGGCAAGCACTCTACCAACTGAGCTATATCCCCAGCCCCTACTAATTGGATTCTTAACCGTATATTCTTACAGATTTTATGGTTAGGAAGAACTATGCTTATCTCCCAGAGTTTCAGAATCTGATCACAAAAATCTCTTGGGTTCTTCCCACTGATATTATCTTGGGCCTGCATTTCTGCTGCAGTTAATACATTGTTTCCTAAGTAATGTGACATATCCTGTCCATTAGACCAGAAAGTAACAAGGGAAATTGCTTCTCAAAAAAGAAAGCATTTTATAGAATTAATCTCATGTTCCTACCATTCAAATCCTTCTATTGCTTAACAAGGAGAAGATCTTATACCCTTCAGATTTCAAAGTGGCATGCCCCATGCTGGACACTGCAGCAAAAAGTGCACTTCCACACAAAGACTAACTTTCATCTCAAAGTTTAGTGAAGCCATATGCAGTAAAATATGTCTATTCTTCTTTGACACCAAATCTGCAATCAATGATCTATTGTAGATGAAGAGCCAGCGTATCTGCCTTCTCTTCAGTTTGGAAGGTGGAGCCTAAGATTATGTAGCAGAAATTTTCAATAATTAAAATATGACAATAGCAAAAAGAGTGAAAAAAAATTCTACAAATACACAATACACTATAATTTAAAGTAGCAGAATACTTTTATTTTTTGGTTCTAATTATAAAGAAAGTGATAAAACTTACAACAAGATAAAAAATACATAATTTCTAGTAAAATGTTTTTTTTTCTTTTTTTCAGAATCTTAACCAGATATTAGTAAGAATGTGACTTGCCTGGTAAAGTACAAATGTACCTTCAATGTTGTCTTGAGAAGAGAAGCCCCATGGGAGCACATTCAGAACCATAGAGCTGAGTGACATGAAACCCAGGCAGCATGGTGTGAGGAGGTTTATGAGTGACTTTTCTTCAATTCCCAGAAAAAGACCTAACCCTAGGGGGCTAGGCATAGGAGATACCTTGGATTTCCTCCCAACCTTTCCCTATTATTAGCTCTTGCAACCCACATGTCTTGCAACACATGTCTCTCCACATCTTGGACTTTCATTTTCAGAATAGAAAACTAGTGTTCTGTTTCAGGATGTCTCTAACCAGAGGAAAAGAGTCTGTCAATGGCCAATTTACCCCAATTCCAGGAGGAGAACAGAAATAATTGAAACCAACTGAAATTGACCACTGCCCTTACCTCCACTTTTCACTTTCATCTAAATTTAAGAATATCTTCCTTACAATGAGAATGAAAACTGAGGGCCTCCCATAATCCCAATGGCCTGCCAGACATGAAGGGAGCTGAGAATGCAGATTACCTCCTCATCAGACCTATTCAGCACAGGCTAACTAAACCTGCATATCTACATTTCTTCCTTTCCTATTCTCTTTTAAAAGCTTTGCTCAACCTCAGTGATTTGGAAATGGGAATCTTTTTGAAAGTGTTTCTTCTATCTTCCTTCAAAGTAGGTTTTTTAAAAAACCTATTTTCCTACCAAATGACTCACACTACTTCTGGAGCTGTGAGCATTGTAGCCTCACCTGTTCCAGGGCTGGCATTGGTGTTATCAAGTGACACAGTAACTCACAGGACAGAGTTTTCTCTCAAAAAATAGAGGGTTTTCTCTTCTGTCTTTTAAATTGATAAAATTGTGTGAGTTTTAAAGTTCCATTGAAAGAATTAAGTTTAACCCAAGGCTGTTTTTTTGAAAGAGTCTGATCATTTTCCTCAGAAGTCATCAAAAGTATAAAACAAAGGAGCTGGGGTTGTGGCTTACTGACAGAGCACTTGTCGGGACTCTGAAAACTTCTCTGGGATCCCCACTAAAACTGGAGTGTAGGAGAAGCATGCTGTCTCTCTGCTCCCTGTGAGGAACCATTCTCTCTCCCTTGAGAGTGTTCCCTTTCCCTTTCCCTTCTATAAACTCATGCCCTGATTACACTGAGCAACACATCAAGTCAAAAAGACTTGATCACAAGAATCAGGATTGGAAGAGAGAAGCTTTCAGGCTGCCTTAGTTTCCCAGAAGGCCTCAACCCTGTAACAAAGAGGAACAGAAATGGTTTTGCCTGTAAACAGGGAATGAACAATGGCATGCAGGTTTATTTAATTTATTTTTAAATTAAAAAAAAAAATTATTGCAGACTTTTCCCATTCAAACATATTTGCTTGGAGTTTAAAAGATAGCCCAGAGTAACTAAAAGATTAATTAAATATGTCAGCACATGCTATTTGAAACAAAAACAAAACAAAACAAAACAAACAAACAAACAAAAAAAACACACAGTGCACTATCTTATATGTTGAAATGTGCTCAACATGCATTTACACAGTGGCCACTATATAAAATGACTAAATAGCATCAGCAGTATAACTATTTTTCTGTTTTGCTTTTTTTTTGTTGTTACTGGGAATTTAGCCCAGGGGAGGTTTATAACTGAGTTATATCCCAGTCTTTTTAGTCAATCAATTAATTAATTTGTTTGTTTATTTATTTATTTGTGACAGGGTCTCAATAAGTTGCTTAGTGTCTCAGTAAATTCTGAGGCTGGCCTCAACCTTGCAATCCTCCTGTCTCAGCCTCCCAAGCCACTGGGATTACAGGACTATAACTACATATTTAGATTGATCCTATACTCACCTTTTCTCAAATTGCTTAATATGAATTACTTCATCATTGGAAATATTGATTACAGTCTCATATGATCAGTGGCTCTCCAATGGGATTGTAGTGCTATGAACTAAAGTCTGTCAATTTCATATAGACATCCTGCCTGAGTCCTGTATACATTGATGCCCATCAATCCTGGGAAGGTGCAGTCCTCAGGATTGATTCAAGACCGCCAAATTTCTTTCCTAATATGGGCTAAGGGTGTGCCTTACAGCCTGTCTCTCATAATTCCAAAAGAACTGAAAGTCTGTCCAAGATTGGCAGATACCAGACTCTTCCTATTCTATGAAAAATATATGATAGGCACCCACAGAATAGTTCAAGGGGATCCCCCACACCTGAAGACAGGAATCTTACATTGTGAGGAGGCACACATGGGTTCTGTGTCATTGGGGGAACTTGCCAAAAAGCAAATGTGTCCTGTAAAAATATCATGTAAGACTAACCTAAGTATGCTCTGCTGTTCAGTTTCTAGGAGAGGCTTGCTTAGCTGAGGGAAGAGGATTAGAAAGCTTGAAAATCCACTGTCCCTGTTGTTATGGAGTCAAGCCTGCCAGAACAAGGCCCCCAGGTAGGTTCCTCATCCTCCTGTATCCCGAAAAAACCCCAACTTGGGTCTACCAGGGCAAAACACAGGTCCAACAGCTAACTTTCCTTCTAGTTTGAACCTAATTCAATTTCCTTTTTTTTTTTTTAAAGAGAGAGTGAGAGAGGAGAGAGGGAGAGAGAGAATTTTTTTAATATTTATTTTTTAGTTCTCAGCTGACACAACATCTTTGTTGTTATGTGGTGCTGAGGATCGAACCGGGCCGTACGCATGCCAGGTGAGCGCACTACCACTTGAGCCACATCCCCAGCCCTAATTCAATTTCCTTTAAGTGGTCAGCACAGAGACCTTACAAACATGGGTTAACATCAGCTTATCTGCTCCTCCAGCTTTCCTGCTCCCATTGCTTCTAGAACCCTTGGCATACCTGACGCAGCCCGTGGTCTCTATCTCTCTCTCCTACATCCATTTGACTTTATCTCCCAGGAGAGAGTAGATCTTCTGCCAGAAAAATAAGTAAATAAATAAAAATGAATAAATTAAGAAGAAAAAAAAATTTACAAACTGCCTTCATAATCTCCCTCAAGACATCAGTCTTCTCCTACTTAAGTGGTTATTTTTACTTACTACTCCAAGTTTATCTTGATCCCCAGTTTATATTTGCTTTGTACAATCTCATATGAACAAAGACTGATAACAGGATTTAAGCATCCTCATCGCCCTGGAGCCCTTGCAGCCATATTCAATTTGCCTGCCCCTCCTGGGTATCCCTCAACCTGACTCCCTAGACTCAACAGAGCACTTTACACATGTGTTTTTAATCTGGTCAGAGGCTTGTCAGAGGCTTAAGAAGAAACCTTCCAAGGCCTGTATGTTATTAGTACTGTCATGCTCTGTGATTAAGGACAATAGGAAACTTAAACAATCCAACGGAGATAGGAGTACAAAAAACCAAGACATTTCAGAAATCAAAATTTGAATCATCTCATCAGGTAAAGAGCCAGGCCAGGCTACATGCTTGTTGCAGACAAAATGAATACAAAATGAGCAGTGGGGAAAGTTACAGAAATAAGGATTATAATTATCATGAGCATTTCTCCATTATATTGTTATATGTTTGTGTGGGGAAAGATATTTTGGGTTCTTTTTGTTTATAACTCTTAAATTCTCTAAAACACTATTGCATTTATTTTTTCATTTGATCCCCATTAATTCCTTAGTCTCATAATGGGGGACCTTGAGGAAATCCCAACTTTTTTTTCCTGACCAGAGCCCAGAACTGGATATAGGTAAGGATCTGAGGAAGAAGAATGTGCATCCTTTACATCCATCCCAAAAGTCCGCGTGGCCAGTCTTTGCAAATCTAGAGGCTGCTTTCTCACCATCACATGCCCACACATCATTTTTTACAACTGTCTTGTGATTCTCCTTCACAACACTTGTTTTTCCTCAAGGCAATGATAACAATTTCTAAATATATGTTTGTTTTATTGTCTCTCTACAGTTTGGGTATAAGAAAACCCTCCAAGGTTAGTTTTTCTATGTAGTAGAGCTGAGAAACTATGAACACAAAAAGCCAAGCCTCTTAAAGCTCAGGCTGATTCCTACATAAGCAGAAAAACTGATAGTGAGATATCTATTGCTTAATATGCAGACCCCCTCCAAAATGGGCATGGTAACCAGATTGGACCAAAGTGCATATGAAGAGTAACTAGGATTGGGTTCAGGGAAACTTCCTTAACCATATAAATTTATATAAACCCCTAGGCAACAGACACTTGTTGGCAACCCTCTCTTGGGAACACTCCCCTTTTGGAAGTTCTGCTTTCTTTCTATTACTCCATTAAATCATATTACTTTGCTTTTCCCTTTGTGTTCATGAATTTCATTCTTCAAATTCATAAGACAAATAACCCATGCTCCATGCTTCTTTCTTATTCAACACCATATCTGTAGCACATAGTAGGGAGCCTAGAGATTATAGGGCTCAAGATGTATTATAGAGGAATGCAAGAAATGGAGGGATGGAAGAAAAGAAGGGAGGGATAAAGTGTAACAGTGGTTCACTTTACCTTTTAAATATAGCCCTTACTGCTTATTTTAAAAGAGACATGTTTTTATTTTCCTCTTCTGCCTCTCTGGTTCCCTATCCTGCAGGCAAGGAACATGATTACCTTGAGTTATCTGTTGTCCACAGGACAGAAATGTCATCAGAAGAATTAGGAAGTGACTATCTCCAAAATTAACTCATAAATTTTAACATAACATCAGGTGGAATGTAGCCTGTGAAGAGCTTCTTCCTTTTTTTTTGGTAGTTGTAGATGGACAGAATGCCTTTATTTTATTTGTTTATTTTTATGTGGTGCTGAGACTTGAACCCAGTGCCTCATGCATGCTAGGAAAGTGCGTTGCCACTGAGCTAAGCCCCAGCCCCTGTGAAGGGATTCTTTAAAGCTCTCTGTTTTTCCTGACGGTCAGAATTAGAGCTTTGGGGCTAGGAGTTTCCTGTATTTCTTCCTTGCTAGCAATGCAATAAAACTTCATTTTTCTTTTTTCTCAAACCATGCCCTCATTATTGGATTGGCATCAGGGATAAGGATAGAGATTTCCTTCCAAGAGGAAGGAAGGGAGAGAGGAATAGAACTGAGAGGAAGTTAGTATAGAAGGTAGGCAAGAAGGGAGGTATTTCAGAACACAGGCCTGCTGTTAAGCTGAGGCAGCTGTGAAAGCTCCCAATTCACCCTGACTCTTGTAATCATGACAGAATGATTTCAGACATATTTCTCAGATAAACAAGCATGAATTTATTAAAAGAAATAGGAAATGGAAAAGAGAACAATCTCAAAGGAAAGAGGGAGGTCCTCTCTGAGAGGAGAGGAATAATATGCACACTTTTATTGGGGATCTCAGGGAAGTTTCCAGAGCATACCATCCAGGTCCACCTTTTGACTTTTGAATGACAGCAGAGGAACTGCACACTTGAAGAGATGGTGTGGTTCTCAGAGTTGGTGATTTTAAAGAAATTGTATCTCCCTGGTTTTGCATCAAATTCCTATTCCCTTTTGTTACCCTTTTTCTTTTTTTGGGGGGGGGGGCGGTGGTACTGGGGATTGAATTCAGGGGCACTCAACCACTGAGCTACATCCCCAATCCTATTTTGTATTTTATTTAGAGACAGGGTCTCACAGAGTTGCTTAATGCCTCACTGTTGCTGAGGCTGGCTTTGAACTCGTGATCCTCCTGGCTCAGCCTCCCTAACCTCTGGGAATACATGTCCAACCCTTTGAATAGCCCTCAACAACCTTTCTTGTGAGGGTTTTGATGTTCTGGTTGCCAGGGCAATTGGGGTTTGTGATATTTTCAGTGATGAGACAGGGTCCAGGCCACATTGTAATGCATTAAATGATCTTGACACAATAGTCTCTCTTAAGGGAATAAAATTATGACTGAGGGATATTTTAATATAGCAGATCCCCTCCTTCCAGGTGCTTACCTGTAAGATAAGGCATCTTTGTTTTTCAATCTCCCTTCATTGTCTTTTCCCTGATCACCCATTCATGACTGAATAGCTACTAACCATAGGGAGGAAAGAAGGAAGAAAAGAAAGATGGAAGGAATAAATAAGAGGGGGAGATAGGGGCTTGGGTTGTGGCTTAGAGGTAGAGCACTCTCCTAGCACAGCACTCTCCTAGCACACACAAGACCCTGGGTTTGATCCTCAGCACCACACAAAAATAAATAAATAAAATAAAATGAAGGTATTAAAAACAAAGAGGGGGAGGTAGAACATGCATTTTGGGCAGTCTTAGAACATCTCAAACAGTAAAAATTGCTTTTTATGAAATTAAGTAAGAAGGTGGGTGGCCTCCTCCACACATACTCAGGGACAGTGAATCAATGTTGTCCATTGTTCACAGCCTGATGGGGTTTGCAACTCTTAAGTCCCAAACTGGGAAATATATCTTTGCCACAAGAAAACTAGGAAATAATTTAGCAGTGTTTTGTGTTCTCAGAAATATTTCTAATCAACACTTCCAGCCCTTTTCACCCTGACTCCAGAAAAAACGCAGGCCTGGGTTCTGCTGCAGGCCTGCCTACACTCAGCCTTTTCAAGCCATCTGATTCCAGATTTTTCTAGCTGTTTTAGACAAGCAAGGGATAACTGATGGTCTGCGGTCATAGCTCAGTGTTAAAGTGCATGCCTAGTACTGATGAGGCACTGGGTTCAATTCTCAGCACCACATAAAAATTAATAATGATAAATAAATAAATGTATATAAAAAAGAAAGAAAAGGTTAATTGACTGTTTAGGGTGTTTCTCTAATTAAAATTCACAGGAAATAAACAAAGGAACACCCTATGACAGTCTCTGTGCAGCTGAAAAATGTGGGTTGCAGTACAGAATGAGCATGAACACAAACACACATGTAATCATAAGTGAACATATATGTATGCAATATATATACATCTGTGTATATGCAACACCACACCCACACAAACACACAGGCACACACAAGCACATTTTTGGAGAACAAGAAAGAAATGTGATTAAAACTAAAATTTGTACATACACTTCTCATACTCATAGTAGAGCTAATAGAATGATGCCCAGTTGGCCATGACCTGTGAGAGAAAGGGCTTCCGAAGAGAAGGTTGCTCAGATTGTGAGTCCATCTCAGATTGCTGGCTGTACATTCTTTCCACCTTAGGATTGCTGTTCTTCAGGCAAAAAAGTTGATGGACAGTTCTTCTCTGAGCTGACATAGAACATCCAGTGTTATCCTTGTCCCAGGTTAACTTAGTGAAGAAAGTAGCCCACTAGAAAGCTAATTAAATGAAAGCTCAGAGTCTGAGTGAGAGAAAAGTTTCTGTGCAACTCAAGGTACATTACTTACATCTTTGTAATTCCTGAGTATGCTTTTAATGCTTCTCTAAGGCCTGTCCCCAATCATGACTGATAATAGTCTGATTCATCTCAAGTGAGAATGCTGTGGCAATGCAAACACAATCAGAGCAGGTCATTTACTGCTACTTGAGCATGCCTATACCTTCCAGCCTATTTATTAAAGTCTTACTGACTCTGGAGTGCCTCCCCATTGACCCTTATCTGTTCTACCCATCAAAGTGTATTTCCCTTATCCACCCCATCACATTTGACCTCCCTTAAGAAGTATCCCTGACTCTCCTTCACCTTGGCACTAAAGAACATTGTTCATCCTCTGCTGTAAACCAACATTCCCATCCACCTTAAGTCAAAGGCTATTGACCATAATCAGCCTAATGGATTGTAGATGGAGAAATATAGAGCCTCCTCCTTCACAGCTAGGAAGGGGCTTTCACTTCCTAGGGGCAACATATGGTGACCAGGTATTTGGAGAAATGATCTGTACTCTTCCTCATCATCAATCTTTAACAAAGGGCAGAGGCTGCAGGTGTGTCCAATGGATAATAAACCTTTCCCAAGCAAGTATATAAATTTTGTCTTCATCTGTGAGGAGGTCATCTTTAAGCCCCTGGAAATTTCTCTTCATAGGAATGCTTTTGCTTTCTGGGGGCTTTGGTCATGGACAGCTGAACAATGGTGTCAATAACAGGGCTATTTACAATGGGTGATGATGATGTGGAACACATAATACCAATTTTGACTCTGAAGGTGCTGGAAAATAAAGGGTAGCATGCAAGTAATATTTGGTCAAATTCCAATAAAAATCCTAAGCACAAAGACTCAAGTGAGTGTCTGTGGTCAGCAAATGATGCCATCATGCATCAAGACTGGAGGTGGGTAATGCTGTTCAGGGATCCATGGGGAAAGAATAAGCAGAAGCTTAATTGTTGAACGACCCCTGAAGAGTGTTCTATGTGAGTCTGTCTTTGGCTGGTCCCTTATACATTCTTATCCTGTCATTTAGTGTTTATGTAAATTTAACAGTTTTCAGTGAGTTCTCTTAGTGAACGTAATTTTAAGCATAAGCTCAGGACCCAAGGGAAAACAATGTTTTGGTAAGGAAGTCTAGGAGAATGCAGGGAATCTGCCACATATGTGTTATGCATGCTTGATGTCAGCAGAGGAGGATGTACTTGGCTGCACATATTACCCTACTCCTGCTACACACATACACTGGCCCTCTGTTTGGGCACTCCAGGAACCAAAACCAGCTCTGAACCTGCATCTTCACTTCTGATCTAAGATTTCTCTTGTTACAAGAGCTCTGAGCCTCCTGGCTTTGAGCATGGTCATGCTACTCCTCCTTGCATCTTCTCTAATGTTCTGTTTTCAGTGTCTGAATTGCCCACATTACCCCCAGATCCTAGACTCCCTAGCCCCACTTCAACACCAGCTCCCTTTATCTACTCTAATGCCTCTATTGTCCATTCCTTGTTTCAGACTGCATCTTCACCCAGAATCTTTGAAAATTGTGCCTGAGACAAAAGCTTTTGTGCTATCAACATATTAATGAATGAAACTTCAGGGAACAAGGGTGAAGAATAAAATTGGAGAGAAACAGGGTACAACTATTATTGTGAAGCCAGTGTCATTCATGTGATTTTCTATGTGTCAAGGCTGCTGACAGTAGGGAATAGAAGACTGATTCAGTAGACTTACCATGTCTCCAGTCTCGCACCAGTCAGCACCCATCTACTGCATGGGTATTGGCTATCTGTACTTTCTGTTTTTCCAGGCCATGGCCGGAGAAGAGCACTCCGCATTGAGTCAGCCCAGCAAGTTGCTCACTGTGTGTAGAGTCACATGGAATCTGAAGGTCCCAGCTCTAGGGTCACAGGAATATGTGGCTGTGGCTGGGAAGGCTCTACTCCTCATTGAATAACACAACTATTTAGTGATATGCAAGGGAGAGAAGGCCCTGGGAAGAATCCAGAAAAGAAGGTTGTATAATGGATGGAGAGGAACAGGGACCTCAGCTCTGAGGTGGCAAGGAAATGCATAAGGTTAGGAAGGAATCTGGAGTGTGAGAGAATACACAGCCAGGACCAATCTATTTATGTGAAAAAATAAGTTTTAGGGAAATCCTGTGTAAAGAACAAATCCATCTGTTCTAATTTTTCACTATTTGTGCTTGATATAGCAACAAAGTCATGAAAATCCCAGTTCTCAAGTCAATCTCCTTTTTCAATTCTCTTCCTCTAGTTGTCTCAAAATACCTCTCACCTACAGACCTCTCAATAAACTTCATTCTGCTTCTCTCTTCTCTTCCTCTCTTTCCTCCTGGCACCATGTCTCAGTCCTGCCTCACTTGACCTCTACCTTTTTGCAGTTAGAACCTGGATATGAGACTCCAGGTTGAGAAATATTCTTTCAGGGAAGAATCCCAGTTTCAAAATCCACTTCCTTCCTGACTGTTGGTCTTTATAGTCCCAACTTACATCCTAGCCCAGAAGCTGAGGAGCCTATCAGCTAGGTTACCCCCTGGATACCTGAGTCACAATGCAGGACAGGAAGCAGCCAGGGACCTCTGTGCAGCTTCCTCAATGGGGGAGCCAGAGCTGCATAGGCAGGAGAAGAAGGTAGAGGCTGGATTCTCATACTAGAAGTCTGGATGGGTCTTGGTGGGCTGGGATATCCCTGAAAACATAACACTGATCTCACCACCTCACTCCCCACAGTGAACCTTGGAAAATCCAGCATGTTTAAGATTATTATACATAACAGGATGAAAGTTCCATTTTTACAAATAAGGCAAATTTGTTTAAATTCATGCATGGTCTTTAATTAGAACAAATTGTCTTAGCCGCACAACAAAATAAAATCAATGATTTGCTGAGAGCTAATTGCTTCCAAGAAACAACAGATGTACTTAAAATAAAGATATATTTCATGGTGGTTTCTTTCTCACACCAAAAAAAAAAAAAAAAAAAAAAAAAAAAAAAAAAAACTTCTAGTTGATTGAATAATGCATTATAATGATTAAGCTGTTAGTTCCAAATATGTGGTTAAGAATTTATGAAACAATCTGTCCTCTGAGTAATTCGGGGAGGAACTTGAACGGTGGTGAAGTTAAGAGAAAAGTGGGTAGGGACTGGTAGCTCCCAGAAGCCTGTTGTTGTTCTAAGTTGGGATTGCCTGGGGAAATTTCCAGAACTGGAGAGTGGCAGCTGCTGTAAGAGAGAACTGGTGTTCTAGAGGATAGCCTGAATTGAGTATTCATCACAGTAGAGGTAGCATGTGTGTAGGGACTCGCTGTTCTCTACTTTGCTGAGTGAAAACCAGAACCAGAGGCCCTTGGTACAGGTTGTATCTGGGGTTACTAGGACTTCAAGGAGAAGGCCCCAACTCCCCAGCCCCTTGACCTGTGTTGTGGTTTAGATGTGAGGTGTCCCCAGAAAAACTCATGTGTGAGGCAATGCAACAATTTTCAGGGGTGACATATGATATGAATTAGTTCACTGGTCACTATAGGCAAGTTGGGTGTGGCTGGAGGATGTAGGTCAATGACTTGACATTGGGCTTTATATTTTCTTTCTGGTGAGCAAAGTTCTCTTTCTCTTTCTCTATCTAACCCTTCCATTATGATGTTCTACCTCACATGAAGCTCACAGCTATGGAGTCAGCTACCTATGGACCAAGCCTCTGAAACCATGAACCAAAATGAACTTTTCCTCCTTTAAAGTTGTTCTTGTTAGGTCTTTTGGTCGCAGTAATGCAAAAGCTGACTAAAATAATCCAGAATGGGGCACATGGCCCTAAGATTGGGGCCAAGAGAGAGGGTCTATAACAAGGGCACAGATCCTGTCAATGAGGTTTGAATCAAGGACAATATCCACTATATCATGTCAGAACTCCCCATAGGGGCAAGAAGAAGAGGTGATGAAAGTAGACAAGTGGAGTGAGAAAAATCTGGAACAGAGGAGTTCTATTAAATGATTGTTAAATTAAATTTAATAAATTAAATTAAATTAATGCTACTATCCTCTCCCAATCACCAGAAGCCATGATCTTCTCTGATCTTCTGATTCTATTTTTGCCAAAAAAAAAGTGAACAGGTAGAAAAGATAGAGGAGATAGGGTATGCAATCAGGGATTCAGAGCTATCATAAAGTGGATCTATTTCCCTTCATGGTTACAATTATTGTTTGTGCTATGGCTCAACCACACCATGCTCTCACATTCCTGAGTTTTTTGTACAGAACATCTAGAAAATTCTGAGATCCCTTTTGTAGCCTAATCCACACCACCCAGTGTAGTTTTCTCTTAGCTGATTAAGGGAGGCGTAAATGAAGCTAAAGTCAGCATAGATGACATCTACTAGAACAATATAATATCCAACAACATATAATATACAAAGTTCAATGGGTTTCCATGTATAAGAGAGAGGCTGAGCAGGTAAGGAGGGGGCATGTGCTGATTAAGAATTGAGGCTTTGTCAAATTCCAGGAGCAGAAATTGGTCTTAGACATGCAGAGTCTTCTAGATCACTAAGAGATCAGAGAACTGTCCCTAGCTCTAGAGGTTTTTGTTTTTAATATTTGGTATGTTATTAAGATTTTTTTTTTGGTCATTTGCAGGAGTTTATTTTGTGCTCCCTGTTTCAGAGTTCTATCTATGGTGAATTGGTTCCAGGGCAGAAACATTGTGATAGCATGGTGGAGGAAAGCAGCTCAGCTCATGGCATCCAGGAAGCAGGAAGAGTAAGAGAGGAGCCAGGAAAACATATAGTCAGAAGACATGCCTCCAGTGACCCACTTCCTTCATGTCGTTCCCAATCTGTTTATACTTATCATATTAAAATCTGTTTAAATGATTAATCCATCAAAAGGATTAATCCACTTATGAGGTCACAATTTTTATATTGTAATATCATCTCACCTCTGGAACATTGCTATATTGCCTAACATATGAGCTACTTGGGGTACATTTTTAGATCCAAACCATAATATGTTTGTGTGAACTTGAGCAAGTCACATTTACACTCTGGAAGACATTTCCCTCATTTGGAAAATGACTAAAAGCTCCTTTAAGGGTCTCTCTATCTCAAATGTCAAAGAGAAGTATCCTTTTTGGATGCTACACACCCTGAATAATTTACTCCATCACTGAAGATCAATTGTTATATCAGAAAGAATATTTAGACCTTGTAATGCATTAATTCTCAAATGCTATTTTGCAGTAAATCCTTGTATCTTCAGGAATGCCTTCATAAATGTAAACTTCTGGGTGAGTACAACTCTATTAAATCATTATTTTCCACAGAAAGACCATCTAGTCTGCCTTTGCCAACAACTTCTCTGCTAATTCTGATGCCCTTGATTATTCCAGCATCAAAGTGAGGCCCGTACCAAACTCTGGCTTTTCATTAGTCACAACTAGGTCATGAAAAATTTATCAAAAAACTCAAAGCCAATTCTATTCTACAATAAGCTTCTACCTGGAGAGTTGTGAGAACAGTGGAAATGAGCAGAGTAACCAAGGCACATGGTTCTCTGAAGGCTTAGCTGCTGTGCTGAGAAGAGGACCCAACTAGTGAGTAGAAGCTTTGGACATTAACCATTGTTTCAGAAAACATTATCTTACATAGTTTTTTGCTCTTGTAATGTCAAATTGAGCTGATCTTCCTTGAGCTGAGAAAGAGGAGTATGGGTCAAGGGACACTGTAGGAAATATCTCAGAGTTGAAGATAAAAGAAATCACTGGAAACAAGAGCACAGTATGGTTTACCCAAAGCACATACACCATCGATGGATCAATAGGAAGTAAATTCCCTTTTTTGACATCTCAGAATCCTTGATTCTAAACCCTTCTTCCTCTCCCCTCTCCAACAAGATGGAATCATATGATTAGAGAAAATCATTGTCTGATATAATTTGGTGTAAGTGGTTGCACTAATTTAAGTGTTTTCAAGTCTTACAAGTCTTTAAGTCTTCCTACTTCAGACTAACACTCCCCATCAATCACTGGCCTAACCCCACTCTTACTCTGCTCTTGTGGGGCTTCTGAGAACATCATCTAGTGCTCATTTTCCTCAGGGAAGACCTCAGTGGGGGTCCACACCCTGGTCACAGACCTTGTTTGTTGGCTTCAGCCTCTTAGGAGAATACCTAGCGTGAAGACTGACCAGTGCAGGCCCACCTACTCCTGGAACTTACAAGGTTGACTGAATACCCTACTTCCTCTTTCTCATTCATTCTTCTCATATTAGACAAAAGTCTGTTTTTTCAAAGGACAAACCTGATAATATTATACTTTTACTCAGAATTTGCTTTAGGCAATCAGTCAACCTTTCTTAGGATTAGAAACAAAACCCTATAACATGGTGATGTAGCCTTACTTGATCCATTCCACTCTACCTATGAATGAGTTCTTTTCATGTGGTGCCATGAACTTACTGTTCACTATGTCTAAAGTTCTCTTTCCCTAGGACTTTATCTGGCTGACTCCTTTTCCTCCTTCTCATATGAGCATAAATATCACCTCCTCAGAGTTTTATCCTGGATCATGGCTTCAGTCACTTGCTTTCATTGTTTTAGTTTGTGCATTACATTTTAAAATATCTTAAATCACCACACCCACACACAGGCAGGTTCACATACAGACACACACAAACACATATGCAGATGTCACTATTATTGTCTACCTCAAATGGTGACCTGCATGAGGGCAGTGACTTTTCTGGTCTGCCTTTCTTGACTGCCTGGGGTTCCAGAACCTATGATCAGACAATAAATATTCATTGTGGAAATTTCAATTCTGTAGTGACTACTTGAAAGAAGAACCTTAGAATCCGAATGTAGACAGTGAGACAATTAGGCTAAATGACGTCTGGGATCTTTTCATGTTTCTTGAAGATAACCATTACAGTAGAAATGAATCAGGGATTTAGGGAAGGCCAAGACAAGATGAAGTCATATTGTCATGTTGTCACTGAGACTTTGATTTTGATAAGAAGACTTCTCCATGGGTAATAAATAGACTGTTCAGTCCTATGATAAGTGACTCAGCAGAGGGATGGCTAGTACTCTGTGGTAACACGAATGGGGGTATCTATAGAGACATCAGAGAAGGTTCATGGGTAAATTGGAATTCTACAGGTAGAGAATGAAATTAGACATTTCAGGCAAGGAAAAGAAAACATCATATAGGTGTGTGAATTTGAAGGTAAATGATTTATTTGAGAAATAGTCTGATGAATAGGAATAGTCTGTGAATGTAGGAACAATGATGGGTGGAAAACCCAGGGATCATAGAGCAGATGTGTCCTGGGTTGTTTGAATAGCTCCATGTTCCATGTGACCCTGAAGGTATTATTATAGAGTCAACAAAGAGCCTAATACACAGATTAAATTACTTTTGCAATTGTTTTATTTTTAATCCAGACAGCAATTTCATCTTTCTCATTTTGAGAAAGATTATAATGATAACTATGTGAAGGATGAAAACAAGAGAGTCAAAAAAACAAAAAACAAAAAACAAGAGAGTCCAAAATTGAATAAAATAGTTCAGTTGAAACAATGAGTACCTCCAATTGGCCAGTGATGTAATTCAAGTCCTTTGTCCAAAGTGCGAAGAACCAGGAGCCCAAGTAGTATATGTTCCAGTTCATTTCAAATGTTTGAGAATAGGAAATCTGATAGTGAACATTTCATTCTGAAGATAGGAGAAGGCTAATGTCCCAGGTCACACACTCAAGCAGAGACAGTACATTTCCATTCCTCCACCTTCTTGTTCTAACTGGTCCTTCCACAGTTTGGATCATACTCATCAATACTGGGGATAAGCATTTGCTTTACTTTGTCTATCAATTCAAATTTAGAAATATCCTTATAGACATACCCAAAAATAACATTTGATGAAATATCTGGTTTGGGCATTCCATTGTCTAGTCAAGCTGAGACATAAAATTAACAATACATGTGGTTCTGATTTACACTGGTATTGATTCTTGAATGCTTCTAAGTTTCATGTGTTGAACCTGGATCTACAGCAGATCAAATGTCTCCCTTTTGGTTCATTTCTACCTGGGACTGGACATGGCTGATAAATCACCTTTAGCATCAAAATCTGCATAAACTTGGGGAAGATACTAAGTTAGTTCATAATTTTTATCTGTAGACTCAGAATTAAATTTTTCAGAGTAATGAATTTTTTAATTTATTGAAAATTGTTCTGGAAAACATAGTAAAATTTTAATATCCTGAAGCAAAAAGGAAGGAAGTAACCAAATCCAGAGATGTTCTCAGAAGTTGTATCACCAAAGGCAACAATCTTTGTCTCATTCTTATTTGTTGTTCTCTCTTCAGAGAGTTACAAAGTTCCTTGAAATATTAGGCAATATGTCTAAATACTGACATTATAAGAGATAGGGGAGAGCAGGGCATAGTAGCATCTGTTAAATGCTCAATATGTGTAGTACACAACTCTTCAAGGTTAATATTATTATCATTCCATGAGGAAACCGACCCATAACCAAGAGGTTAGGTCACTTACATTTAGACTCATAAGCAAGACTATGTGGAGAATGAATAAAATGTGAATTCAGAATTTAAGAGGACTGATTATGGGATTAGTGAGTATTTTTTATAACTATGCTTTAAAATAATTTCAGATTTCCAGAAACTTTAAAAGAATTATACAATGGTCATTTACACCTTTGCCTAAATTGTCAACTTTGCTTTGCTATTTTCTCTATAAGCAGATGTTTTAAAATTAACCATTTTCTTTTGTAATAACATACATATTTTAAATTAATTACTTTAAATTATATATACTTTTTTTGGTAAAAATCTGTCCTTGTGAAAAAAAAGAGAAAAAAATGACACAAATTATTTCTATCAAATTTTTATGCTTTTTTAGAGATAGTCCATATAAAGACAGACTATATGTATATAGTTATGTCTTACTTATTGTGAGAACATCATAGGATGTACTTACAGAAAATAAAATGGCTGAGCTGGCAATATTTGACCACCAATGCATATGTAGTCTACTATTGACTGAAATGCCATTATGTAGAGCATGATTATATATAGAGAGAAACACAAATATATGCCCCTTGATCCCAGATGAGAATACATTAGACAGTTAGCATTCTGTACCTTTCTTTTAGTACTATACTTTTTTCACTTGCAAAAATATCTTTGAGGTCCCTTCCTATCTAAACATACCTCTTATTTTTTATTTGTTCTAAACATACCTCTTTATTTTTTTTAATTTGTTCTAACTAGTTATACATGACAGTAGAATGCACTTTGACACATCATACATAAATGGAGTATAACTTCTCATTCTTCTGATTGTACATGATGTAGAATCACACTGGTTGTGTAGTCATATATGTACATAAGGTAATAATGTCTGATTATTTCCACTATCCTTCTTATCTCCATATCTCCTCCCTTCCATTCTTCTCTATTTAATCCAAAGTAACTCTATTCTTCCCTGAATTCCACCACCAACAACCTTATTGTGATTAGCATCCACATATCAGAAAAAAAATATTTGGCTTTTGGTTTTTGGGGATTGGCTTATTTTACTTAGCATGATAAATACCGTAAGTTTATTTTTCTTTAAAGCTGAGTAATATTCCATTGTGTGTGTATATATATATATATATATATATATATATATATATATATATATATATAATATTTTCTTTATCCATTCATCTGTTGAGAGACACCAAGTTTGGTTTCATAGCAAAATCAAGAATCAATAAATGGGATGAATTCAAACTAAAAGCTTCTTCTCTGCAAAGGAAACAATCAATAACATGAAGAAAGTGCCTAGAGTTTGGGAGAAAATCTTTACCACATGCACCTCAGAGAAAGCATTAATTGCCAAGATATATAAAGTACTCAAAAAACCTAACACCAAAAATAATAATAATAATAACCCAATCAATATATAGGATAAGGAACTGAACAGACACTTCACAAAAGAAGAAATACAAATAGTCACCAAATATATGAGAAAATGTTCAACATCTCTAGCAATTAGAGAAATGCAAATCAAAACTACTCTAAGATTCCATCCCACTCCAGTCAGAATGGCAACTATCAAGAACATAAATAACAACAAATGTTGGTGAGGCTGTGGGGAAAAAGGTACACATTTTGCTGGTCAGACTGCAAATTGGTGGAAACCACTATGGAAAGTAGTATGGAGATTCCTCAGAAAATTTGTAATAGAACCACCATTTGACCCAGTTACCCCACTCCTCATCTATACCCAAAGGACAAGCCACTTCCATGTTTATAACAGCTAAATTTACAATTCCCCTTTATTTTTAATATCTTCATCCCATTACACAAATGACATTTAATTCAAACTATCCCATTCTTTGTGTGCAGTGATATTTCCAGTCTTTTGCTTTTACAGAGAGTATTTCAGGAAACATATACATACGCATATTTGTGCATACATCCAAGTGAATCTGCAAGAAAAAAAACCTAGTAGAAAAATGCCTTTCCACCAATGTTCACACCAACAATAAGGACTCAGATTTACTGTTTGTAAACTGTTTGTGAAAATATCTTTTTTTTTCTCTTTCCACATTTTTACTGGTGCACTATTGTTGTACATAATGATGGGATTTCTTGTTACATATGCATACAATGTAACAGGATGATGAGGGAACTGTAATAATTACCAAGAAGATAACACTATAACAAACACACACACACACACACACACAAATTTTTAAATACATAAACTTTCTCAAGGCAAAACCTTACTCTAAAATACATACTGTTTTAATTGATTTAAAAATGATTAAAAACATATGAAATACATTCTCTAACCATAATAGAATTAAATTAAATTTAAATGAGAAGAAATTAGGACTTTACCCAATTATGTGCTGACTATACACATTTCTATATATACATTTCTATTCACATAAGTCAGAGAAAATCATGAAGGATGCTAGATGATATATTGAACTGTGTTAAAATTTAATAGGTACAGTTATAATACTTCTTAGACAACAATATACAGTTTCACATACTTATACTAAAAAAAAGAAAGCCTAAAAATCAATAATCTAAACAATAACTTTAAGAAGCTAGAAAAAGAGGAACTAATCAATATCAAGGTTAATAGAAGAAGGAAAATTGAAGAATAGTAGAAATCAATGAAATATAAAAGATAAAATACTAAATGAAAAATAAAGACATCACCAAGAATTGTCTCTTGGGGGAAAAATGAAATGAGATAAGATCATGAGTTTAAAAATACTTCAGCAAATCATAAAATAGTAATCAACTATGAGTCATGAAAAAGACAAGATCTTTTTCAAGCATGCCAAAAAAATGTGACAGGTACATTTCTAATGTACATATCAGTGTGGACAGAAAACACTATTAACCAAGTCTTCAATCCAATGAATCTTTGAACCTTAATGCAAGAAAAATCATCTGCATTTGTATGTCCCATCAGGAAGCTGTCAGAGGAAGGCAGAATAAATGAATCTAAAACCACAAGGAGAAAGGTTGTATTAGACACTAGAGTAATTGTTTTGAGGGCTGTTACTCAGCCTATCACAAGTCCTTCAAGGCCCTGACTCCTATTTTCAAGAGTATCCCTACTATTGGTACCTTGGTGTCCCCCATCTGCAACCAACACAAACCATGTTTCCAGCTTTGCATCAGAATTTATTTCCATCAAAGGAGGAGATCTTTCATGGCCTATACAACATTGGCATCCCCTCTTAAATAATATTACATGGACCTGTTTGGGCTGTCTTGTGTGTTCTAGGAGGTACAAGAGCTGCTAGAGATACTGCATGAACCCCTGACAGTAAAAAGTTCTCCCTCACTTTCCTGTCCATCCTATTCTCAGCACCACATGTATCCTTTCTTCCCTGACAAAGGGGTCAATCTCTGCCCAGACTCTGGTACCAGCACTTAACCTGGTCTCCTTAGGGGTCTCAGTGTAGCCGGCAACCTTCTTCTTTCCCAAGACTCATTCCTAGGGCCCCTTCTAATCATAAAAATAGAAAAAAGCAGGCAGCAAGGTTAATATGCTGTAAGATATGAATTGAAGAGTTAGGATGGAAGTTTTCTGAGGGACATGAGGAAACTTCAGAGGGGCCTTGTAAACTATAGAACTGTATATAATGGAAAGCACTAAAGCATGTTAGCTGTGAGAAGGCACCATTTATAAATGGTATCTGTTAAATTATATCCAGCATGTGCTATTTTAAATGTGAGAAAACTGAGGCATCTAGAAGTTAAGTCACTTATAGAAGACTGTTATGTAGCACTATTTTGCAGGTCTGGGACAGTGGGAAATTATCTAGGACAATCTAATTCTCCATTATCCTTAGAAATCAAAGGACAAAGGAAACACATCCAGTCACCATGCACCCAGATATGCAAAAAGTAGAGGGACATCCCAGCATCACACAAACACAGAGTTTCCTGAGAGCATAACTGACAATCTTTACCCCTCAACACCACTTATTATTATGGTTTGGATATTTCACATACTAGTTAATTCAGGAATGTTCAGATGTGAAATGATTATGTCATCAGAGCTGTTTGTAACCTGATTAGTAGATTAATCCATTAGTTAATCCATTTGATGAATTAAGAATTTGAATGTATTACTGGTTTCTAATTGTAAGGAAGTAGAGTATGACTGGAGGAAGTGGGTCAGTGAGGTGTTCCCTTGAGGAATATGCTTTGTTCCTGACTCCTCCTTCTCTTTCTCTCCCTCTGCTTTCTAGCTGCTAGGAGCTCAGTAGCTTTCTGCCACTGTGCCCTTTCACCATGATGCTCTGTCTCTCTTCAGGCCAAGAAGAATGAAATTTGTTGAGTACAGACTGAACACCTGAAACAAGGAACCAAAACACTTTTCTTATTCTAGGTTCTTTTTATCAGATATTTTGGTCACAATGATGCAAAGTTAACTTACATGGTTATCATGGGTTTGTTGATGGGAGTTAACTCTGACTTGGCAATACATCCTCAGCAGCTAGCAAAGTGTTGAACAAATAAGCACCTAGCACATTTTGGTAAAAAAAAAAAAAAAATGACAAAGTCCTTCATTTTATAAATGTCAAAGTGAGACCCAGAGAGGAGTCATGGCTTGCTTATGGCGACACAGCTCACAGTAAGGAGCTGAGATATTTCATATCATGTTGACTCTGGGCTCTGCCACCTTTCAAAGTACATTAATCCTCCCTCATTTTCTCAGCATGAATACAGAGAGATATGGGCAGGAAGGAGGGAAAATAAATTTGGAGCGGATGATCTTATCTATTACAGCTATTCCTCAAATCCTTATAGGATCCTAGTTGACAAAATCAGAGGAGAAAGCACTCAGAATAAAATACCTGACAATAAAAATTATAGAGAAGAAAAAGTTTTATTTGGAGGCTCATAGTTTCAGAGAACTCAGCCCATACACAGCCGGCTCCATCCCATGGTGAAGCAGAATCTAATGGTGGAAGAGTGTGGTAGAAGGAAGTGGCTCACATGACAATTAGAAAGCAGAGAGATTCCCCTCACCAGATACAAAATATATACCCCAAAGGCATACCTCCACCCCTTCTAGCCAAACCCTGCCAGCCTTCACTTATCCCTCAGTTAATCCCAATGGAGAATTAATCTACTAATTAGATTAAGACTCTCATAACCCCATCATTTCTCCTCTAAACCTTGCATTATCTCACATATGAGGTTTTGAGAGACACCTAATATCTAAACCATAACAAGAGACATTTATAGTGATGTCATGTTTAAAGTTGAAGGGTTACCTTCCCCCCTGTGCATTTTTCTCCATCCTATATCCAAGAAACATATTTATGTAATGGAAGTTTAACACCCCCCCACCACCACCACCAGTCCTCTCTGACTTTAGTTTTAGGATTTTCATTGGATTTGTTTCTGACCAATTTAAGTTTATATCTTTGATGATTCCCTGGTAGAGACAAGCAAACTTTATTTTGCTACTGTGATGCTGTGGTGGGCATGGGGCAAGAAATGTGAGTTTGTCATTTCTTTATTTGTTTTTTAAATCTTTTAAAATTGTATATAATTTTATGGGGAATGGCTTGCTAACTTATTTCTGAAGTAGAGAAAAGTCAGAATGCACATATTCATTATTACTCTTCAAATACATATAGGCTATGGACTTGACATATGATATTTACCAAATGTGATTATGTCTTAAATGTCTTTCTTCTTTCATAGATGAACTCCTATAGGGAAGACCAGGGTTGATGAAGCTCTGTATCCTAAAAGCTCAACAATTTCTTAAGAAAGATGCTGATCAAATGAATGTGTGAGACTTTAAAACACTGATAAAAGCAGTATGTGGGGTCCTCATGTTCACTGAACATGAGGAGAAAGTAGGATTTAAACTCAAAGAACACAGGCTGGGCTGTACATGAAAGTACCTACTTAAGACCTCAAAAAAGCAGAAAGTCTGCTTGTTCTATGCAATCAATTCTTTCCTAGTACTTTTGCCTAATCTGAATTCTACAGGTCTAATCGCACCCATGAGTACCAGCCCTTCAAAGAAGAGATATTGCTGTTTTTTGTTTGTTTGTTTGTTTTTGTTTTTTGTTGTTGTTTCAGTTAACATCATTGAGTGCTCAGCTCTTAAAATTCCTCTTTGGTTGTCACTCAACAAACCTGAATATGCACATATTAGGTATCTACTGTATGCTAGATAGGGGGCTTCATACTGGTAATCTGAGTTTATGCAAAACATTGACTTAATTTAGTGAAAACAGCACAGAGCTGACTTTTAAAAAAACTCTCAGAACCTATCTGCCTTAGTTTCTATTCTCTCTCCTCTTACCTATTTTGAAATAATATACATTTGAAGGTATTTGCTAGTTAGGTAACATACAAATATTATTTCTAGGGTGTTCAGAATAATGAGAAATATGCTTTTGGAAAACTGGGATTAATGAATGAACTCTTCTCTAGCACATCTCAAATATCATTCAACATTTCAAGTTAAATTTCTGTTTTTGGAAATCTCTAAATATTGAACTCTAAAAAGAATATAGCTCTCCCACTTCCACTACTTGCCAAGAGCCAACTTCACCAGGTGGCAGGGAAGACAAAAGAGAGAGCTCGGTCCATGCCAGGCTTCCATGCTCAGATCTGAGGGACACAGGCTGTGAGATCAGGGATTCTGATTCTGCCTTCTTTAGAAGGAAGGCTTAGGCCAGTGATGATTGCAATGAGGCAGCCTCTGATGGAACACATGAGATTTCCATAGGAAAGTCCTCAAACCTGTCTTCCACTTGTTTAATATCTCAGGGAGTATAGAATGCATGTAAAATATACTTTTATTATCTTCTGTTATGGCAGGTTCTATCTCAGTGACTGGATTTATCTTGAAGCATAAAATATAAGATTGATGGTGCATATTTGGTCCAAGGATCTCAAATGAGCTTACAACAGCAAATACAGGGCTATAAACAAATATAAGCTTGTCAGATGAAGTCTCTGTAACAATAGGATAGGAGATAATTTCATTTTGATCACAACTCCCCATGAGCAGCAGCCTAACTAACATACCCTTTGGCAAGAGACTGTCCACACTCTCCCTCCCTGTAAGGACAAGGCACAGCATGTGGTCATTTATCAGCTCACATGCTCTACACCTGCAGACACACTCCTTCCTTCAGTTATTCCTTGAGAGGAAATCTGGGTAGCAGTCCACACAGTGTATCCATATGTACTTCATCTGATAAAAGTTCCTCTAGGATTCTGGTGGGTTTTTTCTCTTCAAAGAAAATTAGAAATTAGGATGGGCTGCAGCTTCTGCCCCTGAAGTTGGTATAAATGTCACATTGTCTATCTGCATCATCCACTATACCTAAAGTGACTATCTCTGCTAACTTAGGATTTGCCTGTTGATGTCACAAAGACTTTCATTCACAACTGGTCTGGGATATTTTCTCACCTCTTCTAGAACAAGAGTTACTATACTTTTCCATTAAAGGGAAATTGAGCTAGGAGTAAGGTTTCAAGGTTCTCCTCAGTTTCATGTGTATTTCACCCTGCATCTATTGTGTAACCCTGTTTTCTCCTGATGATCAAGGTCAATACTTCTGCCAAAAGTCTGCAGATCCCTGTATACAAAGTGCCCAAGATACCAGACAGCAACCACAATTTATAACAAATGGATTATTTTCAGTATTATGTGGCGAAATTATGAAGCTATAGAGAACAGAACTTATAACTCTGCAAGGCTCAGAGTTGCAAGGACTGGAAGCACACAATACCATTATTTGCCACTGCAAATGATGGCAAATGAGGCTGCTCCTGACTTCACCCTTTATTTTGGACTCATGCTTTCCTATTGGAATCACAATGTTATTTAAAGCTCTCTAATACAGTGCATCATGAAGGATGGCACCACATCCATACAGAACTTAGACTTTGCCATGATGTATGAGCAGAGTATTCAGAAGTTTGCATAATATCTTACACTGACATCCTTTTAGAAAGCAGACCAAACTTATACTTTCCTTGTTTAACTTCTTTTTCAGAGTATTATGTTGTACTCCCTCTAGAAGTTACCCTAGACTTCATTCAGCACATTTTCTCATAATTACAACCTCTCCTACCAAAGATTGGATTGCATGCACCCTGGTAGACATGAAACATGCCTAGAAGCTTAGACCTCCCAGATAATTTATTCCTGTACTTAGTTTCATTAAAAATTGGCAGTGTTTTATATCAACCTATAAATGAGCCAAAGCAGAATTGCCAAGCAGGATAAGGTGTTATCACAATCTAAAAAGTCTCACCAGGTGTTCAGGTGTTGTTGATCCTTTTTGATAGAATGTGAAAGATGTAACAATTTTTTTTAAAAGAATACCTCACTATGCTCCTAACTACTGGGTTCCTACAATATAAGAGATGTTCCCAGCTCTTGAATTATTACAGGGTTTATCTTCACTCTGAAGGGTATACCTTTGGAATGCCAAATTGGCTTAACATCATTCATGCAATGGATCAATATAGCAATCTGAAAAAAAATTGGATGGTCCAAATTTCTTCACAATATACAATAGAAACAGAAGAGTTAAGAGAGCTTTAGCACAAAATTGTAAATATACATTGTAATCTATCTCATGTGAATAAAAAGTTGTTTCTTATCCTCATTTCTGATTAGAAATGAAGACATTCACCTAAAGCTTTGTTAATCTGCTCTATGGGGTCTTTTGGTAACCAATCAGTAAGTAAATCAGTTTTTAAACTTGATTTGTTTGGTTGTATAAAATAAGATGCTGTTAAAGATTTTGTGATATACTACACTGTTAGGAATAAATGCCAGTGAGGAAAACAAGAGAGGCACGAAATGGGATTGAGAAAAGGAAGAAGTCAGACATTAATAAAGACCCAACAAAGTCTTAACCCAGCATTGATCTTTCGAGTAACTATTGCTTATCAGTATCCCATATTAGGCTAAGTGACCAGACTTTTATCCACTTTCCTTATTCAGTCAACCAATGTAGGCTTCCTGGGGTAGGGAGCATGCCATAGGACAAGGGGGACATTGAGTTTACTTAAAGATTGGAGCTTTCTACTATTAAATTCATGTGGGTGAGATTCATGTTAATGTTTACCTGCTGAGCAGACTCCAGAACTACTTTCATCTAGAATTCTGATTATCATTTAAGATAACATGTATCTTTATTATATAAGCCACAAATGGTGGGGTTTGCTGTTATTTGCAGCTAAAATTACTGACTTCAGTACAACTGCAAATTCTTTGATAAAGAGGATCTAAACAGCACTTCCCAGTGTGTATATGGTTACAGTCCCTCTCTCCCAAGCAAAATTTGCCATCAAGATTCTTTGGACAATCCTTGAAGTTTAATGTTTCTGACCTTTGAGAAAGGCAGCTCAAAAAAGAAAAAAGAAAGAAAGCAGACAAATTAACTTTTAACTATTTATATCTATGCTTATATCTCTTTCTAGAAATTTCACTTTCACAGATGTGGGTATGTGGAAAGCCTTGCATATGGACAGTAGTTGAGGTAAGATGGTAAAAGACCATGAGTTGCCACATTCTGAGTGATTTTTGCCCTTTAAAAAAGGAAAGAATCTATAAAATAAAAATCTAAATTGAAGCAACCAAAAGTGGGGAAATAAACTAAGAAATAACAGAATCAAGGGGAAAAATCATCAAATGGCCCAATATATGAATAATCAGGAATTAAAAAGGAGATGAAAGAATTTAGAATTAACATTTTAAGAGATTGAATAATTTTAAGCAAGAGAAATGCAAGAAAATCACACTTAGATTCATCATGTCCAATTTCTTGAGAATAAATATAAAAAAAGTTGCTGTGAGCTAGATATTAAATATGCCCCAAAGGTCCGTGTGTTAAATGTTTGGCCTCAAGATGGTACTTTTGGAAGGTGATGGAAACTTTAGGAAGCAGAACACAATAGAAGGTTTTTAGGTTATTAAAGAAGTTCACCTAAAGGACATTGTGAAACCCTAGCCCCATCTCTCTTCCTTTGTTTGCTTTCTGATCATGAGGTGAACAGTTTGTTTTGTCACATTCTCTATGTGCAGCGTAGCTCAAAATGATAGGAAAAACTGATAATGGACAAAAACTTTTCAAACTATGAGCCAAAATTAGCTTTTTCTCCTTATAAGACAATGATCTCAGGTATATGTTATAGTAAAGGAAAGCAGACTAACACAAATATATCCATAACAGTTGAAAAGAAAAAAACACTCTGTTAAGTGGAATAACAATAAGAATAAATGACTTCTTATCTGAAATAATAGATGCCAGATGACAAAAATATGTAAAAGTCAAAATGCTCAAAGAAAAATGAATGTGTTGTTCTAAACTTCTATATTTAGGTAGGATATCCTGCACAAATAGAGGCAAAATAAATATGCTTTCATAGAGCAAAAAGGGAGAAAATTCATTAGTACCAGAAAATCATTCAAATAAATATTAAAAGAATTATTTTTTCTATCTTAAAGATAATTATTCCTAAAAGAAGCCTCAATATTTAAAGTACATCAATGAGAATAAAAAAGTTAATATACAAATAAATATGAAATAATTTAAAAATTATTTTAACAGATTCATCTCTTCAAAGCAAACATAACAATGTATTTTGGAATTTTTAGTGTATAAGCAAATAAAATTCATGACAAACTTTAGCATCAAGTGATGAAATTATGTTGCTGTAATATAATTTTAACATATGTGAACCATAGTTATATTAATTAAACAAGAATGTGATTGGTTAAATATATATGATATATATTTAATACAGAAATACGTGAACACACATACTTAAAAATATAAAACACACTCAAAAAGCCAACAATTGTTTATAGCTCAATGGCAAAGAACATTATTCACACATTCAAGGCCATAGGTTTGATCCTCAGCATCAGCACCATTAAAATATTTTTAAAAAAAGCCAAGGATGATAATTAAAATATGAATAGAAAAAAATAAAAATAACAATGAATTCAAAAGAAGGTAGAAAAGAAGAAATAAATAAATGGTCCAAATATAAAACAAATATCAAAGCAGTAGAATTAAGCCCAATCCTTAAATACAAAAAAATGAAGGAATCAATTTAAAAGGCAGATTTCTAAACTGACTAAAAGCACAACCCTGTGATAGTTAATTTTTAAATATAACCACACACAGATAGATTGACATAAAAGAATGGTATAATACACTATTATAATGAAATGAATAAATTATAGTGACAATATCAAGTTATTTGACAAATGACATATTTCAAGTTAAAGAGTTTCACTAGTAACAGAGAGGAATTTTAGAATAAGAAGACCAAATTATAAGGAAGAAATATCAATCCTAATGGAATAGAAAACAATACCATAGCTTCCAAATGCCTAATCAAAAATTGAGGGATTAAAAGTAGAAATTAACAAATCCAGGGTCAAGTTGAAAATTTGAACACTTCTGTCTCAATAGTTGCCTAATATTAATCAGCATGTTGCTTTGGATAAGACCTGTTGTTTTTCAGGTTATTATTGTGAAAACAAGACTCACAACAACCAGAAAGGCCCTTATTTGACCAGAACCACAGCATCTGGTTCTCCTTTTTCATACTTAATGACAATGACTGAAAGATTTCCTAAGATGTTGCCTTCTCTTCACCATCTCACAGCCTAGAGTTTTCCTTTCATCTCATCTTCAATGTGGCTGGGTACTAGATGAGCATGAAACTTCTTGCACCTGTCCCTTTCAATACAAGCTGATATAATGCTTTTAAATGCTTCATGGATTCTTTAGGTATCAATTTGTATTACATTCTTTAAGCAATCCACACTCAAATACATTTGAGATAATTTCTTATCTACTTTAGATTTCCTTAGAGGCTAATGTTGGAAATACTATAAGATTCTTTTTATCCATATGAAAATTGCCTGTAGAACTACACCTTAAATCTAGTGAAATGTTAACAGAGGGTTTCATATCATGGAACAGATCTTTGTCCTCAGGACCTTTCTTGCTTTGACATTTTTTGTGGGTAGTGACTTGGAATAAGATTGCTTTATTTTAAAACCCAGCAAGTTTGGCTTCTATATTTAAAAAAAAAAATTAAAGTCTCGAACAAATTTTATAGTATATTTTTATTTCATTATTTTTCTCTTTGTATACTTTATCATGCACAGATAACATATATATATATATATATATATATATATATATATATATATATGTCATTCTTCTTGGAAATTTTATTGATTGATCTATCAGTTTATCACATACCATTTTAAAAATATTTTTTATATTACCACAGGTAACATATTTTGTTATTTTTTTAAACCATTTTATAATAAGATTCCTCTTTCTTCTACACATATATTTTTCTTATTTTTCCTGACTCCCTCACTGAAATCTTGCCTAGGGTCTCTAAAGTTCTGTTTGCTGTCTTCAAAAAAACCTTTTTAGCTTCTACCCTGTGCCTGGCCTGAAGCCAGTGCCATGGAACTTAGGTTTCTGTTATGGGAGTCCTCCAAATCCAAATATTAAATTTTACTTCAGTTATTATTTTTGCATTACAAATTAGCTCTTAATTTCTCAACTTAAAATAATCATTTTACTTTGCTAGCAATTCTATGGCTTGGAAATGAAGAGAATTCAGCTAAATCATTATTGCATTAGCTCTTTCATGTAGCTGAAATTAAATGTCTCTGGTGCTACCACCACATGAAAACTCAGCTAGACTGGATGTTTTAGATAACTTATTTATTCAGCTTACAGTTGATGGTAACTCTTGGCTGGGAGCTCAGTTTGAGCTGTTATCCAAAACACCTACATATAATCTATTCAAAATTGTGATCTTTTGGTAGTATAAGTTCATACATGGTAGCTGGCTTCCCTCTATGCCTGCAACCTAAGAGAATTATGTAGCAGGCACATAATCTTTTCTGATATCACTTTAGAAGTCATATAGGATCATGTTTACCATGATTTGTTTCTCAAAACAGTCACAAACCTACTCAATTTAAAAAAGAAAGCCCATAGGCCCTGAGTGTCTCCCAATGGTAGCAGCATCAAAATATTTATAGGCATGTTTGAAAGCTCTAAGATGATAGTTGCTCCATATCACAGGTAATTGCTTACCCATATACATGAAGAGTTAATAGAAGATACTAAGAGAGAGCCCAGGTCTTCTGAGTGCCCGATAACCCATATTTGGAGTAACCAAGGACAGAGTTTCAGTAACAATAATGCTGGCTCTCATGAATTAGCATGATGTGGCCCTCTATACCATTGTTTACCATCATTTGATTTCAACTGGAAAGATAGCTGGAGAGTTTTTCCCTCCTGCAATGTTTGCTGTCCTGCCAAGAGGGAGAACAGTTTTTGCTATTCAACCCATTTCCCATGGGGCAGTTACCATTCCTTCTTCTTTTTCCTAGGTGAGGGGCAGGCAGGAAGATGTGCTGTGGTCCTTGCTAAAATTCTATATGACTCTCCACATGATTCCCAGTTATAGTCTACTAATGTTTAAACAACCTCTGGAGCTATTAAGTAAATATTGTTATAGTCACCATCAATTTTAGTGGAGAAAATGACAGCCTCTGAGAAGAATGAAGGAAAACCTAGTGAGGGCTTAACTTATATGTAAAACAAGAGCATGGAATCTGAACTCAGCATCATGTGAGCACTCTCCTATTCACTGAATTCTTTAGAAACCTCCTTCCAGTCATTATGATTATTACAGTGTAATCATGATTTACTTATCAATAAAGGCAATGTTTGTGCCCCGCCTTGCAACTTTCTGAGTCTTAGAGTAAATATAGACTTACCACTTAGAGGGTATGAGAAGCTTTAAGATAAATTTAAGATAATATGTGGCAAGGAGCCCAGACAAAGGAATAAGAACATTTCAGAAAACTGGTAAGAATCAGCAGAAGAAGAACTTGTGTAAAAACTAGGGGTCTTTTGTGACCTATACTATTTTTATTCAACCTAATGGATCTGATATGTTAGCACAATTCCTAGAAAAATTGAAGTGTACTTGACAAAGAGCCTGCAATAAGTTCTACCACAACTGTAGAATTCACAAGACAAGGTCTTTAACCAACAATATTTTTTCCTAGTGATATTTTGTTTGTTTTACCTTTGTAAGTCGTACCTCTGCCTTTGATCTAGGAAAGAGTCTCTTCAGAATTGCTTTCTCTTGTGAATATCTTTAGAGGAATGCATCTTCAGTGTCATAAAGTAAGTCTCTAAGTTATTTCTATATGGTAAATCTGAGGATTTTGTCCTATAGGATAGAAGCATCTGTATTGGATTTTCTTGCTTTACCAAACAATAAATGAATTTTCAAAATTTCTCAGTCATTACTTTTCATTTCCTTGTTTGCTTATAATAATTTTGAAAAACAATGATAAAAGTATATAACAAGCAAGATGCTTCCAAATTATGGCTGTCACAGATTCAACTAAAAAAAAAAATCCTGAGAGAGATTAAATAGCTCAAAAATCAAGCAAACTGGGGCATAGATTATCAAACAGGAACATAAAATTTACAGAAACTTGACCCTGTAGAATGTCTGAATCACCTTCACTCTTTGAGTTTCCAAGACTTCAGAGTGCCACAAGTTATTGAGTGGGGCCTGAGTTAGTACTCCTAATGCTATTCCCATTCTTTTAGATACATACAGATTGAAGATTTGTCCTACCATGGCTGCTTAAGGCTGGGGCATGAAGGAGAACTTGCTGAATTTGTTTAAATGCCAATTGGGCCTCAGGTTCCCATTTTAGGAGATGAGTTCTTGCTATTTGAGCCTATTTTACTAGTTGATACAGGGAACAAGCTATTTCAGCATATCCTTTCATCCATAGTCTACAAAATCCTTTTATGCTGAGGAATTCTCTCAACTGTTTTAGGGTTTGGGGTATTGGGAAGGAAGAAATGAATTTAATCCAATCTTCCCCTAACTTTTGAGTTTTCATTAGTAAATAGTAGATTTGAGGGTCTTATAGAGGTTTGACAAAGTTGGGCCTCAAAGTTAGTTCCCCCTCCGACTAGGAGACTTTTTATCCCTTTCTTAGGAAATTGAGTAAGGATGAGTTTTCTGCTGTAAGGTTTTCTTGGTTGGGGCACAGAGGAAAATGTCACCTATATATTGTATGACCTTAACTTATGAATGAATGAATGGGTAAGTCTTTTTATTTTATTTTATTTTATTTTTATTTTATTTTTTTATTGGTTGTTCACATTACAAAGCTCTTGACATATCATATTTCATACATTAGATTGAAGTGGGTTATGAACTCCCAATTTTTACCCAAATGCAGATTGCAGAATCACGTGGGTTACACATCCACAATTTTACATAATGCCCTATTAGTAACTGTTGTATTTTGCTACCTTTCCTATCCTCTATTATCCCTCCTCCCCTCCCCTCCCATCTTCTCTCTCTACCCCATCTACTGTAATTCATTTCTCTCCTTGTTTATTTTCCCATTCCCCTCACAACCTCTTATATGTAATTTTGTATAGCAATGAGGGTCTCCCTTCATTTCCATGCAATTTCCCTTTTCTCTCCCTTTCCCTCCCATCTCATGACTCTGTTTAATGTTAATCTTTTCTTCCTGCTCTTCCTCCCTGCTCTGTTCATAGTTGCTCTCATTATATCAAAGAAGACATTTGGTATTTGTTTTTTTAGGGATTGGCTAGCTTCACTAAGCATAATCTGCTCTAGTGCCATCCATTTCCCTGCAAATTCCATGATTTTGTCATTTTTTAATGCTGCATAATATTCCATGGTGTATAAATGCCACATTTTTTTTTATCCATTCATCTATTGAAGGGCATCTGGGTTGGTTCCACAGTCTAGCTATTGTGAATTGTGCTGCTATGAACATCGATGTGGCAGTATCCCTGTAGTATGCTCTTTTAAGGTCTTCAGGGAATAGTCCCAGAAGGGCAATAGCAGGGTCAAATGGTGGTTATATTCCCAGCTTTCCCAGGAATCTCCATACTGCTTTCCATATTGGCCGCACCAATTTGCAGTCCCACCAGTAATGTACAGATGTACCCTTTTCTCCACATCCTCGCCAGCACTTGTTGTTGTTTGACTTCATAGTGGCTGCCAATCTTACTGGAGTGAGATGGTATCTTAGGGTGGTTTTGATTTGCATTTCTCTGACTGCTAGAGATGGTGAGCATTTTTTCATGTACTTGTTGATTGATTGTATATCCTCCTTTGAGAAGTGTCTGTTAGGTCCTTGGCCCATTTGTTGATTGGGTGATTTGTTATCTTATTGTCTAATTTTTTGAGTTCTTTGTATATCAGCGACAATACTGAAATGGAAATGAGGAAAAACACTCCATTCACAATATCCTCAAAAAAAATAAAATACTTGGGAATGAACCTAACAAAAGAGGTGAAAGATTTATACAATGAAAACTACAGAACCCTAAAGAGAGAAGTAGAAGAAGATCTTAGAAGATGGAAAAATATACCCTGTTCATGGATAGGCAGAACTAACATTATCAAAATGACAATATTTCCAAAAGTTCTCTATAGGTTTAATGCAATGCCAATCAAAATCCTAAGGGCATTTCTTGTAGAAATAGATAAAGCAATCATGAAATTCATATGGAAAAATAAAAGATCCAGAATAGCAAAAGCAATTCTAAGCAGGAAGTGTGAATCAGGCAGTATAGAGATACCAGACTTCAAACTATATTACAGAGCAATAGTGACAAAAACAGCATGGTACTGGTACCAAAACAGGTGGGTGGACCAATGGTATAGAATAGAGGACACAGAGACTAATCCACAAAGTTACAACTATCTTATATTTGATAAAGGGGCTAAAAGCATGCAATGGAGGAAGGATAGCATCTTCAACAAAGATTTGATATCAAATCAGAGACTCTGCGTCTGATAGAAGAAAAAGTTGGTTCTGATGTACATATTGTGGGGTCGGGCTCCAAATTCCTTAATAGGACACCCATAGCACAAGAGTTAATAACAAGAATCAACAAATGGGACTTACTCAAACTGAAAAGTTTTTTTTCTCAGCAAGAGAAACAATAAGAGAGGTAAATAGGGCGCCTACATCATGTGAACAAATTTTTACTCCTCACACTTCAGATAGAGCCCGAATGGGTAAGTCTTGTGCCAATAGTTAACCAAATAGATTGGTCAATAAACCCTGAGGCAAAACTGTACATGTTAATTGGGTGGATTTATCAGAGGGATCATCAAACACAAAACAAACAAAAAATATTGAGAATCTGGGTGAAGGGGTATGTTTAAAAAAAGGATATTTTTCCATTCTTTCACTTTAACTCTACAGATGACTTTACCTATGAGGTGTCTTGGAAAGAGAAAACTATTAGGTCTTGTTTTGTAATCCAATCTTCCAGTCTGTCTTTTGATTGATGAGTTTAAGCTATTGAGAGTCAAGTTTATTATTGAGATATGATTTGTATTTCCATTCATTTGGGATTATTTTTCTGAGTTTTAATTTGGTTAGTTCCCTCTTTGATTATCTATTTTTTTAGTATAGTTCCTCCCTTTGCAGGGTTTTCACTTCTATTTTATTTTTATTTTTAATTTGTTCTAATTAGTTATATATAACTGTAGAATAAACTTTGACACATTATACATACATGGAGTATAATTTCTCATTCTCCTGGTTGTACTTGATGTAAATCACAACAGTTACATAGTCATATATGTACATAGGGAAATAATTTCAGATTCATTCTACTATCTCTCTTACCCCATTCCCCCACTTCATTCTCCTCTACTTAATCCAAAGTAACTCTAATTTCCATAGTCCCCAACCCTTATTACAAATTAGCATCCACATACCAGAAAAAAAATCTTAGACCTTTGGTTCTTTGGGATTAGCTTGAATTTTTAAATGGGTCTGGACAGAAGTAGCTTCTATTGTTCATCCTACTTTTCTCTGTATAATCCAGACTTCTGGGTTAATTTCTGTTTCTGTTAGAGGCCGACAAAGTATATGTTCTGGTGTCATAAGGAATGTAATGCCTAGGCTGATCAACATATCCATTCCCATAAGGGGTGTGGTCCTTTCTGGCATTATCAAAAAACATGTAAGAACAGGAGAGTTTTCTAAGAACAGCTGAGAGGTTGGGATAAAAACCTAGTCATAGGCTTTCCTGATACATCTCTTAGAGTCATACTGTGAGAGAAGGGGAGGACAGAAATATGGCTCCAATGTTAAGGAGTAAATTGATCTCCCTTCCCTTAATGGTTAAGAACACCTAGGGCCCCTGTGTGGAGATAATAGTCCTATTTGTTGGAAACAAAAAGTATAACCCAGGGACACTCTGTTCTATTTTTGTTAGAGCATTTCAAGTGAGAGATTGGGCAATCCAACCTCCAGTGATCATCTTCATAGATAGGATAGGGTGATGGTGGCTTCTGTTGCTCTTGGGGGCAGTCCTTCTTCTAATGTCTCACTTAGTCATAGATGTACAGGCTGAGGTGGGAATATTAAGATTCAAGAGAACTTCACCTTTGAAATTAGTTATTTTCAGAGTTGCTACCAGGATAGCTGTTTCTTTTTTGTTCCCTCTCACTCTCTCTCTCAATTCTTCCTGGTCCAAATTGCCTATGACCAATGAGGTAATTTGTAAGGGACTACCTAGAGTACTGCATGGTTCTACAGCTGACTTTTGTAATTGTCTCTCTAATGAAAGAAGATGATTGAGTTTTAAATTTTTCTTTTAAAATAAGTTGACCTACTACCTACTCTGAAGTCATTGAAGTATGTTTAATTAATGCTTCCCTTAGTCTTTCTAAAAAGGTTGAGGGAGTTTCTTTATCCCCCACTGCTACCAAAGATAACTTAGAATAACTTAGAGTTTTAGCACGATTTCTCCTTAACTCTTCTAGTATGCAAGGTTTTTGTTGTCATTGTTGTTTGTGTGAGTGTATGTGTGTATGCCTATATGTGTGAGTGTGTATTTCATTCCTCCATTTGGCTATCTGCATCTCATTTTGAATCCTCCCTGGGAATTGATTGTCACCCTGTTTGGTAGGTTTCTTCAGAGCCTAATTCATTTGGAAGGAATAGGTCTTCTGAGTCTTGTATTTCATAAATGTTTTAGTTTCCTGAAAAGCAGCCTGGTTTTCAGTTTTAGAAAGCATTTCATTTAGTAATGATATTATATCCTTCCAAATTAAGTCAAAAGTTTTGATTAGACCCTGAAATACCTCTACACATGATCAGGATCATCTGAGAATCTTTGTAAGTCAGTCCTGATTTATAACAAGTCTTGTGGGGAGAAAGAAAACTGCACCTTAGTGGGTTGCTTGGACATCCTCCTATGGCTTGTAGGGGTAGAAGGGAGGATTGAGTGAGGTTCACCTGGTTTTATGTTCCCCCTAGTTATTGGTGCTCTAGTATGAGGCCTGAATAGGCAGGCATAAAGGCCTAGGAGGCTTTTCATATTTAATTCTTTTCTAAGTGGAATTGCTTTCTTGGGGCCTGCTAATGCTGCCAGGAGTGTGGTATCTATCTTACTTTGGCTACATAATTTGGAACTGTCTGTTAAGGCAAAAAAGCTTGCATATAAGGCACCTCTGACCACTTTTCTTCCATTTTACAAAAAAAGTCTAGCTGCAAAATGGTATTATGGTTTATGCTTCCCTCAGGGGACCACTTTTTCCCTAGCTTCTAACTTGTATTCAGGCCAAGTTTCAGTACAGAAAAATATTTGGTGCTTCTGCTTCAGGGCCTGAGAATCAAAGAAGTTCTATTTCAAAATGCATCTTAATGAAGTACTTGTGCCAGATGGAGTATTATCAATTTAAAAGACAAAGGGGGAAGAAGGCATCCCTTGGCATCCCTCAATATCTGAACTTGATTCAGGCATCCTTCAATCTTCTGTAGACCTCAAAGTTGTTAGTCGCCATCCTTTAAGGTCTGCTGAGGACTTTTGAGCTGGTCAGCTTTGCTTCTTCTTACTGACACATAACTCAACGTTTCCACAAAATTTTATTCATCTCTTGTGATCCTCAAGAAATTAGTTTCCACATATTGGAAGCTTGACTAGGATTTAGGTGAGATGGGTTTAGTCACTCCTTACCAACACATTACCCCAAATCCCTTTTTTTAAATGTGTGTCTTTTCCCACTTAAATGGAAAAACCATGATTTCTCTGTACTATATTTATCACCGTGTATGGAAGCACTGTTGACAGGGTTTAGCATCCCAGAGGAGACAGGCTAATAGCCTTCTAAGCTACTGTACTAAGGGAAAGGTCCCAAAGTCTTGCTGTGCTTGTATAAATGAAACTAATTTATAGAGCCAGGGATGATATCCCCACTATAAGTCACCCCAAATTTAAGACCCAGAAGGGAGAAGTAATAAATAATGAACTGTTTTCCTTATTTAACTTATTGGGTAGGGGGTTGATGGATAAAATGTCTTAGAGCAATTAAAATGATGAGAGCCATGAGAGTTTTTCCTAGGGAAACTGGCAGTGTTAGAAACCTAGGGAACCACTGTTCTTAGGAGGATAAGAATATATTTCCCTATAGTCTGATAAAATATAAACTGGGAAAACTGAGGGACATGGTTTGAAACTGAGCTCCATTTTTCCTGGCAAATGGAAAAGCTGAAAAGCATATAGAGGAAAAGAAAGAGACAACTCATTCACACAATGGTAGATTGACGGATAAGGCTCTGCTTTGGTGTGATCAGATCATATTATAAAGTTACTTCAGCCTGTGATCCTAGAAGCCATACAAGTGAGGCCCTCCTTCTACCATTGGGCAAAGAGGCCATGAAAATAAGTTAAAGTGGAGATAGAGCTACTATGTGTGATCAATTGATATTTGGCCAATTCTAGAGACCTTGCATTTATACTGAGGAGTAGATACAGCCAAAAACTCAGGGTGCTTTTAAGAGAAACCTTAGTTTGTCAGTTGAATGGATTGGTGTGATAGGAAGCTGAAGCAAGGTTAAGCCAGTCTTCTCTCTACAAAAGGCAAAGAGGGATTATTGATAAATATTATTCCAGCAAAGTCTTTCCCCTGAATCTTGAGTCCAGCATCAAACCAAAGTTTGGAGATGAGGCTGGATTTCTCCACTTCTGATGGTAATTGGAGTTTTACTAGCTAAAGATCTCTGCTTCTGTGATACCCCACTGGAGTGTTAGCAGCTAAACAGAATGGAGATATCTTCCAGCATCAGCCCTAAATGTTGCAGCTGGTAAAACCAGATTTTTTCCTCTAATGTGTTGCAGCTTTTTGTGTTGCAGGAAACCCCAGTAGATTGTTGCCAATTTCTTTTGTGCTCTTGTTTTATACATTTGAAGAATAATATACACAGAAAATAACAAAAGGAAAGAGTAAACAAAGTAGGATTTCTTTCAGTAAGAAGGGAAGTGACAGAGCCCCCACAATGTGGGAGAGGACAGGGAAGCAATCCAGGTGTATTTTGGTGTGTTAGAGCTTCCATGGGTTTGGGGCATGAGCATAGATCAAAGTTTATGTAAATCAGGCACTGAAAAAAATATCAGGGCTACTGCCTTTGCTAATCTTTCTAATAACTTCCATCCAGATTCATCCTTACTTTCCATTTCCCCTCCTCTGGGACAAAAGTGTTGGCTGGAGTGTTCCCACAGGTAAGCCTCATGGTATTTTACATTTGAAAAATACTTTAATGTTACCAAATAATATTTTTACTTGTTAGCCTTGGGGTGTGGTCTCTGTCTTTAAATGGGGCTCCATTATCCTGCCTCCCTGGCTATTCTACTCTTTCATTCCATTCTCATTCAAAACTTCCCAATCAGTTCCAAATGTCATAGGATTAAGAGTACAGTCCCACATTTCTGTCCTCATTTCCAACACTAACCATTCTCGGTGTGTCCATGCTACCCAGACTTCTGTTTGACTTAGCTAAGTGTTTCCTACATCCCCCCTCAGATTTGACAATTTACTAGAATGTCAATTCAGAGAACTCAGGGAAACACATCTACCTGTTTATATAATGAGCATCTAAGGAACAGCCAAATGGAGAAGCTTAGAGTATTAGCTTTTGGGTTTTTTGAAGGCATGCCACCTACCTAGAACCTCTATGTCTTCAGCAGCCCAGAAGCTCTATGAATCCTATGGGTTAGGGTTTATAAGGAGGTTTTATTACATAGGAATGGTTGATTAGATCATTGATTATTTGTTGGTTTGACTTAATCTTCAGCTTTTCTTGCCCCTCCCCTAGGACTGGGGCTGGAGCTAAAATTCTCCCAACCATTCTTTGGTCTTTGTGTTGACTATATTTATTCTGAAGGCATCTGTGCCCCTCACCCACTTGCCTAGCAAAGAGTCACCTCATTAACATGCAAAAGACATTCTTACCACTTTGGAGATTCATAGGGTTTTAAGAGATCTGTGTCAGGAATTGGGAATAAAGAACAGATACATATTGTTTTAGTCAGCTATTTTGCTGCTGTGACTAAAGGACCCAACCAGCACAAATTTATGCTAAAAAGGGAAATGTTTATTTAAAGGTTCATGGTTTCAGAGGTCTTAGTACATAGAAGGCATGTTCCATTCCTTGGGGATCAAGGTGAGGCAGGACATCATGAAAAAAGAGTGTGACAAAGGGAACCAGCTCACATGAAGATCAGAAAGCAGAGGAAGAGACTCCACTTTCCAGATAAAAAGTATATACCCCAAAGTCATGCCCCCAATTTTTTCCTCATCCAGATGTTACTGCTGTTGTTCGGTGATGAGTCCTTACTTCCCCAATGTTGAAGAATAACACCAGAGAAGCACGCCAAGGCAAGGTCCGAGTGGAAAGTAGAGGCTTTATTAAAGGACAGCAGAAGAGACTTCTGTGCAGTTGTCTCCCATTTTATAGTTCCTTCAGTGATGGAATGTAGGTGGGAAGGCCCGAAGGGTGGGGCACATGTGGGCCAAAGAAGTAAGGAAGGAATTTTGAGTCAGCATCTTCAAGTTTGCTGGGAGCTGTTTCATTAACACTTCTTTGGGATCTGTTCTGGGCCTTGGGCTTTTCCTGGACTTCATTAACATTCCAAGAGTTGTTCTGCTTTTCCCGGAATTCATTCTCAACATGGCCTCCGTTTTGGATCTTACTCAATATTAGACCTGATTTACTTAACTACATTGACTACCTAACTTTAAATCTGGCTTCACAGACACATGCTATCACTTTGGTTACCACTCAGTTAATCTTTATCAGGGGATTAATTCACTGATTGAGTTAAGATTCAATAATTTCTCCTGTGAACTTTGTTACATTGTCTCATACATGAGCTTTAGGGGGACACTTCACATCCAAACCATAACACACATCTATTGTACCACACCTACTGAGATGTGTGCTCTCTGACAAGGCACTAAATGCCTCTGCTTTAGTTTGACCTTGACAAAGAGCATTGTGACACTGAGTGGACCTTCAACTTGGGGTTGTGTCCCTTTAGTCTGACACTCTCCTTTGATCATGCCTGTTCTATGCCCACAGGACATACAGAATCAAAGAGTAAATGTGGAAAAAGTAAATATGGCAAGAGCATGCTGGATTCAGACAGAGGAAGTGAGATATATGTTATTTGTGTAGCTTGAGAAGTTTTATCCTCAGAATACCATTAAGAGATACATTAAAAATCTGATAAAGAAAATTAAAAGTAAGATAATAGGTAGAAAACAGAGAAGCAAGTGAGAAACTGATGTGACTCCATTTTTGAGAAACCAGCCTCTACCTCAGAACAAAGCCTGTCCAAGGAAGGGGGCATGATCCTTGTCCATGGAAAAACACACAGAGTCTTTCTAGGCAGATAGCCACCCTGCTGAGTTGTTTGTCAGCAAATAACAGGAGATATCTGAGCTTTTCAGGTGTCCCTGACTCAGTTAGGCTAGGTGAGGACTCATAGAAACCCCCTAGCAACCACCAAACAGCATGAGACAGGGAAAATACCTGGGATGCCAGATGACCCCCAGTAGTTTATAGTGGTGGATAACATGTTGGAAAACCACATACACCCCTCGTGGCTTAAACCAAATCCCCCTCTTATACTAACCAATCACCCCTACTCAACTTTTTCCCACCAGTGAATGTGCTAATCAATGTTAAGAGTTGTTGTTTGACTTTCCCGCAGTGTGAAATTATTTGCTGTGTGATGTTGTGATGCATAGAGTATCCCCACAATCTATAAAATCTCACTGAACAATGGACCAGGACTCATTCCCTGGGACCACTGCATTGGAAATTGTTGTGAGCCCAGGCTCAAGCTTGCAATAAAGACTCTTGCGTGATTGCATTGGATTAGGCTCCTGGAGGTCTGTTGGGGTCCCACAAATCTGGCCATACACAAGAAATTGGAAGTAGCTAGTGTTTCAACTAAGCATAAGAGCCTGGTCTCCATAAGGTCTCAAAGTTTAATGGTTTGGGGAAAAACTAAATGTCTTTCTCTTACTCTCACCTTCACATACACATACAAACTCTTAATATTTTAATCAGGTTTGCCTTACTGTGACCAAAATACCTGACAAGAATAGCTTAGATAAGGAAATGTTTATTTCAGGCTCACAGTTTCAGAGTTCTTAGTTCACACATGGCCAACTCCATTGCTTTAGGCCAAGGTGAGTCAATAAATTATGGGAAAAGGGCCCAGCCACAGCAAGCTTCTCAGATCATGGTAAGAACAGGAAGCAAAAAGAGAAAGACAAGGGGCTACAGGGAAAATGAACCTTTACAGGGCCTACCCCAGTGGCCCAACTCCTCCAGTCATGCCATACCTGCCTACAGTTATCACCTAGACATTCCATTCAAACTATGATAAAATGATTCGATTATACCTCTTATAATTTAACAATTTCACCTCCTGTATAAATAGAGGAGATTTTTTAGGACACTTAATATCCAAACCTTAACATCCAGCTACACTTTATGAAGAGTCTAATTAAGTGAACTAGCTGCTACATCTCGTACAGCTCCTAGCATCTCCCTCATGTTCACTATACACATTCCACAGTGCCTCCCTGGGGCTGAGAGAAGCTGCATTTTAGCTAAGTTGAGCATCATCAGGTATCAGAGGAGCTGATATCAAATATGCTTATATAAAAAGTCACATCCACTTAGGTCAGGAAAAAAAATGGTCAAGTGTGGGAGGCCATCCTCACACGTGATTTGTGTTACCTCCCTGGCTGGGGGAGAGGAACTTAGACATATCTTTGTGTCCAGAGCTTTCCCTTCCCTTCTCAGGTCTGAGGGCTTGTCCATGTAGAGGCATGTCTGGCCACTGCCCTGAAGACCCAATCATTGCAACTGACTTTGGGACACTGACCCCCTTAATGTTCACTGGATGGGATTTTCCCCAGAATTTTTTCCCCAAATAAAAGTCCGCTCCCTGGCATATTCTCTCTTGCTAGCTTCTTCAGTAAACCTCACTACCATAATAGGTAGCTGGAGGCTGGAGTGAGGAGAAGCCTTCCTGGAGCTGGTTTAAAGGTAATTAGAGCCTGTCTCTTTGTAATTCAAAGTCCCTGAAAATTTCTCAGGTACTGAACCTTCATTTATGAAGCCTGTGCTGGCCATGGGCTAAATTTGGCACCCTGAATGTGAGGCACATGAGTCAAATCATCTAGGTTGAGTGGGGAAGTGCGTGCTATAGAAATTTAGTAAATTGTGACAATTTGTAGAGCCACAGAGGTACAGGCAGTTTTTGGAGCTAAGGACATTAAAAATTAATAATGGGAAATTCAACTTCTACAGATAAGGACATGTATTTGATCATTTTAGAGACAATAATTAATCAGAAGGGGAAGAAGGTCAGAAGCACCCAGCTATTACAATATTTAAAGACTGTTGGTGAATTCTGTCCTTGGTTTTGTGATCAAGATTCCCCAGATTTACATACTTGGGACAAATTTGGAAGGAAACTATATAAAGTTTGTCTTTCTAATAAATTACCTGGTGATACTTAAGATATTCAAAAGGTTTAGACTGCATTAGAGATTTGCCTTTTTGATTACATGGGTCAAAGTCCTTGGCCTCCTGAAGATCTATTGAAAGGTATTCAGAGAGCCATTAAGTCTATATAAATGGAAAAAAATTGCCTGAAGTTAAAGGAATCTCTCTTCCTTTACCAAGGTTGAGAACAAAAATCAAATTCCATTTAGGTGGAAAACCTTGGTGTCAAGCTCAAGGTGAAAAATTTAGCTTTACCTGAACCAGACCAGATTAGTCAGGAGGATAACCATAGAGATGTAGCATCTGGAGGGATAGATAATCCCTCTTGGAGAGAGGAAAATCAAGAGGAAATTCATAGAGAGGCAGAGAGTCCTCCTCCTCCTTGAGGCTTTGGAGAACAAAATCAATATGGTGATGGGGAAGGGCTCATGGATGGGTCTCAGACTTTGGGAGAAGAGTCAGACAATGAGGTCCAGGAATTACCAGGAAATTTTAACAGATTATGCCTAACAGGACCTGCTTCAGCCATTCAAATTCGGCCGCTTCCTGTTAGGAGGGCAAATTTTAACAGATATTCTGAACTGGCAATGACCTTTTTTACCCCATTACATCAGAGAATTAGAAAGGCACAGGAAGCTGGGGAAGACATTATTGGGTTTCAGCTTTTTACAGTTTTTGAACAGGTTAACGATTAAGACCAGCATGTTCACGTCCATGTGTTAATTCCATTTAAAACTGCTTGTGATGTTTATGGCCCTAATATGCCATACCAAGTACAAAGTTTACTTGAGAAAATTTGCAATCAGCCCCTCCCCCCTAGTGATTTGGTCTCCATTGCTAGATCCCTCTTGAGTGGGGGGAAATTTTTGCTTTGGCTATCATACTAGACTGATTTTTGCTTGGAACAGGCAGAGAGGAATTAAAGGCAAGACATTCAAACACTGTGGACATGTTTTTGGGAACAGGCAAGTTTATTGATTTGGAAAGGCAGCTAAATTATGAATTTGCAGTATACGATCAGATTAGTGTGTGTGCTAAATGCACCTGGCACCAAATTGCCTCCAGGGACCAATCTAGCTTAGTTCTGACTAAAGTTCAGCAGGGTGCCAATGAACTCTATTCTGACTTTCTTGAGCCACTCTACCAGACTGCGAACCAATCAATTGGAGACCCAGGTGCTTGTGAATTTATTGTTAAACAGCTAGCATTTGAATATGCAAATAAATTTTGTCAGGATGTTCTCAGATCTCATAGGAAAAAAGGAACAGTTTCAGAATTCATTCTCTTGTGTTCTGATATTCATCCAGCTCATTTACAAACTTTTACCCTCATTGCAGCTTCAAAACAAACGTATCAGCCACAGGAACTGGTACACTGATCCCGTGGGCGATACTTCAATTGTGGGAGAAATGGTCATTTTTTTACGTGATTGTAACATCTGCCATTAGAAACCCAGAGCTCCCCCTGTTTCAATATATCTTCCAAACTGTCGGACAGAGTATACTGGTCTTAGTTAGTGTGGCAGGAGCGCCCCTACTGGAACTTAAAATAAATCTTAAACAATTCAAAGGAGTGGTGGACACAGGAGCAGACAAATAAGTTCTGTCTCATGATTTCTGGCCTGAGAACTGGCCTTTACATATAGTACCAGCTAACTTAGAAGAAATAGGGCAAGTCTCACAGCCTGCTCAGAGCACCCGATATCTTTGCTGGGAGGACCAAGATGGAAATAGTGGAGTTTTTAAACCATATATGTTAGAATCTTTACAAGTAAATCTATGGGGAAGAGATATATTAAGCAAAATAGAGTTATTATTAATAACTCCAAAATCTATGAGTTCACTTGAGGAATTTAATCAAGGGTTTCTTCCTGGTGATAACGAAAGAGATTATCAGGATGAGTATCTGCTTAAAACCAGTCTCCTAGACAGAGATTAGTAAATGCTCCAGACCAAAATTTTTACTAGGGGCCCTGAGTGTCTCCCTGATCCAAAAGACAGCAGAAAAAAATCATCTGGCTCACAGAAGAGCCTATATGCATTTCTCAGTTGCCCTTCTCAGTGGAGAAACTTAAGACAATTCATATGTTGATTGAGGAACAACTTCAGGCTGGTCATATAGAAATGTTTAGTCCTTGGAACACCCCACTTTTGTTATTAAGAAAAAGTAATGTAATTGGAGGTTACTACAAGATGTAAGGGCAATAAACCATGCAATTCAGCCTATGGGACTATTGCAGCCTGGACTTCCTTCTCCTATAGAAATTCCTTTAAATTATAGCTTAATGATAATAGATCTAAAACATTGTTTTTTTCTCAATAAAACTGCATCCTGAGGATTGTGAAAAATTTGCTTTCAGTGTCCCAGAAATTAATTTTAAAGAACCAGTTAAGAGATATTGCTGGAAGGTTTTGCTTCAAGGAATGCATAATAGTTCAACTTATGTCAAAAATTTGTGGGTCAAGTGATAACTCCTATAAGAAATAACTTTCCTGATGCATATATTATTCATTTCATAGATGATATATTATTAGCTCATGGTAATCCAGAAGTACTTTCAGAAATTTTTACTCAATTGGAGGCTTCACTTAGAGCAATGGGTTTGTGCATAGCTCCTCAAAAGACACAAAAAATGCCTCCCTTTCAATATTTGGTCAGATAATTCAAGGACATAGAATTCGTCCTCAAAATCTACAGATAAAAGTTAAGAAGTTACATACCCTTAATGATTTTGAAAAACTATTAAGAGATATCAATTGGCTAAGGCCATCCTTAAAACTAACTATTTCTGATTTAAGTCCTTTATTCCAGATATTACAAGGACATCCTTCTCCAACTTCTTCTCTTCAACTGACAACAGAGGCTAGAGCAGCTTTAAAAAAGGTTGAAATTGCAATTAAAAATGCACAACTTATTAGAATTAATCCTCAAGGACTGGTATATTTATTAATATTTCCAACTGTTCATGCCCCCACAGGAGCTATATGGCAAAGATTGGGAGTTATTGAGTGGATTTATTTAGCCCACTCTCCCCAAAAGACATTAATTCCTTTTCTTGAGTCTTGCTCAATTAGTAATAAAAGGGACAACGAGAGTTTTACAACTAGTTGGATCTGAACCTGATATTATAATCATTCCATTTTCTGTTCAACAAAATAATTGGCTTTTTCAAGCTTCTAGTTTATGGCAAATAGCTTTTTTCTGATTTTCTTGGTCAGATAGAAAGTTATTACCCTCATGATAAAGTTTTTCAATTTGCATCAATAACACCATTTATTTTTCCAAAGATTGTATATGCCCAGCCCATAGTTGGAGCCCTAATGGTGTTCACTGATGGTTCAAGCTCAGATAAAGCAGGCTTTTATACCCATGTTCACACAGAGGTAATTCAAACCACATATACTTCTGCCCAAAGAGCAGAGCTACAAACACTAATTTGTGCCTTAAATTACTTTACAAATGAGCCTATTAATATTTATTCTGACAGCTTATATGTAGTCAGAGTTACCAAAAATATTGAAACTTCAGTTATTGGATATAGATTATCATAAGAGCTATTTATTTTATAATCTACAAAAGGCAGTACAAATGCAAAAATACCTATGTTTCATAGGACACATACGAGTTCATACTAATCTTCCAGGACCTTTAACTTCAGGTAATGATAAAATTAATAAATTAGTAGCTGTTTGTCAACAAAGGTCTCCATATTATTGTGCACAAGCTTCACATTCTTTACATCATCAAAATGCTTCTATTTTACGTAAAATATTTAATATTACCAGAGAACAAGTTCGTCAAATTATAAGTCACTGCCCTAAATGTGTTATATACACTCCATCTCTGCCATCAGGGGTAAATACCCATGGGTTAAGACCAAATCAATTATGGCAAATGTATGCAACTCATATTCCTCAATTTGGTAAGCAATGTTATGTGCACATAATAGTTGATTCACATTCCAGATTCATTTTTGCCACAGCGTGTACAAAGGAAAATAGTAATTTCTCATTGCCTAGCACCCTTTGCTGTGTTAGTATGCCCTTTACAGATTAAAACAGATAATGCACCAGCTTATGTAAGCTCTTCTTTTCAACAATTTTGCCAAGAGTTTTGAATTGAACATAAAACAGGAATTCCTTATAACCCCCAAGGTCAAGCCATTGTGGAATGAGCTCATTTATCTATTAAGCTACAATTACAAAAATTAAGAGGAGGGGATAGGTTTATGACTCCCCCAAATAATCTCAATCATGCCTTGTTTGTTTTAAATTTTTTAAATTGTGGTGCAGAAGGTCACTCTGCAGCTGAGAGACATATGTCTTCCACAGCAACAGGCTCTTTAGGCCGAATTTTGTGGAAAGACTTAGAAACTGGTCAATGCAAAGGCCCGGATCCAGTGATTATGTGGGGAGAGGTCATGCTTGTATTTTTCCAGAAGGTGCTTTCTGTCCTATCTGGGTGCCTGAATGCACAATCAGACATGGAGGAGATAGAGTCGAGATTCAAGCAACTGAAAATTGACCTTCCCACAAAAGAAATAGATCTGGAAGAAGAATGAAGATGACCCAGCAAGACCTAGCTGAAAAGCTGATCTCATGGGAAGACGTGAAAAAGTTGACAACACACGCTACATGAATGATTCGACTCCTAGGGAGAAATAAAACCCTATTGATGATGGTAGCTACAATGATTGCTCTGCTGGGCTGTCAGGTAAAAGGGAGTCAAGCAGACATTTACTGGACATAATTCCCAGATCCACCCTTGGTACACCTAGCTGTGTGGACTGGAGAATCTATTCCAGTGTTTACTAATGACTCATTTATGATGGGAGGATTTACAGACACTCATATTACTCCCAATCATGTGACTAGATTTAATTATTATGGCTACAGTGCCCAATTACCTTTGTATTGGTCCCACAATACACATGCTGGCTGTCTCAGAGTATAAAGGAAAAGACAGTGATTGCAGTGATTGGGAGACCTAGACTAATTAATCATACTATTTATAGAGACTTAAAACCTTATACTAGGTCATTGATCAAAATGGGACTTTACCATAACAAACCAGTTATTTCTGCAAAACCTCCAGAAATACCTCATTGTCCTAATAGTTCTACAATAGAAATTGGCACCTTTCCTAGATGGATGGATTGTGTAAATACCTTTCCAGTGCAACATAAGGTGTCGAAAGATAATGGGTATATTTTAGACTGGTCTCCAAAAATTGATAAAAGATGATTACAAAAAAGTTCTGCTATGACACCTGCAGAATTTGTTAGCAATATTTTGACCTACAATGAAGGTGGTATTCAAAAGGATGTCTGGTGCTTAATTGATGCATCAGAATTTTTACATTTTACAGACAAGCCTTTAATGGAATTTTTTGGCAAGAGCTGTAAGAAGGGTTCTTGCTATGGCTTAGGATCTGTATCCACTCTCCTTATATTCTAATCATTGGAAATGTAAAAGTTAAATGGATAGATGTAACATGTAACAAATGTAACCTAACCAATTGTATTACTAGATATAGTAGAGGAAAAGAGTGCTGGTACTTTAATCAGCCCTCTTTTGTTTTATTGCCAGCTAATATTTCAGAGCCATGAAATATTAGCTGGCAATAAATGCCAATGTTGGTTTTCAAGTCTTACAACAAATCCATACCCAGCTAGCGAGACCTAGACATGCCATCAGAATTATAATTATGGGAGTTATAGCCTTGGTTTCTTTTATTCCATCCACAGTCACAGCTTTGGTGACTTTATCTCAAAATATTCCAAAATATTTTTGCAAAATTTCTTAATAATTTATCCCAAAATACTTCCAAGGCTCTGCACAATCATGTAAACATTGATAAAAAGATTGAGACTAAATTAACCATCTTAGAGGCAACTGTTATAAATATAGGTAATGAACTTTTGGCTTTAAAGTTTAAAGAAAGGCTTAAATGCCATGCAAGCTATAAATATGTGTGTGTTACAGCTGCCAAGTACAATGCTTCTCTCTGGGATTTGGAGAAGGTTAAAAACCATTTGTTGGGTATTTGGCAAAATAATAATAATAGCTTGGATTTTTTGGAACTCCATCATCATATCCAAGATATTTAAAATAATAGAGCTGATTTTTCAGATCCTTCTTCATTAGCTAATCAAATATTAAAGGAATTAAATGGATTTAACCTTGGAAACATTCTTAAATACTTGGCCTGGTACATTTTTGCATCATTCTCTTGGCTGTTAATTCTCTTTTGTGTTGTAATTATAGGATGGCGAGCCTTCAGAGCCAGAGTGTAGAGACTCAAGTGAGTAAATCATAGCCTGCTTTTTAAAAGAAAAAAAGGAAGAATATGTGGGAGGCCATCCTTGCATGTGATTTGAGTTACCTCCCTGGCTGGGTGAGAGGCACTTAGACACATTTTTGTGTCCAGAGCTTTCCAGACATTTCTCAGGTCTGAGGGCTTGTCCATGTGGAGGCGTGTCTGGCCACTGCCCTGAAGACCCAATCATTGCATCTGACCTTGGGACACTGCCCCCTTAATCTTCATTAGATGGGATTTTTCCCAGATTTTTTTGTTTCCCAATAAAAGTCCACTCCCTGGCATGTTATCTCTCTCTCTCTCTCTCTCTCTCTCTCTCTCTCTCTCTCTCTCTCGCTAGCTAGCCTCTTTAGTAAACCTTGCTACTATAATAGGTAGCTGGAGGCTGGAGCTAGGAGAAGCCATCCTGGAGCTGGTTTAAAGGTAACTAGAGGGGCTGGGGATGTGGCTCAAGCGGTAGCGCGCTCACCTGGCATGCGTGTGGCCCAGGTTCAATCCTCAGCACCACATACAAACAAAGATGTTGTCTGCCGAAAACTAAAAAATAAATATTAAAAATTCTCTCTCTTAAAAAAAAAAAGGTAATTAGAGCCTGTCTCTTTAATTCATACTCCCTGAGGATTTCTCACATACTGAACCTTCATTCATGAAGCCTGTGCTGGCCACGGGATAAAGTCAAGCAAACTAGAAATTTTTTTACAGCTATACTCCCTGTTAACAATGTGTTTGCCCTGAATTATGTTTTTCTCAGTAACTCTTTATGTAAAAATTTTTAAATAAAGTGAAAATATTTCTTTTGACTAAATTTGGACATTTATATGACTAACATGGAAATGCCTTAAATCTCCCTTCTTAAATTCATACCTTACTAAATCCTGCATGTAAATATGTTATGCTCGAGTTCGGGACCCCCAAAAGACCACCAGAGACCAAAATCAATGTAAGCAGCAAAGAGGTGTTTATAGCAAGCTAGCTCAGTCCTCTGTGCACACAGCAACTGGTGACGCTGAGAGGCCCCGAGCCCAGGGTTTGCAGCAGTTTTATATACCCTTTGGGGAAGGCAGGAACTTCACATACATCATAGCATCTATCTTAGCAAATCATCACACACCGCGGGAAAATTATAAAACAACTCTAAAACATGATTAGCATATCAAGTGGCGGGAAAGAATCTGGAAAGGGTTATTGGTTAGTTCAAGGGGTTGATGCACCTAAAAATGCTTAGTTTAAACCTCAAGGGTGTCGCAAGGCGGGGGTACATACCAAGCTGCAGAGCTTCTGGTTTAGATATTGGTCAGCACACCTAGGTGGGGACCATCTGGAATTTGAGATATTTCAATATCTTGGCCTATCTTAGGCAATCCCCATCTGCAGCTTTTCTGAGAACTGTTTGTACAGAGCTTTCTGTGGTATTTCCTGACTTTAGGGCTGCAGTAGGTCAGGGGTTAAGTTTCAGAGCAAAATGAGGTCCCAAGTAAAATGAGGTTGCTTAGGTCTTTCAAATACAGTGCATTTTTATTCAAGAATCAGAAATATATATCCTGCCAGCTCTGCCCCTTGAGTCAGACATGCCAAATCTGTCTCTGCCTTCCACTGGCTGTATGACTATGGTCTGATCAGATTGAGGGTTTTTGGTGAGCATGGGGGAGCACAGGAGATTAGAAGTCCACATATCTCCCACTTGACCCATCTCAAGCAGGAAGAGAAGCCCCTTTTAAGGACACTGTCTAGCTTTCCTTGTCCTTCTGCAGAAGATCACAACTTTCAACTCTGGCTCCAGAAAGTGAAGTCTGTCTCCCTGTTTATGTCTGTCATCCTTAGAAGCCGATGGAAAGCAGAAAGATACAAATTTTGCTTTCAAAGAGCCATAGCTATGTCCCAGACAATTATCTTTGTGTTTCCATTTTTCATGAGTACATTTTTAATCCTCTAGATGTGGTTTATCTCATTCTATCTGTGAATAGTTTATAGATTAAGAAGAAATTGGAAGAAGTTGCCTTGCTTGATCCAAAGCAAAAAAAAAAAAAAAGTTTGGCTTTTCTGCCTTCAAGGATCTCCAGGCTACTTGATCTTTCCTCTGTGCATGTGCCTAGGGTCTGCTGAGTGTGGTAAGATGAATAAACTCCACTAAGATGAGAGTTACTGTGTAACAGAATAAAGTATTGATTCTCTTAATATTTGTTAATTTCTACCAAAATTATCTTCTTTCAATTTGCAAGTAAATTTTCCCTTGTATAATGTAAAGATGGTCTCTGAAAGAATGTAAATTGCAAATTAGCATATTCCAACTTCCTTGTTTTTATGTGTTTACCCTTGCAGAAGTGGGACAGTTGGCCTATGGAGGCTGATGATGTATGCAGAGCATCTCCCAAGTAATTGAAAGATCTCAGCCTTCTCTCTGCAGTGGACTTGAGAGTCCCATTGACACAGACTCCGTCTAATTTTTTTTTTATTGTTGGTAGTTCAAAACATTACACAGTTCTTAATATATCATATTTCACAGTTTTATTCAAGTGGGTTATGAACTCCCATTTTTACCCCGTATACAGATTGCTGTATCACATCAGTTACACTTCCATTGATTTACATATTGCCATTCTAGTGTCTGATGTATTCTGCTGTCTATCCTATTGTCTACTATCCCCCCTCCCCTCCCCTCCCCTCCCCTCCCCTCTTCTCTCTCTACCCCCTCTACTGTAAATCATTTCTTCCACTTGTATTATTCTTCTCTTACCCCTCCTTTCCTCTTATATGTAATTTTGTATAACCCTGAGGATCACCTTCCATTTCCATGCGATTTCCATTCTCACTCCCTTTCCCTCCCACCTCTCATCCCTGTTTAATGTTAATCTTCTTCTCAAGCTCTTCGTCTCTACCCTGTCCTTGGTTACTCCCCTTATATCAAAGGAGTCATTTGGCATTTGTTTTTTAAGGATTGGCTAGCTTCACTTAGCATAATCTGCTCTAATGCCATCCATTTCCCTCCAAATTCTATGATTTTGACATTTTTTAATGCAGAGTAATACTCCATTGTGTATAAATGCCACATTTTTTTTTATCCATTCATCTATTGAAGGCCATCTAGGTTGGTTCCACAATCTTGCTATCGTGAATTGTGCTGCTACGAACATCGATGTAGCAGTGTCCCTGTAGCATGCTCTTATTAGGTCTTTAGGGAATAGACTGAGAAGGGGAATAGCTGGGTCAAATGGTGGTTCCATTCCCAGCTTTCCAAGAAATCTCCATACTGCTTTCCAAATTGGCTGCACCAATTTGCAGTCCCACTAACAATGAACAAGTGTACCCTTTTCCCCACATCCTCTCCAGCACTTGTTGTTGTTGGACTTCCTAATGGCTGCCAATCTTACTAGAGTGAGATGGTATCTTAGGGTGGTTTTGATTTGCATTTCTCTGACTGCTAGCGATGGTGAGCATTTTTTCATGTACTTATTGATTGATTGTATGTCCTCCTCTGAGAAGTGTCTGTTCAGGTCCTTGGCCCATTTGTTGATTGGGTGATTTGTTATCTTATTGTCTAATTTTTTGAGTTCTTTGTATACTCTGGATATTAGGGCTCTATCTGAAGTGTGAGGAGTAAAGATTTGTTCCCAGAATGTAGGCTCCCTATTTACCTCTCTTATTGTTTCTCTTGCTGAGAAAAAAACTTTTTAGTTTGAGTAAGTCCCATTTGTTGATTCTAGTTGTTAACTCTTGTGCTATGGGTGTCCTATTGAGGAATTTGGAGTCCAACCCCACAGTATGTAGATCATAGCCAACTTTTTCTTCTATTAGACACCTTGTCTCTGATTTAATATCAAGCTCCTTGATAAATTTTGAGTTAACTTTTGTGCATGGTGAGAGAAAGGTATTCAGTTTCATTTTGATGCAAATGGATTTCCAGTTTTCCCAGCACCATTTGTTGAAGATGCTATCCTTCCTCCATTGCATGCTTTTCGCCCCTTTATCAAATATAAGATAGTTGTAAATTTGTGGATTGGGTTCTGTGTCCTGTATTCTGTACCATTGGTCCACCCGCCTGTTTTGGTACCAGTACCATGCTGTTTTTGTTACTATTGCTCTATAGTATAGCTTGAAGTCTGGTATCGCTATACCGCCTGATTCACACTTCCTGCTTAGCATTGTTTTTGTTATTCTGGGTCTTTTATTATTCCATATGAATTTCATGATTCTTTTATCTATTTCTACAAGAAATACTGTTGGGATTTTGATTGGCATTGCATTGAACTTATAGAGAACTTTTGGTAATATCACCATTTTGATGATGTTAGTTCTGCCTATCAATGAACAGGGTATATTTTTCCATCTTCTAAGGTCTTCTTCTATATCTCTCTTTAGGGTTCTGTAGTTTTCATAGTATAAGACTTTCACCTCTTTTGTTAGGTTGATTCCCAAGTATTTTATTTTTTGGGGGGATATTGTGAATGGAGTAGTTGTCCTCATTTCCGTTTCAGAGGATTTGTCGCTGATATACAGGAATGCATTTGATTTATGTGTGTTGATTTTATATCCTGACACTCTGCTGAATTCATTTATTAGCTCTAATAGTTTCTTTGTAGACCCTTTTGGGTCTGCTAGGTATAGAATCATCATCTGCAAATAGTGATAATTTAAGTTCTTCTTTTCCTATTTTTATGCCTTTAATTTCTTTCATCTGTCTAATTGCTCTGGCCAGTGTTTCGAGAACTATGTTGAACAGAAGTGGTGAGAGAGGGCATCCCTGTCTTGTACCAGATCTTAGAGGGAATGCCTTCAATTTTTCTCCATTCAGAATGATGCTGGCCTGTGGCTTATCATAGATTGCTTTTACAATGTTGAGGTATGATCCTGTTATCCCTAATTTTTCTAGAGTTTTGAACATAAAGGGATGCTGTACTTTGTCGAATGCTTTTTCTGCATATATCAAGATGATCATATGGTTCTTATTTTTAAGTCTATTGATGTGGTGAATAACATTTATTGATTTCCGTATATTGAACCAGCCTTGCATCCCAGGGATGAATCCTACTTGATCATGATGTATAATTTTTTTGATATGTTTTTGAATCTGATTCGCCAGAATTTTATTGAGGATTTTTGCATCTAAGTTCATTAGAGATATGGGTCTGTAGTTTTCCTTCTTTGAAGTGTCTTTGTCTGGTTTAGGCATCAGGGTGATGTTGGCCTTGTAGAATGTATTTGGAAGTTCTCCCTCTTTTTCTATTTCCTGAAATAGCTTGAGAAGTATTGGTGTTAGTTCCTCTTTAAAGGTTTTGTAAAACTCTGCTGTATACCCATCTGGTCCTGGGCTTTTCTTAGTTGGTAGTCTTTTGCTGGTTTCTTCTACTTCCTCTGTTGTTATTGGTCTGTTTAGGTTGTCTATATCCTCCTGACTCAATCTGGGCAGGTCATATGACTTAAGAAATTTATCGATGCCTTCACTATCTTCTATTTTATTGGAGAATAAGGATTCAAAATAATTTCTGATTATCTTCTGTATTTCTGAAGTGTCTGTTGTGATATTGCCTCTTTCATCCCTTATGCTAGTAATTTGTGTTCTCTCTCTTCTTCTCTTCGTTAGCATGGCTAAGGGTCTGTCGATTTTATTTATTTTTTCAAAGCACCAACTTTTAGTTTTGTCAATTTTTTCAATTGTTTCTTTTGTTTCGATTTCATTAATTTCAGCTTTGATTTTAATTATTTCTTGCCTTCTACTTCTTTTGCTGTTGTTTTGGTCTTCTTTTTCTAGGATTTTGAGATGAAGTATGAGATCATTTATTTGTTGTTTTTTTCTTTTTTTAAGGAATGAACTCCAAGCAGTGAATTTTCCTCTTAGAACTGCTTTCAATGTGTCCCATAGATTCCGATATGTTGTGTCTGTGTTTTCATTTAACTCTAAGAAGTTTTTAATTTCCTCCTTGATGTCTTCTAAAACCCTTTGATCATTCAGTAACCTATTGTTCATTCTCCAAGTGATGCATGATTTTTTCTTCCTTCTTTTATCGTTGATTTTCAGTTTCATTCCATTATGATCAGACAAGATGCATGGTATTATCTCTACTCCTTTATATTGTCTAAGAGTTGCCCTGTGACATAATATATGATCTATTTTTGAGAAGGATCCATGTGCTGCTGAGAAAAAAGTGTAACTACTTGATGTTGGGTGGTATATTCTATATATGTCAATTAAGTCTAGGTTGTTAATTGTGTTATTGAGTTCTATAGTTTCCTTGTTTAACTTTTGTTTGGAAGATCTGTCCAGTGGTGAGAGAGGTGTGTTGAAGTCTCCCATGATTATTGTATGGTGGTCTGTTAGACTCTTGAACTTGAGAAGAGTTTTCTTGATGATCATAGCAGCACCGTTATTTGGGGCATATATATTTATGATTGTTATGTCTTATTGGTGTATGGTTCCCTTGAGCAGTATGTAGTGTCCCTCTTTATCCCTTTTGATTAACTTTGGCTTGAAATCTATTTTATTTGATATGAGTATGGACACTCCTGCTTGTTTCCACAGTCCATATGAGTGGTATGATTTTTCCCAACCTTTCACCTTCAGTCTATGTATACCTTTTCCTATCAAATGCGTCTCCTGTAGGCAGCATATTGTTGGGTCTTGTTTTGTGATCCATTCAACTAGCCTGTGTCTCTTAATTGGTGAGTTTAAGCCATTAACATTTAGGGTTATTATTGAGATATGGTTTGTTCTTCCAGCCATATTTGTTTATTAATGTTACTAAACCTGATTTGTTTTCCTCTTTGATTATTTTCCCCCCTTTACTATCCTACCTCCCTCTGTTGGTTTTCATTGTTGTTTTCCATTTCCTGTTCCTGTAGTGTTTTGCCAAGGATTTTTTGAAGAGATGGTTTTCTAGCTGCAAATTCTTTTAACTTTTGTTTATTGTGGAATGTTTTAATTTCATCTTCCATCCTGAAGCTTAATTTCGCCGGATACACGATTCTTGGTTGGAACCCATTTTCTTTCAGTGTTTGAAATATGTTATTCCAGGATCTTCTAGCTTTCAGAGTCTGTGTTGAGAGATCACCTGTTATCCTGATTTTTTTACCCCTAAATGTAATCTGCTTCCTTTCTCTTGTAGCTTTTAAAATTCTCTCCTAATTCTGTATGTTGAACATCTTCATTATAATGTGTCTAGGTGTGGATCTCTTATGATTTTGCACATTCGGCGTCCTGTAGGCTTCTAGGATTTGGGATTCTGTCTCATTCTTCAAGTCTGGGAAGTTTTCTCGTATTATTTCATTGAATAGATTGTTTATTCCTTTTTTTTGGAGCTCTCTGCCTTCCTGTATCCCAATGACTCTTAAGTTTGGTCTTTTAATATTATCCCATATTTCTTGGATGTTCTGCTCATGGTTTCTTAGCAGACTTGCTAAGCTGTCTATGTTCTTTTCCAGTTGAAATACTTTGTCTTCATTGTCTGATGTTCTATCTTCTAAGTGATCTACTCTGCTGGTAGTATTCTCAATTGAGTTTTTAAGTTGGTTTATTGCTTCCTGCATTTCTAGGATTTCTATTTGTTTGTTTTTTATTACCTCTAACTCCCTGTGAAATTGATCTTTTACTTCATGGATTTGTTTATGTAGTTCCCTGTCAAAGTGATCTTTCATTGTCTGATTTTGCTGTCCCATGTCTTCCTTGACACTCCAGATCATCTGAAGCATGTATATCCTGAACTCTTTATCTGACATTCCATCTGTTGCAGCTATTACCTCTTCTAGAGTTGAGTTGACCTGCATTGCTTGTGGTCCTTTCTTTCCTTGTCTTTTCATACTGCTCGTGTCTCTTTCTGCTTGGTGAAACTGTTGTGTTTTTGAAATTTCCCCCCTATTTATTTATATTGCTCTTGTATAGTTGGGAAGTCTCCCTTGCAGGGCGGGTAGTGGCTGTGCTCCTCCTCTTATTAGGGTGATCTGTCTACCACACTGGTCGGTCGCAGGTCTGCCCACCCTGCGGGCGCGGGTGGCGCCTCTGCTCTGCACCCACTCAAATTGTGGTGACGTAAGTACCACGCCCTCGGGTCATTGGTTCTGATCTGGATGTGGGCGGCGGCTCTGCTCAGCCCCTACTCCAATTGGTGTGAATGTCTACCACACTGGCAGGCCTCTAGACCTGGTCTGCCAGTGGGTCGAAGGTCTGCCTACCTTGCGGGCTCGGGCATCATTTCTGCTCAGCCCCCACTCCCAATGGGGGTCCCTGACTGCCTCTCCAACGGGTTGCTGAGCCTTTTCCGGACACGGGCGGAGGCTCTGCTCCTCCCCCACTCCAACCAGTGTGACGTGACTGCCTCAGTGCTACGTGTCCACCACGCTGGCAGGCTACCAGGCCTGTCCTGCCAGTGGGTCGCAGGTATGCCTACCTTGTAGGCTCAGACGGCGGCTCTGCACAGCCCCTACTCCAAATGGAGTGACTTGGCTGCCGCCATTGGGTCACTTGTTCTGTTCCAGACATGGGCGGCTACTCTCTTCAGCCCCAGCTGCAGTTGGGGTGTCGTGATACCATGCCGGCGGGTCACTTGGCCTGCTCTGGGAGCAGGTGGCAGCTCCACTCTGCCCCCCTGGCCCCCACAGCGCCCAGCAGGACCCAGCCCGAGAAGCAGTCACCGCAGGTTCCCCAGCTCTGGGCCAAAGCAGCTTTGGGAGCCAAAACCCGGCCTCTCCGATCCTGGCACATGCTCCGCTACGTGCAGGCTCCAAGGAGCGACCCCCGCGGATTCCCCAGCCCCAGGCCAAAGCAGCTCCGAGAGCCAGAACCCGGCCGCTCCAAGCTCTCTGAGCTTCGTGCACGCTCTGCTGGGAGCAGGCTCAAAGACACAGTCCCCGCGGGCTCCCCTGCCCTGGGCCAAAACTGTTCCGGGAGTCAGAACCCAGCCGCCCCAAGCTCAGCGCACTCTCCATTTGGAGCTGGCCTCAACACGCAGTCTCTGCAGGTTTCCCAGCCCTGGGCCAAAGCAGCCCCGGGAAACAGAATCTGGCCGCTCAGTGCCCGGCGTATGCCTTGCCAGGAGCGAGCCACCAGCAGAATTCTCCACAGGTTCTCCAGCCCCGAGCCTGAGAGATGCAGGCAAATACCAGCCTGAAATCACCTGTTCTGTAGCTGAATGAGCTGAGATCAGTAGAAAACAGGGATGATTACATCAGTTCTCCAAGATGGCGGCTGCTGTCCTCCTCCGTGATCAGACTGGTGTCGAGAATCAAACTGGACCGCTTCTCTCCTCTGTCTCAAAGCTGGAACTCAGCACTAAGCATGGCCATTGCACCCCTGGCAGGAGCCCCCAGAATCCGCATCGCTGCACCCCCGCTCTGGCTTCCCAGCGAGCGCCTCAGACTCCAGCTGCGGGGCGGTCCACCGATCAGGCAATGCGACCCTCCGTGAAGAGAAATCGCCCAAAACCGAGCCCCTGCCGCCGAACCTCGCGCGATGGAAATCCGTCCACTAGACTCTGGAGCACCTCAATTTCACTGGAAATTCCCAACAAGATAGCCTTCAGCTGTTTCACCTGGTCTTTCTCCCGCACAGTGACGCGGCGCACTGGGGTGATGCCCTCCCTTCGCTGCCATCTTCTTACTCCTCTCAGAACTGCATTCTCTCACAGCTCAGGAACTAAATGTCCAAAGTCACTGTATCAGGGTGATGGTTCTCTTAAGGTTCTAAATCCATGCCCCTCTTGCTTCTCTCTAGACGCTGGTAGTTGCAGGCAATCCTTGGTGTTCCTTGGCTTATAGATATGTAACTTCAATTTTGGTCTCCAATGTCATATGCCCTTCTTCCCTCTATAAGTGTCTCTCTCTGAATTTTCATCTTCTTATAAGGATACCGGTCTTTAAGTTTATAAGCCCCTACTCCATTATGACCTCATCTTTACTTGATTATATATGCAAATACAGTATTTTCAAATAAGATCATATTTGCAGGATTTCTCCGGGCAGGACTTCAACATTTTTTTGGGGGGGACACAATTCAACATGCCACTCTGCAGCAAGGTACCTAACACCTTTTTACAGTCAGTTCCTATCCCCACATTCCAGAGGAAACCATTATTTTGATTGGTTCATCATGGATTTGTTGTGAATGTTTCTAGAACTTTATATAGATGAAATCACATAAAATATTCAGTTTTGTGTAAGGATTTTTTCACTAAGATACTGTTTTTGAGTATCATTCATGCTGTTGTCAATGGATCATTTTATTTTTATTACTAAATAGTATGTCATTGTATGGTACACCTACCATTGTAATAAACCATAATTAGTTTATCCATTTTTTCTTTGATAGTTGCTGGGCCTGTGATGGTTTGGGGGTTTTATGAATGAAGCTGCTATGACATTTGTACAAGTTCCCTGTGGATGAATGTTTTCATTTCTCTTGGCCAAAAGAGAAAACCTTAAAGTGAGTTTGCTGAGTCATATTGAGGATGTGATTGTGTACCATTTTACATTCCCACCAACAATATGTGAGAGGCTTGATTGGTTCTTATTCTTGTTGATATTTAAGAAGACTTTAAAATAATTTAGTCATACTGAAGATTTGGACATTTTTTTATGTGCTAAAGTATCAAAAATAATCTGTAAATAAATATTAAACAAATATTGATATGTGAGCAGATGGATTTCAGAAAAATCCCATTGAGATATGAAACTTACCTTAAAATCCATTCAAAAATGAGGCAAACTTATTCTTGGATAGAGAAGCAAATAAACAGATTCATCTGAGAGAGTAGAGTAAATATTGATGGTAGAATCTAGATCATAGGTCGCTCATTATAAATTATTTTAAACTTTCTTATATATTTGGAAATTTCATAATAAAATGTTGAAAAGAAAATGAGATTAAATCTCATATTTTCTATGACAAGATCTATTTAAGTCAGAATATCCTGAGACAGAAGTGGCTACAATGCCAGACCCTCTGGTTCATATTTTAAATTAATCTATTCCTAGCCTGTGCAGAGATACTTATCCTATCCTGAAGGAACTAGAGGCAGGAGCTAAGTGTCAAGCGTCCTGATGCCTGAGTCCTGATAATGTGGGAAAACATTGTCCAGTCTTTGTAAAGCATCATAAAGATTTAATTTTTGTTAGTGTGATTGCCAGGAAGGTAGATGCACAACCAAGAAGCTCATGTCAGGTATGCAGCAAAATCACGTACCATTACTGGAGGAATTTGGCTATGGAAAACACAAGACCTGCTGAATGCTGAGAAAAAGGTGGTGGAGGTTAGTATAGTGGATGCTCATTCTATTAACCCACACAGAAGTTCTTCCTCAAGAAACTGGAACTTTTATGTCAAACCTATTTGACAGGAAGATTTGATCAAGAGAAAGGGTATCAAGGACTAAAAATTACTGGTAGATTATGGCCTCCAAACTGGAATAAAGCAGAAAAGAGAGTGGAAGTTGGGGATGTGGTTGTGGCTCAGCAGTACAGTGCTTGCCTAGCATGTGTAAGGCACTGGGTTTGATTTTCAGCAATGCCTGTAAATAAATAAACTAAAGGTCCATTGACAACTAAAAGAAAAAAAAATTTAAAAAAAACTAAAAACAAACAAACAAAAAAGAGAATGGAAGTTGCAACCACCACACTGAGAAGGTGATTTGACAGAGACTCCTTGTACTATTTTAAAAGTTCACATTGTTTTATAGCATTGATAAATTAAAAAAAAAAAAATTAAGGATCCATTAGAATGACAAATGGTGACTTACAGGTCATTTTAGGGATACAGAAGTGGTTGTCTCAGAGAGGTAAAGTATGAATTAAACAAATCTCTGGGATTTATTATTCCAAGAATGATGAATGTTGCATTTCAAAGGTGCAATGAACCAGGGTAATTGAATATAGCACAAACTTATACCAGGACAGAGCTCAGCAGAAGTACAGGTACCTTGGGTTTATAGAGGACTCTGGCTCAGGAATCCCTGGGTATTATGTCTGGGGCCAGACTACAGGTCTTAACTTTGTGAGTAACCTTCAATTTGTGACCTTAGACCAATGTTTCACCATCTCAGAGTCTCAGTTTTCTTTACATGTGAAACAACCTTAATTAAAAAATAGATATGGGTACATCCACTGTCCAAAGTTAAAGACTATTAAGTTCGTGCCAAAATAAAATAGCTATCAGGATTCACTGCATGTATAATCCTATTTTTTGAGACATGGGTGGTGGTGGAGAATCAGGCAAGTTCTGGTACAGAAAACAGATGGGACTCTGTGGTCCATTCCCTACTTCACCTTAATGACCTACATTGGTGACACAAGGGCTGCTCCTTTATGTCCCTGCCTCCTTAGAAATCAGTCAAGGAGGTCCTTGTTAGGCTCAGGACAGGCTGAGTAAGTTGTCTGAAGGGCATGCCAAACAAAGTTAGCTGCAGGATGACCTAGCCACTCAACCCTCTGTCTGGTTCTTTATCAACTGTTTGCTTCAAGCCCAAATGCCCAAGCCCCCGCTCAAGGCTGAGCGTTTCGCCCCCTGCTCAAGGCTGAACATTCAGCCCGCCACTCAAGGCCAAGCACTTAACTCCCCTTGTGCCAACAAGGCAGATTGCAGACCCAGAGACCTCATTAGATTTGGGCTATAAAAACTCCCTCCTGCCGGGGGCCCCTCTCTCTTTCTCTCTCTGTCTCTCTTGCTCTTGCTTTCTCCCTCTCCATCTCTTCTCTTCTCTTCTCTTCTCTTCTCCTCTCTTCTCTTCTCTCTCTCTCTCTCTCTCTCTCTCTCTCTCTATCCTTCTCTTTCTCTCTTTTCTCCTCTGTTGCACTGCTGCAATAAAGCTCTCTTGGTTGCTCCGAGTGTTGTGGTCACTTTTCTTTCAGTCCTCACTCACACATGAGGAGACTACAACTTTCCTGATTTCTCTATACTCACGCACACATGAGGAGTCTACAACTTTCCTGATTGAGATAGAAAATTATCAGTGAAGTTATACTGATCAAGATATCTCAACAAAAACAGATTCCTAACCTATAACTTCCTCTTATTTCTCATCAACACTTATGCCCTATGATATATAAAATATAGCTACAAATTATTTGCTGCTACTCTGGATGATAGAGGGCATCTAATTTCACTTCTCTTGGATATGAATGGGTCCATGATTAATTTGCCCAAGATATTTCCCTGTGCAGGTTTCCAGGCCTGAGATTTAAAAGACTGTCAACTTCTACTTCCTGTCTATTGAAAAATTTGCTTTCCTACCCTGAGACCTCTGTGATTCAGAAGTCCACAGTGGGAACATCAAATTTCCCAGTGTAGAGAACGATGCTTAGACACTCCTATTTATTCCAGTCACACTAGGGCAAAACACAAACATGAGAGTAGGGAAGCCACCTTGGATATTCCAACATCAGCAAACATACCACAGAAAGTAATGAAAAACCCAGAAAACAGCCAGAATCAAGACCTAGGATAATGATGCTGCTAAATTTTCCCAGGTATTGATAGCTGTTCAACACCAGCCATTGTTGGCCCCAGTCATCAAAGAACTGAACCATGCTGTTTCTTTGGTATTGTGCTTGAATTCTGGATACACAGGAGTGTGAGCAGCAGAATGGTTGTTCTTCAAGACAATTAAATATTAAAATGGATTGCTATACAATAATAGATAACTGGAATATCTCTGCTCTACCTTAGCTATGCAAACACACAGAATTTTATGCATTTAAAGAAATGGGGAAATCCTACATCAGGTGTTCCATCTACTCCAGTTAGCATCTCATTTGCTACCATTGACAGTCAGAAAATTCATTCTGCTGTATTATGAAATCTCCACTGTCCAAACATCTATTTGACACTTCACATGCCACTTATTCTATTAATACAGCTCCCAAGTGCCCAGTAGCAGGTCCAGAAAATACAACTCTGACTCAGGATTTTAAAAGCCAAACACTTAGTATGCCCACAAACCTAAACATGGGTTTATATAACATAGTAACCATTTACTTTCTTCTATTAGTGGCCCCTGAGCTTATTTATCCTCTTTCCACTGCTCACTTTGATGTGACCAATTTGCCAGTATCTATCTGATGCTTGTGACTGAGTAATAGTTTGACATTAGACTTTTAATTATCTCAGAATATCTTCCATCCCTACACCTCTTTTTGTGATTTGTTAAAAAGAATGTGTTTCAATCATAATTGAAATTAATATGTTATATTTTAAGACATCAAATTCTGAGTTAAAATCTGGATGGTGCAGTGCACTTATTATTTTATCCCTCCTCTGCTTATTCTAGTGTGAAATTGTTTTCCAGGCAGTCATTAACTTTGCCAAAGCCTTCCACCCTAGTTAGGTAAATTGTAGTGTTTGGAAAGAAGATGCTAACTGGTCTTTCCTTTTATCAGAAGTACCATTACAGTTGTCTCAAATATTATTGCTAACAAATGACTTTTCCCAATGTTCTTTGTTTCTTTTCTATGGTTGCTTTACTATGGAGGTAAGAAGTAAACCTAATGTCTTCTCGAAGATTGACTGTGTGTCTTTATAGATGTGTGAGAAAGACACAGAGAGCTCACCAGGTCAGAGAGACTCAATTGGACCAAGTCCTGATTACCACCTTTTTGAACAGGCAGCTTCTTCATCTCAACTTTACACAGAATGAAGTAATACATTACCCTGAAGAATGAAGCAGACATATTAGAAATTTCTTGGAACCATGTATAATGGATGGAATTTCAAGAAAATTATGTAAAATTAAGGAACACAAGTTGGCCTTGCATGATTCTCTTAATTAGTCAATTAGTGCCTAATCAACTATGAGTAAGATCAGATATTATACCTAGATCATCCCTAGGTAAAACATGACCTGACCTGACTGCTTATATGATAGTGGATTACAAGTAAATGGGCTATGTGTGGTTAAGGATGAAGTATCCCTAATATACAAGTGAGATTCAAAATCCCAGGAAATATAACCTCATGGGTGTTTGTCCACATGTACCAGGCTCATAGCTGCTTTCTAAAACATGGGTCTTTTATTTGGTAAGAAAAAATTGGAAGAACAAGCCCAGTACGGCTCTGGACTAAGGCAGAAATAAAGTCATAAGAATTGGAGCTCAGGGTGGGGTCAGAAACAAAGATTCACCTTTATCAGATCCTGGGCACTAGACCTGGGCTGGACTAGAATGTAATGACCCTATAGACTGATCCCTTAGCATACAATTAGAGCAATAGCTTATATTCTGCTGATTTTGTGGGCTGGCAGAGATGTTGATGTTTACTGAAGATGGAGATCAAGTCTGTCATTACAGGTGGATCCTGGTAACCAGCATTTGTGGAACCAAGTTTACGAACTTCAGTTCATGCAACATTTACCCAGGAATAATCTGTAGTTCAAATCTCAAATACTCAACTTAATACTCTTGCAATTCAAGGGGACTAAGTAATTGAAAGAGAATAGTTGTGATGTGATGGCCTGCACATACTGTTGTTCATGGCTTCATTATTCAATAAGTAAATAATTCATAGAAAGCTATCATAATTATACTCCCTACTGAAAGAAGGAGATTGTTGAAATAAGATTTGGAAGAAAATACACCAGGATTGACAAGAGGAGTCTAGTACTAAAGTTCTATCAAGAAAAAAAATTCAGAGACTGTAACAGTTAATTTGAATTATCAACTTGATTGGATTAAGAGATGACAAGGATTATGGGTATCATGGTCATCACTAAACAATAGGATGATGGCTTGGATGGAATAAAAATTGAAGAACAAGGAAACAGCATTAAATGCAAGCCTAATTCTTCTTTAATGGGTTCTTGATTGCTGCTGCATTCATCTTGGAATATCAGATTCTCACTTCTTCTTTCTTCCAATGTGGATTCAACAGAAACCTTTGGTCTTGAACTAGGTTAGCAACATTGATCTCTCTTGTTCTGGGGTTTCAGCCTCTTGGACTATGTGGTAGAGGGAGAAATAATTATCATTGTTATGTTCCTATTTTATAAATGAGGAAAGTGAGACAGAGAAGATAATGGACTTACTCACTGTCACTTAATTGTGATGATGCTGAAAATCTGGAACCCAGCCCTTTCAACTTGGGATTTTCTGGGGCTTTTGCTATAATCTGGTTCTCAGGTTCTAAGGATTTGGAGTGTTTTTAAGCTTTCTAAATCTTCAGAGCTGAATGTGGAGTCTCCACTCCTGTAGAGAGAGATCAATGTTAACTCATTAGTTGATTGCAGGGCCTGGACTTCAACATCTCCCAGGAAAGTAAAGCAACTGTTCTATCTTGAGGAGTAGATAGATACTCTGCATTCTGGCATTTTGGCATCATGATGAATCAGATACACAGACTGTTATTCTTAACCAACAAGGAGTTGGCTTTGAATCTGTTTATGTAGGAACTCAAAAGCTTGAACTTACCTTCGCACAATGGTGTTCATACTAATTACCTCATGAAGCCCTATACCTAATCTCAGGTATGTGAAGTTTCAATTGTGTGGAATAATCTAACCATTTCGTTGATCCTCTTTAAAATATCATCTGTACCTAGGATCCAGGCTTTGACACATCCAGCAGAACAATCTTTGCCTCAAGGTCAAGTTTCATCAGCCTGGACCCTGGAGATATTGCCTAGCAGCCTATCCTCACAGAACCGAACTCCATTCTGCATCATAAAAAGTTATACTAATATTTACCTCTCTTTATACTGACTCTGCATCTCAATGTGGTTTTTTGCCACTCAATTGGCCTCTCAGTAGAAATGCCAACTTAGTGGGTTTGCATTAGAAGGTTGAAAGTTACAAAAGTTTTATTATCTTAGCTGATCTTTGATTTTAATGTCCCCGAATAAGTCAGGGTTCTCAAGAGGAACAGAATCAACAGGAAGTATAATTATAAAAGGGAGCCTTATTAGGTTGGCTTATGTGACCAGAAGCTGGATAGTCCACATTGGCCATCAGCAGGCTGGGAGCTGGAAGAATCAGTAGCTTGCACAGTCCAAGAGGCTGAAACCCCAGAACAAGAGGGATCAATGGTGCTAACCTAGTCCAAGACCAAAGGCTTCTGTTGAGTCCACATTGGAAGAGGGAAGAAGTGAGAATCTGATATTCTCAGATGATTGCAGCAGCAATCAAGAACCCATTCAAGAAGAATTGGGCTTGCATTTGCTTCAGATTCCTTGTTCTGCCAATTTTTATTCCATCCAAGCCATCACCCTATTGTTCGATGATGGCCATGCTTAGGGAGATTCTGCATTTCAGTTAGTTATCTCACATGCAAATGATTCCTAAAAAAATCCTTAGCAATACACCCATAATCATTGGCATCTCTTAATCCAATCCAGTTGACAATTCAAATTAACCATTACAGGCTAAACACAAAAGACCTATCTCATTAGTTTAAGATCTCTAGGTGGGTCAGGAGAAATATTGCCACAGGAACATTGTGCTTACATTAAGGTCAAAGCAGGGCAGCTTCACTGTGTGCAGCCTGATACACTGAGTTGAAGTCCGGAAGAGCCCTCAGCTCTGCTTTCACTAATTTGAAATTCTGAATAATGTTTGAAAAATTTTGCCTGGGGTACCACAAATTATGCAGTCAGTCTTACTCCTGGCTATTGGAAAAAATCTGGGAAAGAGGAAAAGTCACAAATGGCCAAGTGATTCTCCTTGGTTTCAGCACTTTATACCCCAACTGGTGACCAACAAAACATATTCCAAGAATATCTTCACCTTGGACTAGAAATAATTGTTGGAAGAGGTGCTTTCATTCCACATATATTTTTTAGGCAACGTATCAGAGATTATGATGGGAAACTCTTTGATCTACTGAAGGATTAGGAAGCTTCAGAGATGAGGAGATGGTGGGAAAAATCAAGGTACATCTATGACCCAGTGCAAGAAGGCTAGATTAGGAAATATATTAGGAACAAATTAGAGGATAAAGAAGCCTTTCCTCTAATGGTAATAAATAAAGGTATTTTGCATGTTTGAAACTTTCACAACAAAACCCATAAATCTGTAGTTAATATGCATTATTAATTATAATTAAAAGGGCATTCAGGTTTCTAGCAATGGGGCTTGAAACTAATTTAGTTTTTTGTTTGTTTGTTTGTTTTGTGTTGTACTTGTTTTTTTTTTTTTTTGAATTTTTTAATATTTATTTTTTAGTTTTCGGCGGACACAACATCTTTGTTTGTATGTGGTGCTGAGGATCGAACCCAGGCCGCACGCATGCCAGGCGAGCATGCTACCACTTGAGCCACATCCCCAGCCCATGGTATACAAATTCGACTGCAATGCTTTGGCACATGGAAAATCATAATGCTTCATTTTTTCCCCCCCAAATCAAATGAAATCCAGGTCTGTTCTCTCACTCACCAGGGGGCTGGCATTGAAATACCAAATGAGTGATTACTGAGGGCTCCTTCTCTTTTTTTTTTTTCTAGATTAATTTCAGATGCTGTTTTATTTTTATTTTTTTTTGATCAATCTTAAATGATGCAGATATTTATTCACCTCACTTGCCCTCTTTTCAGTCAATTTTTTTTTTATTGGTCGTTCATAACATTACATAGTTCTTAATACATCATATTACACGGTTTGATTCACGTGGATTATGAACTCCCCCTTTTACCCCATATACAAATTGCTGTATCACATCAGTTTCCCGTCCATTGATTGACATATTGCCTTTCTAGTGTCTGATGTATTCTGATGTCTGTCCTATTCTCTACTATCCCCCCTCCCCTCCCCTCCCCTCCCCTCCCCTCCCCTTTTCTCTCTCTACCCCTTCTACTGTAAATCATTTCTTCCATTTGTATTATCTTGTCTTACCCCTCCTTTCCTCTTGTATGACATTTTGTATATCCCTGAGGATCGCCTTCCATTTCCATGCAATTTCCCTTCTCACTCCCTTTCCCTCCCACCTCTCATCCCTGTTTAATGTAAATCTTCTTAAGCTCTTCATCCCTACCCTGTCCTTGTTTACTCCCCTTATATCAAAGGAGTCATTTGGTATTTGTTTTTTAAAGATTGACTAGCTTCACTTAGCATAATCTGCTCTAATGCCATCCATTTCCCTCCAAATTCTATGATTTTGTCATTTTTTAATGCAGAATAATACTCCATAGTATATAAATGCCACATTTTTTTTTATCCATTCATCTATTGAAGGGCATCTAGGCTGGTTCCACAGTCTTGCTATCGTGAATTGAGCTGCTATGAACATCGATGTAGCAGTGTCCCTGTAGCATGCTCTTGTTAGGGCTTTAGGGAATAGACCGAGAAGGGGAATAGCTGGGTCGAATGGTGGTTCCATTCCCAGCTTTCCGAGAAATCTCCATACTGCTTTCCAAATTGGCTGCACCAATTTGCAGTCCCACCAGCAATAAACAAGAGTGCCCTTTTCCCCGCATCCTCTCCAGCACTTATTGTTGTTTGACTTCCTAATGGCTGCCAGTCTTACTGGAGTGAGATGGTATCTTAGGGTAGTTTTGATTTGCATTTCTCTGACTGCTAGCGATGGTGAGCATTTTTTCATGTACGTGTTGATTGATTGTATGTCCTCCTCTGAGAAGTGTCTGTTCAGGTCCTTGGCCCATTTATTGATTGGGTTATTTGTTATCTTATTGTCTAATTTTTTGAGTTCTTTGTATATTCTGGTTATTAGGGCTCTATCTGAAGTGTGTGGAGTAAAGATTTGTTCCCAGGATGTAGGCTCCCTGTTTATCTCTCTTATTGTTTCTTTTGCTGAGAAAAAACTTTTTAGTTTGAGTAAGTCCCATTTGTTGATTCTAGTTGTTAACTCTAGCGCTATGGGTGTCCTATTGAGGAATTTGGAGCCCGATCCCACAGCGTGTAGATCATAACCAACTTTTTCTTCTATCAGATGCCATGTCTCTGATTTAATATCAAGCTCCTTGATCCATTTTGAGTTAACTTTTGTGCACGGCGAGAGATAGGGATTCAGATTCATTTTGGTGCAAATGGATTTCCAGTTTTCCCAGCACCATTTGTTGAAGATGCTATCCTTCCTCCATTGCATGCTTTTAGCCCCTTTATCAAAAATAAGATAGTTGTAGTTTTGTGGATTGGTTACTGTGTCCTCTATTCTGTACCATTGGTCCACCCGCCTGTTTTGGTACCAGTACCATGCTGTTTTTGTTATTATTGCTCTGTAGTATAGTTTGAAGTCTGGTATCGCTATACCGCCTGATTCACACTTCCTGCTTAGTATTGTTTTTGCTATTCTGGGTCTTTTATTATTCCATATGAATTTCATGATTCTTTTATCGATTTCTATAAGATATGCTGTTGGGATTTTGATTGGCATTGCATTGAACTTATATAGGACTTTTGGTAATATCGCCATTTTGATGATGTTAGTTCTGCCTATCCATGAGCAGGGTATATTTTTCCATCTTCTAAGGTCTTCTTCTATGTCTTTCTTTAGGGTTCTGTAATTTTCATTGTATAAATCTTTCACCTCTTTTGTTAGGTTGATTCCCAAGTATTTTATTTTTTGGGGGTATATTGTGAATGGAGTAGTTGTCCTCATTTCCATTTCAGAGGATTTGTCGCTCATATACAGGAATGCCTTTGATTTATGCGTGTTGATCTTATATCCTGCCACTTTGCTGAATTCATTTATTAGCTCTAATAGCTTCTTTGTGGACCCTTTTGGGTCTGCTAGGTATAGAATCATATCATCTGCAAATAGTGATAATTTAAGTTCTTCTTTTCCTATTTTTATGCCTTTAATTTCTTTCGTCTGCCTAATTGCTCTGGCCAGTGTTTCGAGGACTATGTTGAACAGAAGTGGCGAGAGAGGGCATCCCTGTCTTGTACCAGATCTTAGAGGGAATGCCTTCAATTTTTCTCCATTCAGAATGATGCTGGCCTGTGGCTTATCATAGATTGCTTTTACAATGTTGAGGTATGATCCAGTTATCCCTAATTTTTCTAGAGTTTTGAACATAAAGGGATGCTGTACTTTGTCGAAAGCTTTTTCTGCATCTATCGAGATGATCATATGGTTCTTGTTTTTAAGTCTATTGATGTGGTGGATAACATTTATTGATTTCCGTATATTGATCCAACCTTGCATACCAGGGATGAATCCTACTTGATCATGGTGTATAATTTTTTTGATATGTATTTGAATCCGATTCGCCAGAATTTTATTGAGGATTTTTGCATCAAGGTTCATTAGAGATATTGGTCTGTAGTTTTCTTTCTTTGAAGTGTCTTTGTCTGGTTTCGGAATCAGGGTGATGTTGGCCTCGTAGAATGAATTTCGAAGTTCTCCCTCTTTTTCTATTTCCTGAAATAGCTTGAAAAGTATTGGTGTTAGTTCCTCTTTAAAGGTTTTGTAAAACTCTGCTGTATACCCATCCGGTCCTGGGCTTTTCTTAGTTGGTAGTCTTTTGATGGTTTCTTCTATTTCCTCTATTGTTATTGGTCTGTTTAGGTTGTCTATATCCTCCTGGCTCAATCTGGGCAGATCATAAGACTCAAGGAATTTATCTATGCCTTCACTATCTTCTATTTTATTGGAGTATAAGGATTCAAAGTACTTTCTTATTATCTTCTGTATTTCTGAAGTGTCTGTTGTGATATTGCCTTTTTCATCCCGTATGCTAGTAATTTGGGTTCTCTCTCTTCTTCTCTTCGTTAGCATGGCTAAGGGTCTGTCAATTTTATTTATTTTTTCAAAGAACCAGCTTTTAGTTTTGTCAATTTTTTCAATTGTTTCTTTTGTTTCAATTTCATTAATTTCAGCTCTGATTTTAGTTATTTCTTGCCTTCTACTTCTTTTGCTGTTGTTTTGCTCTTCTTTTTCTAGGATTTTGAGATGAAGTATGAGATCATTTATTTGTTGGTTTTTTCTTTTTTTGAGGAATGAACTCCAAGCAATGAATTTTCCTCTTAGAACTGCTTTCAATGTGTCCCATAGATTCCGATATGTTGTGTCTGTGTTTTCATTTAACTCTAGGAATTTTTTAATTTCCTCCTTGATGTCTTCTAAAACCCATTGATCACTCAGCAACCTGTTGTTCATTCTCCAGGTGATGCTTCATTTTTCCTTTCTTCTTTTATCATTGATTTTCAGTTTCATTCCATTATGATCAGACAAGATGCATGGTATTATCTCTACCTCTTTGTATTGTCTAAGCGTTGCCCTGTGACATGGTATATGGTCTATTTTTGAGAAGGATCCATGTGCTGCTGAGAAAAAAGTGTAGCAACTTGATGTTGGGTGGTATAGTCTATATATGTCAATTAAGTCTAGGTTGTTAATTGTGTTATTGAGTTCTATAGTTTCCTTATTTAACTTTTGTTTGGAAGATCTGTCCAGTGGTGAGAGAGGTGTGTTGAAGTCTCCCATGATTATTGTATGGTGGTCTATTAGACTCTTGAACTTGAGAAGAGTTTGCTTGATAAACACGGCTGCACCATTATTTGGGGCATATATATTTATGATTGTTATGTCTTGTTTGTGTATGGTTCCCTTGAGCAGTATGAAGTGTCCTTCTTTATCCCTTTTGATTAGCTTTGGCTTGAAATCTATTTTATTAGATATGAGTATGGACACTCCTGCTTGTTTCCGTGGTCCATATGAGTGATATGATTTTTCCCAACCTTTCACCTTCAGTCTATGTACATCTTTTCCTATCAAATGCGTCTCCTGTAGACAGCATAATGTTGGGTCTTGTTTTGTGATCCATTCTACTAGCCTGTGTCTCTTAATTGGTGAGTTTAAGCCATTAACATTTAGGGTTATTATTGAGATATGGTTTGTTCTTCTATCCATATTTGTTTATTGATGTTACTATACCTGATTTGTTATCCTCTTTGACTACTTTCCCCCCTTTACTGTCCTACCTCCCATTGTTGGTTATCAATGTTATTTTCCATTTCCTCTTCCTGTAATGTTTTGCAAGGATTTTTTGAAGAGATGGTTTTCTAGCTGCGAATTCTTTTAACTTTTGTTTATCGTGGAAGGTTTTCATTTCATCTTCTAATCTGAAGCTTAATTTCGCCGGATACACGATTCTTGGTTGGAATCCATTTTCTTTAAGCGTTTGAAATATGTTATTCCAGGATCTTCTAGCTTTTAGAGTCTGTGTTGAGAGATCAGCTGTTATCCTGATTTTTTTACCCCTAAATGTAATCTGCTTCCTTTCCCTTGTAGCTTTTAAAATTCTCTCCTTATTCTGTATGTTGGACATCTTCATTATAATGTGTCTAAGTGTGGATCTCTTATGATTTTGCACATTCGGCGTCCTGTAGGCTTCTAGGATTTGGGATTCTGTCTCATTCTTCAAGTCTGGGAAGTTTTCTTGTATTATTTCACTGAATAGATTGCTTAATCCTTTGGATTGGAGCTCTGTGCCTTCCTGTATCCCAATGACTCTTAAGTTTGGTCTTTTGATATTATCCCATAGCTCTTGAATGTTCTGCTCATGGTTTCTTAGTAGACTTGCTGAGCTATCTATGTTCTTTTCAAGTTGAAATATTCTGTCTTCATTGTCTGATGTTCTATCTTCTAAGTGATCCACTCTGCTGGTAGTATTCTCAATTGAGTTTTTAAGTTGGTTTATTGATTCCTGCATCTCTAGTATTTCTATTTGTTTGTTTTTTATTACCTCTATCTCCCTGTGAAATTGATCTTTTATTTCCTGGATTTGCTTGTCAATATGATCTTTCATTGTCTGATTTTGCTGTCTCATGTCTTCCTTGAGACTCCAGATCATCTGAAGCATGTATGTCCTGTGCTCTCTATCTGACATTCCATCTGTTGCAGCTATTACCTCTTCTAAAGTTGAGTTGACCTGCATTGCCTGTGGTCCTTTCTTTCCTTGTCGTTTCATACTGCTGGCGTTTCTTTCTGCTTGGTGAAATTGTTGTGTCTTTGATATTTTCCCCCTCTATTTAATTATATTGCTCTTGTATAGTTGAAAAATCACCCTTTCAGGGCAGGTAGTGGCTGTGATCCTCCTCCAATTAGTGTGATACTGGGGAGGAGAGATATTAGAAGGGGAGGGAAGAAGTCACTAAAGAGAATGAGTGTAGGCAGGTAGAATTCAAGGAAGGTGGAATAGGAAAATTGAAAGAAGTGAGAAGACAAAAGAAAAAAAAAGTGAAAAGAAAGAAAGAAGAAACGAAAAAAAATAAAAATTTAAAACCAACAAAAAAAAAAGAAAAAAAGAAAAAAATTTATAATGATAGTAAAAAAATGGAAATTAAAGTCTAAAAAATAATAGTAATACTAATAAAATAAAAAGAATTTAAAAAAATTGAAACCATTAATAGGAACGTTAAAGAACAACAACTACATCAACAACAAAAAGTGAAAATAAAAAAAAATACTAATAATAATCATTAAAAAAAATAATAATAATAATAAATGCAGTCATATAGCTCGATTAACTTCTCATCCAGTTGGTGGAGCTATGCCCACTGGGCCAGGCTTCTCTTCTTGATAGGTGGGAGCCAATCACTGTACCTCAGCTCTTCTTCCCAGACTGTGTGGGTCTCTAATCCTGAGTGCCTAGGGCCTTCTCTTGTGGTTCCTCAAGCCAGGCCCCGCTCACCTGTGACACTCACCACAATACTGACTACACGCCAGGTCTGCTGCTCCTGGGAGCCCTGTTTTCATGGGTGCCTGGGCACACCCTTTCTGTTTGCCTCCCTCAGACCCTAAGTTTGTAGGGCTTGGGGCTGAGGGCCCCCAGCAAATTTGTTTGCCCTCAGGTAGCAGCAACTCCCCTGATAGCTGGTGCAAGGGACCTGTTGTCAGCACTGGTGATAGCAATAGCTGGGAGTCCTGCGCCGCTAGTCCTGCGTCACTCCTGATTCCCTGGGTCTGGCTGTGGTGCTTAGTTGGCTTTTACCTCTTTGAGTTCAGGCGGGCCGACTAGTTATTTCAGTGGGATCATTAGTGTTGAGTCCATGAAGCAGGCGAACCTGAGCTAGAATGCAGCCAATTCGGGCTCGGTGTGTTCTGAGAAGGCTAGACCGTTCGCCCAGGGTCCACTTCAGCTCAACCGTGCCTAGTGGTCCTGAGCGAACAGTATTTTGACAGTTTACTTCTCCCTATGCCCGTGCAGCTGAAGGGGTTAGAGACTTGATCTCTCCGCGTCCGCTGCCATGTTGGATCATTTAGATTTTAAATTGTCACTCATCTTATCAGCTGTTCCATTTTACTCGGTTAAGAGTCTGTTCTAAGGTGCTCCGCGGAAAGCGGTGGCGGCAGCGGCGGTGGCTACAGCGGCGGCGGTGGTGGTGGCGGCAAAGCTGTGGCCTTCGGGACCCCCGTGGAGGGGGTGCCGGCTGGGGGAGGGGAGGCAGCGCCTCGGGGCCCGCGCGGGCCGGGTACTGGGCACGCGAGAGAGCGGGTGGGGTGGGGGAAAGAGATTGAGATCTAGATTTAGGGAGTGAGCGTGGGAGGAGAGATGGCGGGGGAGAAGCGAAGCGGAGAGGCGGAGAGGGGAGTGAGAAGGGGCCCAGGGAGCCCGGCAGCTCGGGGGCTGCAGCCTTACTGCTCGAGCTGAAGTCGTGGCGGATTCACTCCATCTAGGCCCTTTTCTTGACACGGTGCTGAATCCTTGTCGACAGATGTCCTTTGATGATCTTTACTTCTTCTTTTAAGAAGCAGCAACATACGCTGCGGCGGCGGTGGCGCGGAGCACAGAGCGGCTCACTCATTCCCAGCCGCCATCTTCCTCAGGATCCCTGTACTTGTTTTTGTTTTTGCTCTACGGAGACTCTATTGAGAAAATGAAAAGACTAGATGTATAACACATTTACAAATCAGTCCACAAAAGCTAATATCTAGAATATATGAAGTTTTTTTATATGAAACAGTAAAAAAGAGAAAAAAAAACCTATAATTGGAAAGGATACAAAAGTTTTGACATTTTACTGAAGAGGATATAAAGGTGGAAAATAAACACATGAAAGGATGTTCCATGTCATTAACTGTTACGGAAATGCAAAATGAAATCACAATGAGATATCACTACATACTTGGCAGAATAGCTTAAAAATAGTGACAATACTAATGAGCATGTGGAGAAACGGAATCTCTCATGCACTGCAGTTGGGAAAGTAAAATGGAACAATCACTCTGAAAAATACTTTAGATTTTCTTTCAAAACTTTACATATGACTACACTGTGATGCATAAATTGCACACCTGGGTATTTACCCTAAAAAAATCAAATTGTGTTCACATAAAAATTTGTAAACAAGTAGATGAATGAAAATTGTGGAGGAGGCAGCTCCAAGCAACTGTTTCTCCATGCAAACATTGAGAAATTTGTCAAAGTAACTTGTCAAAACTCTGGGAAATGGTCAAAAATTTATGGTAAACGAGTGAACACAGAATCAAGAAAAAGGCAACCTTAACTGGCAGGAAAGATTTGTGTTGTTTTCACAAACCTTTACCCTACTTTCTCTCCAACTCAGCAACACTTTCTGTTGTCATCGTTACTTTGTTTTGGTTTGCTTTGTTTTGGTTCTGGGAGCTAAAAATTTACTACTGGGGCACTTTACCACTGAGCTACGCCCAAGCCTTTTTGATTTTTCATTTTGAGATAGGGTCTCATTATATTGCTGAGGATGGAGAACTTTTGATACTCTTGCTTCAGCCTCTTGAGTATCTGGGATTACAGGTGTTCACCATTGTGCTTGGCCTCAGCAGCAGTTTGAAGACAAGAGGGTACATTTCAAGTGTGAGACCCCGGCCTCTGTTTCCAGAAGAATTAAAAACAGTTGTCTGTTTCAACCTATATGGGAGCTACCTGAGGGAACAGTAGAAAGAATTTGCCTTTGTTTTGGCTAACTCAGGGAAAAATTGTGTTAGGCATTCCTAAAAAAAAATATTTAAAGTAAATGAATACCCTGTAGTGCCTGGACTGAATGATAGCTAAAGTAAAAATGAAGCTAAAGTAAAAATAAAGCTAAAGATTTAAGTGAATTGATCTAAGTATTGAGTGTATTCCTTAGTATAGAACCAAACTACAAATATTAGAAAAGCTTTCCTCCCCTATCCTCTAATACCTTTTGACTTTTGAACTTCAAGTAAATCTCTGTCAAAACATTGTTTTACATATAAATATGTAAAAAATATCTTTTTTGAGTAATAGAAAGATCTTAAATAAATAACCTACTTTGACCTTAAGAATAGAGAAAAATGAGAGCTGTAGTCAAAAATAGAAGACAGAGATTAAGATGTTTCTACACACTAAAATTTGCCAGCAAATCAACCTAGAAACTAAGGAGAGGCATGGAACAATTCTTCCTAGCCCTCAGAAGGAAATAACTGCTAATACTTTGATCTTGGGCTTTAAGACTTCAGAACTATGAAACAATATGTTTTTGTCTGCTGTCTTCATGATGATAGTCCTAGAAAAATCTATAAAAACTCCAAGTTTCTGATTTTCAGATTTTTATTGAGCTATAGTAATAAAAACCATGATACTAGCATAAGAAAGACAGAAATCATTGGAAAAATTATTTGTGACTTTTTTTTTTTTCATAAAAATGTTCCACACTTCAACAGAGAAAAAATAATTCCTTCAACAAATGATGCTAGGATAACTTGATATCTACATAGAAAGTATGAAAATAAACTCCTATATATGCTATTAAAAAAAGAAACTCAAGCAGAGCATGGTGGCACACACCCAGTAGTTCCTGATGCTGAGGACCACAAATTAAAAGCCAGCCTCAGCAAAAGCATGGCACTGAGCAATTCAGTGGAATCCTGACTCTATATAAAATATAAAATATAGCTGGGAATGTGGCACAGTGGTTGAATGTTCCTGAGTTCAATTCCCAGTACTTAAAAAAAAAAAGTAACTCAAAATTGATGGACAACCTAAACATAAGAGTTAAAACTATAAAGATCTTAGAGGAAAACATATGGGTTAATCTCTATTATCTTGAAGTTGGCATTGGTCTCCTTGATATGACATAAAAGCATGTACAACAAAATCCAGCTACTTGGAGCCTGAAAAAGAAAAGTCACAAGTTTGAAGACTGCCTTGGCAACTTAGCAAAACCCTGCCTCAAAATAAAAGTTTTAAAGGGCTGGCTATGTAGTAAAGTGTCCCTGAGTTCAATCACCAGTATCCTCTAACACACATATACAAAATGGGAATACAATTATGTACTTGAGTCACAGAAATAAAATAACAGTGTTCAGTGCTCTGAGAATGAAAGTATCTGTAACACAGAGAAACCTAAACAAATAGTGCTATGGGATGAAAGCATAATGCTATTTTGGAAGAAAAATGATTGTGTTATAACCTTAACTAATCAGTTCCCTGATAGGATTAACTGAGTGGTAACTTGAAGCAGGTGGGGTGTGGTGGGAGGAAATGGTTCATTGGGGTGTTGCTATAGGGTGCATATTTTGTATCTGAAGAGTGGAGTCTCTCTGCTTATCATCATATGAATCACTTCCCTCTGCCACACTCTTCCTCCATGTTGTACTGCCTCACTTTGAGCCCAGAAGACTGAGACATTTGAAACTTTTCCCCTAAATAAACCTTTCCTCCTCTACAGTTGTTCTGGTTGGGCCCTTTGGTCACAGCAGGGAAAAAGCTGTCTAAAACATATTCCAGTCTCCTTACTTCTTTACTTTCTCCTTTTTTTCTCTCCCTCCTTCTGTTCTCACATTTTTCTATATTCTTTCTTTCCATTTCTTATTTTCCCCTTTTTAAAATCTATTTTTATCTCACTCTCTTTTTTCCTTCTTCTACAAAGAGAAGGTAAGAAGTAGACAGAGACCCATCGTTTTGCTCCCATCTCTCAATCTCTCCTGTCTGCATTGTTCTCTTTCCCCAATCTCTTCCTCACTGCCTTTGCTGATCTCTTACAGAATAAGTCACATTTACCCAGTCAGATATCTCTCCTGTACAGAAGACACAAAGGGCCAGCACAAGTGTCCCATATGATCATCTGGGAGTACACTGGCTGTCCACACATCTTAGTTGAAGTTAAAATATGTTGGCTCCAAGAAGAGGCTCTGAGGTCCAGAGAGATAGGGGGAGAAAAAAAAATCACACCTGATTGTCCCATGAAGCCAATGTTCCCTTTATTCCACAGTAAGTTTTATTTTTGTGATGATGTACAAATTTAGACACTTACTTATGTTTTATCAGTTATGAACTTACCTTATTCCTACATTGAGCAGAAACTATTTTGTTTAGATATGTCTCATCTCTATTTTGTAATGGAAAAAACACAAGATAAACTATGCAAATCTAGGTATGGTTTGGCCATATAATGATAGAAAGTAGTCACCAGATCTTCTGCAACTCCATTATTCTAATGTAAAACAAAGTTTTTTTTTTGTTGTTTGTTTGTTTGTTTGTTTTTTTAATGTTCATCACTAAACAGATCTGATCTATAGGACACTAAGTTTGCCACTATACTTAGATACCTCTCAATACTTTTTAACACAACAGAAGTTATTTATTATAATTTTTAAGTCCATCTTACACTTATGATGTTTGAGATTGTGACTCTGGAGTAGATGAGCTAATCCTAAATTCCCTTCTAGTCCTAATAGTCTTGATTCTATTTTAAGTATATCAAGATGTTTCTCATGAAATTAAACAAATGGCTGAAAATAGAAAAGTTTAAACAATTATCCAAGCAATCTATAATATTATGGCTTTTTTTTTCAAAATGTAGACATTGTCTCAGTTATTTTATGTTATATCACCAAACTAATAGTTCTGGAGAACTTAATTATTCCTGGTACATGCTAGGAATAAAAAAAAAATAAATTACCCAAGATGACATTTTTCACTTTCTAAGGCTTATTCACTCTTGAGGTTTAATAGATAAATGGACATGGAACTGGTGGTAATTTCTAAAATTTTTATTTCTTCCTGGAATATACATACAAACACAATCATATTAACATTTAATACAAACTTTCCTCTTGCACACATTGGTGACTCCACATTTGCCTCTCCAGTGACCAGCTGATCTCCAAGGGCCCTGCCAATTGTAAATGGCAATTGACTAATGTTGCCACAGGTAGATATAAGGAGGTCAATAGAATCCTTGTTTATTGGATATTAATCTTTAAGACTTTAAATACATATTAATTTGCATAAACATAAAAGTAACTTATCTCCTGTATCTAGGGCAGAATGGCAGCTGACTAGAGCAGAACTGGTTGCTCATTTCACACTCCCAGGCTAGAGACAGCCACTGGACATAGAACCTGCAGACATAGAAACTCTCTAGGATGAAACTTGGTGGATAATATCTGGCCTCCTTCAATGGGTTATTTTCTCAAAAAAGAGAAGTTACTGTCCTGTAAAATAGTATAACTTGCTATTTAAGGTAGTCAGTCAATATTCCGACCCCAAGAGAACAGAACTCTGGTTTCAAGAGTCAACTGGTAAATGGTGTAGAAGCTGCCTGGATAGGAATTTTACTGCAGGAATCAGAAGAGACTGGATACTAACTGAGAAACTGATGTGACTTCATTTTTGAGAAACCAGCCTCTACCTCAGAGCAAAGCATGTCCAAGGAAGGGAGTATGACTCTTGTCCTTGAAAAAACCCACGGAGCACTCCTAGGCTCATACCCACCCTGCTGAGTTGTTTATCTACAAATAACAGAAGAGATCTGCTTCGCCAGGTGTCCCTGACTCAGTCAGGCTAGGTGAGGCCCCATAGAAACCCCCTAGCAACCACCAAACAGCATGAGACAGAGAAAATACCTGGGATGCCAGATGACCCTCCCAGTAGTTTATGGTGGTCGATAACATGTTGGGAAACCACGTAATTCAGCACATACTTCCCTTGTGGCTTCAACCAATCAGTTAAAATGAATCCCCCTCTTGTACTAACCAATCACCATTACCCAACTTGTTTATACCAGTGAATGTGCTAATCATGTTTTAGAGTTGTTTTATGATTTTCCCTCAGTGTGTGATGATTTGTTAAGAGATGCTATGATGTATGTGAAGTCCCTGCCTTCCTCAAAGAGTGTATTAAACTGCTGTTTGCTTGGGGCCTCTCAGCATCACCAGTTGCTATGTGCGTGGAGGACCGAGCTAGTTCACAATAAACGCCTCTTTGCTGCTTACATCCATCTTGGTCTCTGGTGGTCTCTTGGGGGCCCCAAACTCCAGCATAACACTAAAAATCTACTCCTTTCCATTTCACCTCATTGCCTTCCCATTTCATTATACATTGATTTATTAAAATACTAGTTTAGTATCAAATATCATGGTAAACTCTGTGGACACCAGGAAAACATTTATAAAATTATTATATATCACTATATGACACATATGTAAGTACATATTATTTTCAAATAAGCTATCTAAATGTTTAATTTCTTTAACATTTAATTAATTAAAATCCCTACCCCAATAGTATTTACCCATTGGGACAGTAATTTCTTTGTACTTCATTTCCCTTCATTCAGTTTTTTCAATATTTCACAGATCTATATTGGGGTGGTACCACATGCTGGATTCAGACACTATATAACAGTGAACATTTCAGGCCCAGCCATGACCTCATTCACCAAGTTCACAGTCTAGTGAGAAAAATGAATATTTTATGAAAGAACCACAAACAAATAATATTTATTTGTTTATTATTTATTTTTAATAAATATATTTTGAGGTAATCATAGATTCCTATATTATTAAAAGAAATAAATACAGAGAGATGCATTCTGGTTTATCCAGTGTAACCCAGTACTGACATTGTACAGACCTGCAGGATATTAATAGTTGATAAAGTAAAATGCAGCACATTTCATTGCCATAAGAATTCTTTTATAGTGATATCTTTCTTCTCCATCTAAACCTCTTCTTAACCTCCAGCTACCACTAATCCATTCTCTTCTTCTTTAATGTCATTTTCAGAATTTTTAATAAACACAATCACACTTTATATTATCTGTTGTGATTAGCTTTTTTTTCCCCTCCAGTCCACATGATTCTTTGGTCATTCATGTGGTTGCTGTGTGTTTTAACGAATTGTTCCTTTTATTGCTGAGTAGTATTGCATAGTATATATGAACTACAATCTGTTTAACCATTTGCCTTGTTTGATGAATGTCTTATTCCAGTTTCTAAATTTTGTTATTGAGATGCAATTTACATAATATAATTTGCCATTTTATTTTATTTTAAATTCAACCATTTTAAAGTAAATAATGTAGTATTATTTAGTACCTTCATAATGTTGTGTAACAACTGCCTCTATATATTTCCAAAATATTTGCATCACCCTGAAAGAAACTCCATATCTGGTAATCATTTTTTTTTTCCTATTTTCCTTACCCTATATCCCTAACATCCTCTAATCTGCATTTTTTCTCTACACATTTTCCTATTCTGGACTGTCCATATAAATGGAGTTAAGAAATAATAAATTCTTGTGTCTTGGCTTTTTTATTTATTGTTTTTAAGGTCCTACATATCACAGCATATATCATTACTTCATCTTTTTATGGAAGAATAATATTCTCCAGCATATGCATACCATAAATTTTTATACACTCATTTACTTATGGGCATTTAGGCTATTTTTACCTCTACATGTGTTTGATGAGGTAATAATGAGAATGGACCTTCATGTAAAATATCAAGAATTTCTACAACTTAACAGTAAGAAGACAGAAGACCTAATTGAAAAATTGAAAAGGTCTTAGATATTTCTCTAAATAAAGGGTATACAAATGGCTAACAAGTATCTGATAAATGCTCAATTTTTAAAGAGAGATCCTGAAGAATATGAGAAAAATTTTCCAGTACTTTTCGTACTAAGGATTAGTATCCAGAATATATAAAGAATTTAAAAAACTTAACACAGACACACACACACACACACACACACACACACACACATGCCCAATCAATAAATGCTCAAAGTAATTGAAGACATTCTTCAAAAGAAGAAATTCAAATGACCAACAAATATATTTTAAAAATATTCAATGTCTTTAACAATCAGGGAAATTTTAAATCAACATTATACTGAAATATTATCTTAATTCAGTTAGAATGGCAGTCATCAAGAATACAAATAATAGGGGCTGGAATTTGGGCTCAGCAGTGGAGAATTTGCTTAGCATGTGTGAGGCACTGGTTTCAAAACTTAGCACCACATAAAAATAAACAAATAAAATAGAGGAATTGTGTCTATCTACAACTTAATAAAATGCAAATAATAATAAGTGCTGCTGAGGATGTGGAGAAAAAGCAAAACTTTTACACTGTTGGTGGGGTTATAAATTAATACAATCAATATGGAGTTTCCTCAAAAGACTAGAAACAGAACTTCCATATGACTCATTAATTTATCTTAAAAAATTAAAGTGAACATACTATATTGACACATGCAGATCCATGTTTATAGCAGCACAATACATAATAGCCAAATTATGGAGTTAACCTAAGGACATATCAACAGATAACTGTATAAAGAAAATGTGGCATATATACACAATCAAGTTTTATTCAGCCATAAAGAATAAAATTTATGTTGTTTGTAGGAAAATGTATACAACTGGAGAAAATTAAGCCAAGTGAGATTAACCAGAATCAAAAATTCAAGAGACATATGTTTTCTCTCATATGTGGAAGCTAGAAAGAAAAGGGACCGTATAAAAATAGAAAAGGGACTACCAGACTAGAGAAGGAGGGAAGTGAAAAGGGCTACTAAAGAAATGAAAGAGAACAAACTGTGTTATACATATATAAATATATTGCAATGAATTCTATTATATAAAACTATAAAGCACCAATAAATGTTATAAAAATTAAAATAATAAAAGAAGAATGTTTAATATTAGTTATTAGGAAAATGACAAATCAAAAGTAGAATGAGGTACTACTTCATAAGATGTGTTGGAAAGTATGTAGAGAAATTGAAACATTGCTTGTGCTGCTTCAGATTGGTTCAGATACTGCTGAAAGTAGGTTGGGAGTTCCTCAAAAAGTGAAACACAGCGTTTCCGTGTGACCCAGAAATTGTACCCCTATGTATACATTCCATGAAGTTGATAAGAGGTACCAAAAATAAAATAAAATAAATCATGTACATGCATGTGCTTAGCAGCACCTTTCACTTGACAGCTTTATAACACTGGATATAATTTTCTCAAACTAAAACATATCTCATTCTACTTTTCTTACCCACTTCTTCAAGAGTGGTGGGCTTTCTCTGCTTTATTTTTGAAATTGAGGCTATGACTCTGGTCTTATATGATGCTGATTTTGTCCAGTCCTCCTATTTCCCAAGCACTCGCATCTTTTGCTGGCCTTACCCCACCTCCCACCAATTTAGCATTATCCCCCTCTTAGTCTTTTCAACCATACTTAAGATTGGAGTAACTTCCCTAGTGTCTCCAGATTGAAACAGAAAAATAAAATCACAACACCCCAAATGATTAATTTGATTCCAAATTCATTTACATCTACAGGCCCTCCCTTAGTCCATTTGGGTTTCTGTAACAAAATATCACAAAGTAGGTTACAAACAACTGGAATTTATCTATCACATTCCCAGAAACTAGAAGTCCAAGATCAAGGCACAAGCTCATTCAATGCCTGGCAAGAACTTACTTTCTGGTTCACAAATGTTCTCTTCTCACTGTTCTCACATGGCAGAAGGATGAGGTTCTCCCTTAGGTCCTTTTGCTCAGATTCCATGAGAGAAGATTTTGTCCCCTGGCCTAATCACCTCTTTTATCATATCCCTATCTCTTAACTCTATGGCTTTGGGAGTTACGATGATAACTTATTTATTTTAATTTATAGCAGGCACATTTTTTTATAATAAATTGCTTCCTAAACTAACAACAAATGTTATCTTCACTTCTATGCCTTCCATTCAACTCCTTGATCTGTCCTCTTCTTTATAAAGTGACTAATAACTCTTTCTTACTAAAGTAACTTTTTGATTTCTGTCAAAGTTCACAGACCACACACACAGCAACACCACATGGGCTGCCCAAATAGACATTTCATGCCTGGGGAAGGTCAGAGTGAATCCCATACCTCTTATGTTACATGTCTGGGATCTTTCAGGAAATTGAGACAATACAAAGACCTCCCCAACAACCCTGATTCTTGAAATCAACTCAGAAAGATTTCAAACACAACACTCAGAGTAACAGGCATGAGTTTATTGAAAAGATGGAAAAAAGAAAGGGGACATTCTCAAGGTAGATAGTGGGTACTTTCAGAAAGAAGAGGGACAACATAACATCCCTGCACTCCGGTTTTATTGGGATCCCAGAGAATTTTCCTGAGAGTCCTCCTCAGGTCCACCTCTTAACATTTGACTGACCAAGCCTTTTGTATCAATTGCTATAAAAACAAAAACAGGACTTGAGCTCCCAGCAAGTACACCAATATGAAACCTTCCTCACTGCCCTGCTGTGCTCACTCTATAAAGAGGACACCGGGAACACAACTAAGATTAATCTCCAATTTATTAATATCTTTTTTGACTTTAAAAAATAGCATCCTCAATTTTACCTGTAATTGAAAAATTTAAATATATACTTGACAAAGGAAAAAAGCACACCTAGGTGGCTACAGACAAACTTGGGCCAGAGTACTCCATCTGGGTACTCTGCTTCTGTCTCAAGGGTCACCTGCTCCTACTCCATGGGAAATTTTAGTTTTCTCTTCAATATCTTCTGCTGGTTCCTGGTTTGTGGGCCTGTCTGCAAACACTTTCTGTGGGTCTGAAAAGTGGCCACAATTCCCTATCCATCACTGTGGATGTGGAGCTCCAGCCTCCAGGCAGGCAGGCAGGCTGCCCCAAGTGAGACACATGAGGATAGAAACACTATGACAAGGGCCAAGATGCCAGTAAGCCAGGATTAGATGATCTCCTCAATCATAACTGACTACAGCCTGTTCATATTTGTCCATGATATCCATCCCTCTGCCACCGGGCAAAAAAGCACTTTCCATTTAGGAATTAAATTATTTTAAAAGCACAAATTCAGTTTGTAGATAAATCTCATGGTTCACTGTCCTCCCAGAGCTGAGTGTGATGATACTTCTGGGCAGCTCTAGCTGTTTTTAAAAGGCATATCCAGACCAAGAATGGAAGAACAGTCAGTGTGAGGTTGAGGCCTCTGTAACCCCATGGCTTGAGACTAAGCATAAGAGTGTAGCTGGCAACATCTGGAGGGTTTTTTTTTTTTTTTAATCAGGACTTTATTCTCACTCCATAATTTCCTGACAAAAATCACCCCCTCTATTCTCCAGCTTCCATCCAAACCCAAATTTACCAACATTTTCCCCACTTTAATTTTACTTCCCTCAGATCAACTCGAGCCTGAAATAACTGATCTTGACTCTCTTCCTACCTGTACATGGACAGGGGTTGAACATCAGAGAATCTCTTGTCCTTGCTGTGTGCCAGGAACTGGTTAAGAATTTAGAAAATTAGCAATATTCAGTGTTCATAACTGCCCTATTAGTCCATTTTGTAGATGAGAAAATGAGACACAGAGTGTGTTACTTAGCTTTCTAACACTGTTATCTGAGGCAATAAACTCAAATAAACCAACTTACAACAACAACAACAAAATGATTTATTTTGTTTTTGTTTTACATTTTCAGAGGATTTGGTGTATGGTCACATTGGCCCTGTTGCTTTGGGCCTATGGCAGCATAGTACATCATGGCAGAAGTGTGATGGAGGAGAGATGTTTATGTCATGATGACTAGGAAAAAAAAATAGGAAGGGTCTGGTGTCTCAATATTCCCTTTAGAGGCACATGCCTAGTAATCTAACTTTTTCCCACTAGTCCTAGTCTCTTAAAGGTTTGACTACTTTTCAACAGTATTATGGAATGAAGACCAAGCCTTTAACACATTGGCCTGTGAGAGCCAAACTGTAACAAAGGTTGGTGCAATTTCTCCAATTAGCATCTAGGAAATAGTTCAGCCAAGATGTGGACCAGGTGGCCTGACCTCAACCCACTACTGTATTTGGCTACCTCTTCCCATATTTAATTCCCAAACTGAGCCCCTCCCACTTGGGGAACACCAAGAATTCTCACTCTGTGTTTACAGTTTATGTGACTCTGATCCAAAAACAACACTGACCTTGGAGTTGAGAACCATAGGTGCCATCCTGATTTTTCTTTCACTGCATCTGCAGCAATGTCTGTAAAACAAGATTCTATTATTTATCCCAGTTGTCTGAGAATTTCCTGGCCTGCCATCCCTCCTCATGTGCTTTCCTAGCACTACTGTGTCTCTTATCTCCCATGTATAGTGGATCTCATGTCTGTCCACTGTAAGAGATTGAAGCACTGAGGATGGGGTTCCTGTGGAATTCCACTTTGCAGAGCCTTGCACAGGCATAATTGCTTATTCTTAAAAAGGTAGCTAAATTAAGTGGTTTATGTAAGTATGACCCATGAATAAAGAATTTTAATAAGTAGAATCTACAATAAATTGAAGATATTATTAATTAGCATTGCTAGTTTTATTGCCAGGGAATAGAACTCTCTGAACCTCTTGGAATCTTAAGTTTCATCATGTGGAAATTGATTTAATTTTATGGTGTTGCCTTACTGACCACAAATACCATGATTATAATACAGCATTAACAAGATGCTTGAAAAAATTTTAATTTCAAAGCATTTCAGAAGTTTGATTTTTAAAAATATTTTTTAGTTATAGATGGATACAATGTATCTATCTATCTATCTATCTATCTATCTATCTATCTATCTATTTATTTCATATGTGAAGCAAGCACTCTAACACTGAGCTACAATCCCAGCCCAAGAGGTTTAATTTTTCAGATAAGAAATGCTCAATAACTACATACTATGTTAATATTTTAAAAATGATTCATAATCTGAACTACTTCTGGTCAAAAACATTTGAGATATATATATAAAATCTGTATTTAATTGGTTAGTACAATTTGGCAAGTTAAGAGAGATTCAGAGAAATTAAGCTGAGCCTCAGATGTTACCTGACCAGTTGATGGTAAAGCTTGGTAATAGATCATGTGCTACATTATGATGTCAAGGCAGCTCATTCAACAAAGCTTAATTTTTAGTTCATTCTCATTTTCTAAACAGTCTGTATTCTATGCGTTTGTGTACTTTTTTTCTCACAAAGATTTCCAGACAAGTAAGTCCAATGTGTATTTGTCAGTTTTCGGTTAGTGTAACAAAATTCCTGAATCTGGGTAACTTATGAAGAAAAAGTGGTTTACTAAAATCACAATAGTGGAGTCTCAAGGGAATGGTAGTAGTTATTGCTTGGCTCTTGTGAAGGTTTCATGGTAGATGACATTTCATTTGCTCCTGCTCAACTCCTTCTAATATTGTTATCCACCTTATACATATAAGAAAACAATACCCTGAAAATAGCCAATTGTTCAAGGTCATGTGATAAGAAATCAACAGAGTTAGAGGGTCTGGGTCCCACTCTAGACACACCCAAATCTCTGAAATACTATCAGGCTACAGTTTGCATTCAGAAAGTTTGTCTTTTATGCCAGAACATACTTGGCTACTGGTTTTAGAACTCCCTCTTACATGAAGACTGTCTTATTTATTTGTAAGTATGCCCCATGAATAAAGAATTTAATATTTATAATCTACAATAAATTGAAGATATTATTAATTAGCATTGCTAGCTTTATTGCCAGTATTTTTTGCAAATTATTTTCTTTACATAGAATCTACATTCAAGATGTGTGTGTGTGTGTGTGTGTTTGTGTGTGTGTGTGTGTATGTGTAAGGGAAAAGGGCAAGGCAAAGTAGTGGCTTCACAACTCACAGTATTTTTGTTCATGCTAACAGAAGCCTGGTCCCACAACAGTAGGTGATGATAGTTATAACCATACTTTGCTATTATCTTGCCTTCTCCATCACTACTGAGCCCCTACTGAAAATGACATCTGATTGCTTCCTCATCACTGGGTCCTATCCTTCTGCCTTCTTATTATGCTTTTCTCAGACAAATCAAGACCTTCATGAAAATAAAATATCTTGTCTGTCCAGGACCAGGGATGTTAAGCTTTTTTTAAGTAGCAATCAATCAGCATTATAAAATGCTCTTAAAAAAAAGACAAAAAAAAGGTTCCGTGTGTGTGTGTGTGTGTGTGTGTGTGTTTGTGTGTGTGTGAAAGAGAGAGAGAGAGAGAGAGAGAGAGAGAGAGAGAGAGAGAGAGAGAGAAAGATTGAAATGTTCACATATCTTGGTAACTCATCAGTTTTTTCAAATATTAACACAAAATGTTTTCCACTGAAGCATCCATAAGATGGGTGACACTGAAGAAGGAGTTTCCATGGCAATGCTATGACAGGCTTTACAAAAGCTGCTTAAAGAAGGGAAGTAGCAATAACAAGTGCTGGCGAGGATGTGGGGAAAAAGGTACACTTGTACATTGTTAGTGGGACTGCAAATTGGTGCAGCCAATTTGGAAAGCAGTATGGAGATTCCTTGGAAAGCTGGGAATGGAACCACCATTTGACCCAGCTATTCCCCTTCTCAGACTATACCCAAAAGACCTAAAAAAAGCATACTACAGGGACACAGCTACATCAATGTTCATAGCAGCACAATTCACAATAGCTAGACTGTGGAACCAACACAGATGCCCTTCAACAGATGAATGCGGCATTTATACACAATGGAATATTACTCAGCACTGAAAAATAACAAAATCATGGCATTTGCAGGGAAATGGATGGCACTAGAGTAGATTATGCTAAGCGAAGTTAGCCAATCCCTAAAAACAAATGCTGAATGTCTTCTCTGATATAAGGGAGGTGACTCAAAACAGAGTAGGAAGAAAGAGCATGAGAAGAAGATTACCACGAAAGAAGGAAAAGAGGTGGGAGGGAAAGGGAGGGAGAAGGGGAATTGCATGGAAGATGGAAGGAGACCCTCATGGGTTCACAAAATACATATATGATGTTTTGAGGGGGAAGGGAAGAAAAAAGAGAGAGAGATAAGTGTCACAGTAGAATGGATATAGAATAGTGATAGGAGGGGAGGGGAGGGGAAGGGGGATAGGGAGGGCAGCAGAATACAATTGACACTAGGATTGCTGTATGTATACACATGGATGGAAAAATGAGAATTCATACCCTATTTGAATCACATGTATGATATGTCAAGATCATTGTATTGTCTTGAGCAACTAATAAATAAAAAAAAAGAAGGGAAGTAGCCTAGATTACAAAAGATCCACTCCACTCCAGAGTTAGCTTGGAAAATGTTTTGAATTGAGGCAGGAGCTTGGGAAATAGGAGCCCTGCCTCTAGATCACTTCCCCAGATAGAGTCTGAGAAACCCAGGGACACCATACTTCTGCTTCTGTCACTTATTTCTTCCTTTGTGCTATATAACCCAGAAAGATGGGAGATCCACAAGGGTAGATGTATGTCTGAGGGCTTTAATGCTTTTTGGGATTTATTTCCCTATTTTTCTTTCCACCTCCTTCACCTTCTCTTCCTCCTCCTCTTTAATTTTTCATAGTGAGGATTGAACCCAGGGCTGCTCTATCATTGAACAACATTCCAAATCCTTTTTATTTTAGTATTTTTAAAAATTTTGAAATAGTATCTTGCTACATTGCTGAGAGTCTCACTAAGTTGTGGAGGTTAACCTTGAACCTATGATCTTCCTATCTCAGTTTCCTAGAGAGCTAACACGCATGCACCACTGGGCCTGGCAGTTTATTCATTTTTAGGTGTTATGATATCTTCTTTTTGACACTCATTAACTCAATTAATCCTTCCAACAAACTTTGGTATGGACATAATTAAATATTTTCAGTTTAAGAAAACAGATGTGGTGTGATTTTATGACAAAGCCAAGGTTATTCAATAAGTTAGTCAGCCAGCAAGGAGTGGAACTTAATTCTACAAAGTTTCAAGGAACGTACTCTAGAGACCTGGAGTCTTATGCAATACCAGGATCCTTCAACAAATATATATATTCATTCATTGATCTTCATGTTTATATGTGTGTGTGTGGTTCAGAGGATTGAACTCAGGAGCACTCAACCACTGAGCCACATCCTCAGTCTTATTTTGTATTGTATTCAGAGATGGGTTCTCACTGATTTGTTTGAGATCTCACTAAGTTGCTGAGGTTGGCTTTGAACTCATGATTGTCCTGCCTCTGTCTCCTAAACTGCTGGGATTAAAGCATGTGCACTGCACTCAGCTGGGGTATATATTTTGTCCATTGTGAGGAGAGTCTATTTTTCTGCTTCCCGGTGTGATGTCCTGAGCTGCTTTCTTCTGCCACATACTTCCACCATGATGTTCTGCCTCATTTCAGGCCCCCAGGAATGGAGTAAGTCATCTATGGACTAATACCTCTGAAACTGTGAGTCCCCAAATAAACTTTTCCTCCTTGGAATTGTTCTTATCAGGTCTTTTGGTCACACACACACACACATACACACACACACACACAAACACACACACAAAAAAAAAAGAAAAAAAAACTGACTAAAACACACTTGTAGTAGCTGAAGCCTGAGGACAGTTCAGATGCCTGTGAGGAATAGTAGCTGTTGAGGGTCATATAATGAAGCATTGTTAGCACAGCTCTTGCTAGTCCTGCTCGTGGTTCCACTTGGCCCCAGATCCACCTAAGTGAATAGTATTTTTGAACGTGTACAATGGTTGGTTTTAAACTATCTGGCTCTAGCCACAGAGAAAGGCGAGTTGGTCTTCAAAGTCATTAGACCAGCAAAAGGGAAATGAAGGGAAAAGCTTTTTGTAACTGTAGTCTCTTTCTGAGAAATATAAAGCAAATGCCCAACATGTTAGGCATTTTTACCCTTCTTGACTTTACAGTGGACATGCAAATAAGCAAAAATACTCTAGTTCCTTGTAGAACTAGCAATGACAACGTGAATGGGGATGACAGATTAAGGGCTCAGAAGCTGGAACTTGAAGACAAGTTACCTTTGCTCCCATGGTGAGTCCTCCCTCTTCTTTCCATTCTTGGCTCACACCGCAGCTTACAGTTTTTACTTAGGATGTGACAGGGAGGATGATTGCAGCCAATGAGCAGGGGTAGCTTCAGGGCCAGTCCCTTCTTGTGGAAAGGGAAGAATCAAAGTGAAGGGGGCCACAGCTGGGCCCTGGGTTGGTCTGCTCCTTCATCTCCAGGATGCTGCTTATTTCCAGGACCCACGCAGCCTGCAATAGCAGTGAGAAGCCAATCGGAATAGAGACATAATGGTTGATATTTTAAGATACAAATTCAGGAAACATTTTGGACTCCATTATGTGTTTGAGAAATATCATTAAGTTCTTTCCCTATATTACAATAGAGGAAGAACAATAAGTATATGACTGACCTAATTTCATGATGAGGTAGGTAACAGGTCATTTTATTTAGTCAGCTTTTTTTTAATCTCTGTGATCTAAAAGCCTGACAAGAACAATGTAGAAGAAGGAAAGTTTATTTGGGACTCTGAGGTCTCAGTCCATAGATGGCTGATACCATGGCTCTGGGCCCAAATGAGGCAGAACATCAAGGCAGAAAGGCATGGCAGAAAGAAGTTCTGGACATGGCGATGGGAAGCAGAGAGTTCCACTCACATGGGTCAAAATATAAACTTTAAAGGCACAAGCCACTAATGACCTACCTCCTCCAGCCATACCCTACCTGCTTATAGTTACCACCCACTTCCCTATCAGTGAATTAAAACATTAATTAGATTAAAGCTCTTATAACCCAATCATTTCATCTCTGAAAGTTCTTGCATGATCTCACACATGAATTATTGGGGGCATGTCAGATTTAATCCATAACACAGGCTGATTTCCTTCAAGATATTCTCAGGCCATAGTTTTTACTGCAAGGAAAAATCATAGTTCTAGACTTCTGTATTTGGACAGTATCTTTTTGATGAGGTCCTGTTGTACCCTTCACTGTTTCTCTGTGCCTCCATCTGATGTGATTTCCTTTGGCCTCAGGAAGAAGGGTCCTGGAGATAAGGCCATATGCCTGGAGCCTAGATCTCTGGAGTGCAGAAAGACAGGCCAGTCTCTGGATTGGACATAGTCTTATGAGTGGTTCCTGTGGAGACAGAAGCAAAATGTCTTCATGTCAAAGAAGACATTAATTAGCTCCTACATTAATTCTATCTCTGGTAATGTTATTTCTGACAGATTAATGATTTTGAGATGAACCAGAAATGTAAATAGATGTATTCTTTACATCTAAATCCCAATAGTAGCAGCAGCACAATACAACCTGAAAAAGTAAGAGTACAAATAGTTTGTCACTGGAGAATTGTAGAATATTTAAGGGCCAGTAAGGAAAACAAAACAAAAACAAAAACAAAATACTAAGTCTTCCAGACAAGAATGAACACATTCTGGAGAAAAAAGTAAATGCAGGCTTGTATTTTAGTTGTGGTTTTGTTTTCATGAGGTTGATCACTGGAGTCCTTCTCCATGGCCTCACTCACATAAAATGGCCTTTTGTACCTGCTGGGCTTTTCTCATAGGTGCCAGGACATTAAAGTCCTTTTGTTTCTGCAAAATAAATAAATAAATAAACAAATAAATAAATAAGTGTCTCTAATTCTCACCCCATTCCTTAGAAATTTTTCTGGAAAATTTAGAAAAAGAAGAAAAGCTGGCTTGCTTCTTGTAGGAGCACATGGCTCATTATCAAGAGTAAGAAGATGATCATATAATGGATCCAAATTAACATTATTAAATCTGAGCTCAGATGGCCCAGGAGCCCCTGAAAAAAGATTAGCTTTCCCTCTGTTTGTAAGTATCCTAGCAGGAATCTGTGCAGGAACCACATAGAGCAGCCCTAAGCACATTCACACCTTTGTCTGATCTCTTCCTTGGGAACAGTAGTTAAAAGGGTCCAGAATTATACATTTGTTGCTTAAGTGAGTGAAGCAGACCTAGTACTGAGGGATTCTTGTGAATGAAACTGTACTAGTTTGACTCTGAAGGAATCTCTCACCTATTTGTTGTACTCGATTCCTTGGGCAGAACCATTTAGGAACTCCTTGAGAACTTGAGCTAGTTTCTGGAGAAACTCCTGGCCAGATTAACAAATCTGCAGGCAGCAAAAGATGAGGGCCTGAAGAAAGAAGAGTGCAGAGTTAGCAAACCAAAGATGAGAGTACAGAAAATTGGTAACAAGGAGCATACTTTGGGGCTCAATTTCAATCAGAACCCTCTTTCTCCTTTTTCTCCTATTTCCTGAAGGTAGACTATCATCTCTCAGACAATGCTTACATGATATTGCCTCATACTGGGTCCCCAAGTGTGGTGGATATGGGTTCACATAGAGCCCATGTTTGGAAAAAAAAAACAACCTTGTCAATGTCCTTTACTAGTCTGATTTGTGTCAAGGGTTTGGAAACAGACTGTAGAAGAGTACAACTATTCTTGTTCTTGAAACCTTGTCAGCTGGTAGGAGAAGAACCATTTCACAGCAGCAGGCACTTGGATGCAGTGTACTTCTCTGAATAAATAAAACAGCAAACATCTGTACCATAGCTTAGTGACCTTCAAGCACAAATCCAGCAAGCCTTCTTCTCATTTCAGGACATATTATCTGGGGCTGTTTACTCTGTTCCTTACCGTATTCCAATTTCAGAGTCTCAGACCTGGTGTGTCTGCTCAGAGTTGTCCTTGGTAGAGACAAGGGAAGAGAGAAGATAGAAATGGCTGTTTCCCTTTAGGGCTTATTTCCTCTACCTGTCCACTGTATGTTGGTATCCTTCAAAACTGTATCCTAAATCCGCTTCTCTGAGAGTGTCTGGATCCTACTATCACCATATATAGATGACACACAGATATCTTCCTCCAGTCCAGACCTCTCTTCTGAGCTTCAGATACCCAGGTTCCATGGTCTCCTTGGCTTCTTTGCTTATATGTCTCAAAAATCCTAAAATAAAAAGCTCCCCCTCCAATTTTTTGTCTTCCTTTTTTTTTTATTCTGAAGTTAGTCATGTTCCTGTACTATTATTCCCCAACAAATAAAAATAAACTTTAATATGGTAATACATTCTAGTTCTCCCCAATGCTTCAACATTCTCCTTCATCAGTAATTTTTGAGTTCTTAAACATCAGATTTATGCATTTTCTCCTCATTTCCACTACAGTTATTGTTTAGTTTTCATATTTTGCCAGAATTTCTGAAATAATTATCTATTTGGTCTAATAGTCAACATTTAGACAATAGTAATAGTGATATTTTTAAACTCAAATTAGATCATTTTACATTCAGTATTTTGATGAAAATGTTAATTCTTCATATTGCTTTGATACAGATGGAGGTGAAGGTAAAGGTGCTAAAAGTGCTCGATGAAGATCCAGAAGTATCCAACATATGAAGGACTCCTGGCATCAGTTTTAGCACCAAGACTAGCAGAGAAAGCTTATGATATGAAGCATCTCCATTTTCCCTGTATGAGAACAAGGATTCTGTGCTCAAAGGACAACAGAGGTCTTTGGAGTTTGAGGAATCTGACTGTCAGATCAATAGAACTTAATACTTAGTAATACTTAATAAATAAGGCTCTATATTTGTTAACAGGGAAAATGTATTTTAGTGTAAGTTAAAAAGGCCCTAATCCTGAAACCAACAAATCTTCCAGAGATAATTTGTAACTCTGTGATCCAAAAATCTGTACCTGTATGTAAAATTTGTTAGGTCAGAGAAGAAGTTTATTAATGTTAATAATCATCACATGAGCTTCCAGACAAACTTGTTTTTGTTTTTGGTACTGGGAATTGAACCCAGTACCAAAAACAAAACCACTGACCTTAACCACTGAACCACATCCGCAGTCCAATTTTTGTATTTTCTTTAGAGACAGGGTCTCACTGAATTGCTTAGCACCTTGCTAAATTACTGAGGCTGGCTTTGAACTTGGGATCCTCCTGCCTCTACCTCCCAAGCCGCTGGAATTACAGAAGTGCGCCACAGCACCCAGTCAGACCACTTGTTTTTGATGCTAAAATGTCAGCCTCACAAATATGTCTTTAACAAGTTATCCCAGCTGGGAGGTTATAAGATTGGTATATACTGCCATTTTCCCTGGTTCAAATTCTGTTTTTGTCATTTACCAGTACCGGACTTTAGACACATTACCCCATTTATGCCTTGATTTTTCTTATCTCTAAAGGGGGAATGAAAATAATATCACTTTCCTTATTAAGAACTTTGTGAAAATTAATTCAGCTAACTTATGCAAAAACTCAGAGCGACACCATGTTTTGTATAGAAGGTTCATTTTTAGTTTTATCTGAAAAAGTGTGTCCCATGGAATTTGGAAATAAACAGCCATGGGAAAAGCTCATACCATCTGGGTGAGCTCAGACAGGCCATTTTCTTCCCCTTGGGCCATTGTTAAAATTTATGAAATGTTGATAAGAAGATTTTAGAGTTTAGAGTAGGCAAATATAATATACACATGAAGTATATTCTAAGGGATTGACACAGAGTGAACCCCTAACAGATGCTAATTATTGCTCCTGGGTTCCAAAGACTTTTCCCTTATAAAGATTGCATTCTGGAAGGTAGAGTTTGAATTATATAGTACAAAGTTGCCATAAAATATCTTGACTAATATATTGGAGCACCCAGAAAAATAATTTTCTGAATTTGCACACTGGGTTCAGGAATCCATCAAATCCCTTCTTATAGCTATGCTTCTCCTCTGAACAAGGCACTTTTTGAGTGACTTGTCCCACTCAAAAAGTGCCCTTTGGTGCACAGATGGCCTTGCAGAACAGAGGACTATGATGACTCTCAGCATGGTACTCCGGCAGCTATTCTTAATTTAATAGCTCACCCTGGGTAACTAACAGACTGGAGGTTGCCAAAACTGGCCTGCTGAATGCTTTTAATTGGTACTTAATCTCACCAGTTCATTAAAAGGCTACAGCTTCCACATGGATGTGCAGGAAGTTTGACCTTTCAAAAGAATCTGCATAATGGCCAAGCAAATGCCCTAATTAAATGGGATCTGCTCTGTCCTGCCTGCCTCACCCTAGACCTGTGACAGGTGGGAAGTCTATGAGCTCATAAATTTGTACTCAAGAGTTATTTGACTACAAACATCTGGGCAGAAGAAAATAAAATAACCCTTATACAAGATCTAAGCTCTCTGGCCAGTAACTTGCCTTTCATTCATATATCACATAAGCATTCTATTTTAGGCTAAGATTTATGTGTTTTCACATGGGTATTTTTGTGTTAGATATAGAACTGACATCCTCTGTTTACCTTTACTGACCCACGATACCTGCCTTCCATATAATTTGAATCCATTACTGGGATCCATCTTCCCAAATACTAGAATTAAAGAAAGGCTAAGTAAGTTCCAAGTGCTCTCAGACACTCTCAGGTGCTCTCATGTACTCTCAGATGCTTGCACTTGGCCTCAGGTGCTCAAAGATGTCCTCAAATGTTCTTATCTGCTCATAGGCATTCTCAGCTGCCATCGGATACTCTCAGGTTCTCTCAAAATTTCTAAGGCACTCTCTGGCACTTTCATGTGCTCTCAGAGACTCTCAGGAATTCTCAGGGACTTTCAGGCACTCTCTGTGGCTTTCAGGTGATCTATAAGCTATGTGGCCTTTTCAGCCACTCCCAGGATCTCCCAGGAACTCTCAGATATTCTCAAGCACATGGAGGCTTTCAGTTGTTCTCAGGTACCCTCAGGTGTTCTCAGATGCCATATGTCCTGTTGGTGCAGCTTAAAGTAGGGATTAGTAACATTATAACTATGCCATCTGACAGGTCTGAAATACAAGTCCTACCCAGCTATCACTTCTAGAAATATAACTTGGAATAATAATATGAAAGAGGAGGAGGAGGAGGAAGAGGAGGAAGAGGGATAGAAGAAGCTTGGTCTCACCCAGGACCCACACAGACAACACAAAATGGGTTTAAAAGAGCTGGCTGCAACATTAAACTAAGAAAGAGGTGAAAAATCATGCAACACAGATATAGTGTTTCAGATTGAGGGCAGTACAGTTCTGAGACCTTAAGGGTTAGTTTCTATGTTGGATAAAGCACTAGAAAAGAAAGCATGAGCCCAGAATCCCTTTATTTTATAGCAGTGGCATCCGAGGAGGATAAAGTTTCACGTGTGGAGTATTGCTTTGTGATATCTGGTGATCAGCAGATTGATTGACATTTTGGCAAGTCACACCCATCTTAGGTGCTGTGTGGGATCTTAGGCAGAGTTAGAAGCACATCTGCATCATGTGATCAATCCCTTGACAGGGAGTTTGCAGTGCTAGGCCTATCCATTCAAGAGGCTACTATGTGCAACACAATCTACATGCAGCTCCAGACAGCTTGTGATAACCTGAAATATATGTAAAATGGTGACAAAATTCACACCTACCTCATCATATTTCAAGGAATATTAAATGATATTAACTGCTTAGAATATTGTCTGACATAATACAAAGTCTGACAAATGTTATTTTGACCTGTAGGTGCCTTCACATATTGGAGTCGTGCCTTCCACTATGGAGAAAAGAAGTTTTGTGCATGAAAACCTTCACCAAGCACTGACTCCAACCTGCTAGTTTATAGACATGGAGCCCAGAAGGAGCTGGTCAAGCTGCCCTGAAACTCAGGCCAGGACTTCTGTGGTACAACATGACCTTTGACAGTGAGTGTCAGAAGTAGGTGTGTGCCTTCTCATTATTTGACTTAACCTGGGGACAAAAGCTGTCTCTAAGAACAGAGAAGGAACAGCCTTGAATGGGTGGCCAAGTCTCCAAAGAAGCCCAACCAAACTTGATTGTTTATTCCTAGGTAATAGAACTGGTAGCAGTGAGCCCTGCCAATAAGCTGGAAAGCCTTTCCCCAGGACAGAGGGATATTTCATATTATAGAGAATGTATGCACCAGCTCCATATCCTCCAACAATCCCTGGAAGCTGTGTATTCAAATACTTGGTATTTAGCAATTCTCATCCAGCATTCATTTCTCCAGAATTCTTCATTCATTCATTCACTCATCCACTCAGTTAGGAAGTATCAGAACATCTTCTTTGAGCTGGGCTTTTAGAAGTTGCTAAGGACTTAGGTACTAAAGAACACAGTCCCTGTCCTCAAAGACACTGCAGACTATAAAGTGAAATAGATGAATGGATAGAGTAAGGGGTCAGGGAATAGGAATAGACAGGTCCAATGAGACACAAAGTGAAACTTGGGAGGCTTCACAAGAGGATGACCTCCAAGAATAAAAGTATTTTCCAGCACAAGAAAGCAGAGTAAGGATTCTAGGCAAAGTTTTCATATGCAGAAAGGGAAGGAATAAAACAAGGTTGCAGAGAGTTTAAAGCTTGGTGGATGGCAGGATGGCAGTTTGGGAGGATGAAAAGTGTTCAGTGTTTCCTGGTAGGGAGAAGTCTGACCTGGTAGAGCACCTGGAATAAATGTCCTGCCAATGCCTTTGGAAAAAATGAATGGGGATCATGGTCTCCTTTTTGATTAAGTAGCCATGTCTAGGGCATGCCGACCCAACAACCCTATCTCTAAGATACACATAAGGACTTTGATTGTTTCAGTGCACCTTTGTCTAGTACTGGCCCAGAGGAGGCTGTGTCTGCAGGCCCCAGAACAGAGACTGGGCCATCTTCTACTGAGGACTTCATAGATCCCTTCTATACCACCTTTTGGTCTGCTCAGCTGTCCTTAGGCTGAGGTGAGGGGTTGCCGCCCATCTTCTGACACCTACACTGTCAAAAGCAATCTCAGATCCACTTTCTCATTTCACAGGCACAGTGAAGAAGTGCCAAAAGAAATGAGACCTACTCAGTATAATTGCAACTGCTTTATAGGTTAATTTCCTTTTAAGTATAACCCTGCACTAAACAGAACTGAAGTATAAGAATTGGCAAAGGAAGTAAAATGTGCATGTGAAAAGAAGAGGGATGGTGGTGCAAAACATTTTAACTTGACTGAACTTCCCTTAAGTACACAAAGGATGGAAATATGTTCTGGTCTGTTCCACTCTTAGATTAAATATTGGTTAAGAATGATTATGCTAATCACAGCCCTCTATGTGCCTTTTCATAACTGATTTAATTAAATAATACTTTAAAATTATGTGCATTACATTGTTTTATAACAAATATAATGAGATTGGCAGAGAGTAACATGTAACATGTAACACAGGAGATAATTTTTTTATCATAGAATTTTGATGCTATTTCAGAAAAAAAATGGGCAAAGATGGACAAAGAAAACATCAGGAAGCAGAGAAGGAAAGACAAGAAACAATCAGGGCATAGGGTGAAGGAGAGGGCCAGAGATTAGTGGATACATGAAAGAAAGAGAGAAATGATTCAAAAAGAGGCAAGGAAGTGGACAGGTTGCCAGGGCTCATTCATGCGAGGCATACTATCTGTTCTCTATGCCACTTTGAATAGTTTCTGGCACATTTTTACTAAAAACACAGTCAATTGCCAGATTCACATTTCACTCAAATGCCAGATCACATATACAAAGGTGATGCATAAAATTATACTGCCTGGTGATGTAGATGCCTTAATTTAAATACACTCTATGGCATTTGCATAATGAAAAAAATCACCTAATGCTGGATTTCTCAAAACATACCTTCCTTGTTTAGTGATGCATGATTATAAAGCTAGACACAGAAATAGAGACATAAGACATGGGGGAGAAGTGGGAAGCCAAAGTAGAAAATGGCAAACGGATTGAGAGGCTGAGAAAGATTAGACAAAAACATAATATGAAAGTGAGTCAAAAGAAGATGAATTAGGCGAGGGAAAAGGAATGTGAGGAAGGGAAAATAGAGAAAAAATTCAGTCAGAGCCCATGTGCTTGGTAAAAGTGTTTTAGTCAGCTTTGTGTCAGTTTGACCAAAATATTCAACAAGAACAATTTAAGGGAGGAAAATTTATTTTGAGTTCATGTTTGAGAGGTTCAGTTCATGGTCGCCCAATTCCATAGCTCTGGCCTGAGGTGAGGCAGAACATCATGTTAGAAGAGTGTGGCAGAGGAAAGCAGCTCGGATATGGCAACCAGGAAGCAAAAAAAGAGCTCCGCTCACTAGGGATAAAATATAAGAGCCAAAAGCATGCCCCAGTGACTGACTTCTTCTACCCACACCCTGTGTACATCTACTACCCAGTTAATTCATCCAGTTAAATCATTTCACTTCTGAATATGAGCTTTTGGGGGACACTTCATATCTAAACCATAACACAAAATCACTAGCAAAATAGAACAGTACCACCAATTATGGTTACTGTTAGGGCTGCAGAAAACTTGTTCAATATTATGTCATATAAGGAGCCAGGGCTTCCACTGAAGTTCAAAATAATCTGAAATAAGGCTTCTACAGCACAGAGGAAGAACTCCAGACCAGACCACAAGAAGAGAATCAATCAAGTACAGACCAAACAGCTGCCTAAAGACCTGGGGTAGCAGGGACTGGTTGTTACCTAGTTAGTAACATAGTTTCCAAAATATGACATCTGGGATCAATCTTAATTATAATTATAATTATTATAATTATTATTATTATTATATGTGTGATCTTAGGCAAATTGCTTAAATTATCCAACCTCAATTTTTTTCTGATTATAATTTTTCTTCCCATTATTATGAGGATAATGTGATGTATTATATATAAAGAACAAGAATATGTGTGCTTGGTGGTTTGCCACTGTAATCCCAGCAGCTCCAGAGGCTGAGGCAGGAGAATTGCGAGTTCAAAAGCCAGCCTCAGCAATGGTGAGGCACTAAGCAACTCAGTGAAACTCTGTCTCTAAATAAAATACAAAAAAGGGACTGGGGATGTGAGTCAGTGGTCAAGAGCCCCTGAGTTCAACCCCTTGTACCCGACTCCCCACCCCCCAAAAAAGAAGAACAGTGGCAGGCCCATAGCATTCACATAATAGATAGTTGTTGCTTATTTCTATTATCGTAATTGTAGTTATTATTACTTGCAAAACCCTCTTTTGGTTTTCCAATTAATAGGAAGATGGGAAGGTTATTGAGGACTTACTCAAGTCAGCAGGTCCTCTACTGCTAGAAAGGCTGCTGGTGAATTATTTTTATCAATGATTCTAATTCAAGTTATTTGTTTCTCTGCAGTAACTAATCCACTGAAATCCTACAGCAATGCAAATATGAAAATGGTCATGCAAGAAACCTTTCTGGGAAACAACATGGGTCATTTCCTTTGTCTAAACACTTGTTGGGATTAGAATGAAAGCTTTAGGAAATTTCTTAGACTCTTGCACTTATATTATTTCACCAAAAAGTTTGTAGATCAGATAGAACATTTTTTAATGAGGAAATCAAGGCTCACAGGGGCTAATGAACTGTAAGAATTCAATCATATCCATCTGTTAGATGACTTTAAAATCACTTAGACATGGGTGCTGTTTTCCCTCTCTGAACATTCAAGGACCCAGGACTGGATTTTTTTTTTCTCACTGAGCCAGTGTAATTACTTGGATAGCACTTTGTGTTTTGAAGAGGGTGACAGGAATTTTCTATACAAAAGTCACCTAAATATATATATTTTGAAAATATATATATTTTGAAATTTGTGTCTCAACTTTGAAACATTACCATTACATTCCTGACAGATGGTATGAGCTTATAGCTGAAGTCCAGCAGTTCAGGGAGCAGAAAAACAGACTCTAGAACACTTGCTGGGCAGACACATTCTCCTCCAGGTACTCTCCGCTTTCTCTCCTCCTTCTCCCCAACGTTCAGAGCCCTATCAAGGCTCTGGCTTGCTTTGTTGCTCACACTGTCTGAGGGTAAAGACTGAAAAGAGCTTAGACCAAAGACTTCTATGCAGGGTCAGCCACCTCTCAGGTAGAAGCATCAATGAGGACACCACCAATCCACGTAACAAAGGCTCCCTACACATATGAAGCTTTAATGAAGCTTCCTGTAGAAGTGGCTGACACCTGCAAAGGGAGAGAGAGAATGGTTAGAGTTTTCTTTCACAGGGACAGAGAGGAATGATGTACATGGCCCAAGAGACAGCCTATTCAACTCAGCAGAATCCTGGGGACAAGAGGATAAAGAGCTGAGTTGGGGAGAGGTTGTGCAGAGAAGGGAACACCATGAACTTCTGAGTCAACTGAAGGTCATGTTGTGCATGCAGCAAATATTTCAAGAAGGCTCACTGGTTATGCTGTCAAAAGAGTGGCTTTGACCTCTTGAGTTTTCAGGGACAGAAAATTCTCCACCTATTGCAGAATCTATCATTCTGCCTCCAACATACACATTCTCTTGGTAACAGTGGATGATGTAGAGTAGATACTCAGTCTTGGTAATGACTGTGGAGAAGACAATTCTTCCATTTCCCCTAAAAATCTATCCAAATGATATTGTTAAAGTTAGAAATCCATACCAGGATTTTTTATACAGGTAAGGAGCTGTCTAAGGAAAATGAAAGGCGACAGAAGCAAAGTGCAGGGCAAAAGCAAAAGTACTCGCCTGAGCTGCTAGCTTTATTTGTATCAATAGGTTACTTTAGGTCATTGGCATCATTAGTATATAATGCTCATTGTATTACTAGGCAGGTTACAGACTTAGCAACATTGTCCAGCTTATTCCTCAGTTACATACTAACTTGCATTATGCAATGTTAGGAGTTTTGTGTAGCTCTCAAGAAAGTCCATTGTATAAAGTTACTGTTATGTGGGCAGGTTTAGGCTCAGTGAAACATTGTGGTTATCTAAAAAGAGAGTTCCTTTATTCTCAGGAGCTGTGTGCCAGAGATCAATGTCAAGGCTGATAAGATTCTAACACAGAGCCTCCCCATGATGGATATTACTATAGCAGCTAGGCTTTCTGTGTCTTTGCACAAAAATTTCCTAGCCACCAAGCATGCTACAGTCATGAAGCTATCAGAGACCTCAATCCCAAACTAAGAAGAACCCTTACAAAGTTGTGGGGTCAGAGCATATTTCCTTCCCTCAAGCCCCATCTCCATTGCTGGGCAACTTTGGATAATTATTTAGCATGTGTGTGCCTTGATTTCCTCGTCTTTAAATCATGCATTTAATATGTTTATATTTTGGAAGGATAAAAGACAAGAGTCAAATGTTGAGTACAATATGTAATACACTCTCAGCAATGTGTAACTATTTACTTAATCATTTTTGAGTGGAAAAATGAGATAAATAATTCATAAAAGGTTATTCCAAATTGATATGCTAAAATATTTCCTATCTAACTCATAGGGTTCAGAGAGATGCAAGTGGTGGAAACATGGACTTAAGGAAAAAATTCTATGAAGTGAACCCACTGTGCTGGCCCTTGTATGCTTTCATTTCCATTAAGCAATTTCTCTGCAGCCCTGCCTGGCCTAGTGGACAGGATATGTCACATTTCTCAGCAAACTACCTGTTATCTGCAAGAATACTGCAGGCCCAAAATAATGTTGGTAAGAGGAACCCAAGTTACTCTGAAAGGGGAGACTTTTATGACCCTTTTCACAGACCAGATCCTGAAACTCAGGAGATGAGGATAATTTCTTCTAAGCATAAAACCTATAAGAATTTAAGGGGAATGAATAAAAGGGAAGGGGAATTGTAATAGGAAAGACAGTAAAATGAATCAGTTATAACTTTACTAAGTTCATTTGAATTCACCACTAGTGAAACTCTACATCATGTACAATCACAAGAATGGGATCCTAAGTTATACTCCATGTATGTGTAATATGTCAAGATACACTCTACCCATGGCTGCAGTTGTAGCTCAGTGGTAGAGTGCTTGCCTATCATGTGAGGCACTGGGTTTGATCCTTAGCACCACATGAAAAATAAATAAAGTTATAAAAATATAGTGATTTTAAAAAAATATTCCACAGTTATATACATATAAAAAGAACAATTTAAAAAAAATAAAGAAAAAAGAAAACAAACAAACAAACAAAAAGAATCCAATTAGAATCAGTCAGCATGGACCAAAGTGAATGATCTAGAGTATTCATGGCAGTAAGGATTTGAAAGTCCGATGTCATCCTACCATCAGTTAAAAATCAAGTCTGATGTCATCTTACCATCAGTTGAAAATCAGAAGGTGGATCTGAGTGGGACTCTCTGGAAATTTCTTTGGGATGTCTAATAAAAGTGGAATGCAGGAGAGACATGCTATCATTTTCTAATGAAGTATGACCTCAGTTCTTCTGCTGACACTGGAGATGGGTTGTAGACAAAGTGTTGGAAAAAGAGAAGAATACATAAAGTAGATATTTAGGGACATGGTAGGAAAGCTAAACTGTGTTTGGAGGATTATAAATAGATGGTGATACCAAAAATGTAGGCAGTAGTTTCTTTCAAGATCAATGTTTAGAAAAAATAACTCTAATGGGAATAAGAACTGGGTAATAAAGCTAAATAAATACATAAATACAAGAGATTTAAGGTATTTAATTTAAAAATGGCCTCCAGAGGTGATGGATGGATGGATGGATGGATGGATGGATGGATGGATGATCAGACATTTACAAATACATTTTCATGAGCAAAAAATAAATGATTTGAAGAGAGTGAATGGTTATTTCAGGTAGACTACTTAAGTTCATGGCCTGGAAGAAAAGAATGTACTCTGAATGTACTACCTGGGTTCATGATGGAGATGCAAAAGAGCTTGATGATGATAAAGTCTAGGTCATGTCCATGGATGTGTTTGTATGGTTGAAAAGGTCTCTAGGGATGAGGAAATTAGGCTGAGAGACTTAATATGTATGGATCATCTGGACAGTTTGGGACTCAAGAAGATGACAGAAGTAAGGGAAAAAAGGATGACTGTGAATAGATGCTAAAGTCTTCAAATAATAGTCAAGAATGTCCATAAAGCCAGGGTCAACTACACTCTTGGTCATTAACCCTCTGAAGGATCCATGGTAGAAGCTTTAGAGGGACAAGGGAAACAACTATCCCATTAAAAGCAGCTATGATGGACCTTTCTCCCACTGCCTTCAGCCACTACCTTCTATTCAGAGCTGCTATTTTGACATTTTATTTATTGTGCTTTGGATTCTAGTGTTATGGTAGCATCAGGAAACACTTGTAAAACTAGTTGCTTTCCTGCTTAATTTACAAATATAATTTCCCATTAAATCAACTTTGTCTTAATGGTTTTACAAGTATAAAAATAAACCATCATTCAAACATTCATTACTAATTTTTAATTAATTTAATTCTGCTAGATTTTTAGAAGATTTGGACTTTGAATTTCTTTTAAATTGATTGTCAGGAAGCAAACTTGTGATTGCCAGTGGAAGAGATTTTTTCCAAATCAAAATCCCTCTCAGAGTCTCATGTGAGAAGAAATATCTCCCAAAAAGTGTCCTGAGAAGTTCCCAGAGATTGGGGGATTTTGACTCAGCACCAATGGGGTCCTTGACATATGTGACAGAAAATAATTTCAGTATGTATTAACAGATGGGCAGATATTTATTTAGAATACATATTCAGGTAAAATATGGGCCATTTCAAGAGAGAGAAAGATCTGGTTTGGTGTTTCCAGTTCCTCTTTTAAAGAAAACATGGTGAGGTGTGAGTATGGAAAGTTAAGTAAGTTAAGTTAAGTCAAGTTAATTTAAGTAAGTTTAGTTATCAGTCTGATCTAAAAACAGTTTATGGTGTTCTCATCATTCTGAGGCTGATATAGTAGTCTCCATCCTCTGCTCAATAGTGCTGGATAGTGCTCTAAATTATAGGTTTTTAAAAGTCATATGTACCTTTATTTAAACTATTTGTTGGTGGGCTAATTTTAAAAGCACACAAGGTAGATTGGTAGATTTTCCAGGAATTTAGGAATATGACAAGCCTGGGAAAGAGACAAGGTTAGCAGGTGACAGGCCTGGGAAAGTATGTGGAAATTATGAATTAAATTTTTATTTCCTTGTTCTTCCTTTATGTTTCTTATTACAAAAGAAAAAAAAAGTTTTTCAATGTTACTTGAAGAATAGCAGGAGGTTCATGTGATATTTTAAAAATGCTGGGTTCGTTTTTATGAACTTCAGTGTGAAACTTGAAAGATTAAAGGGAGGGAAATACTTCCCTGCAGGGAAGATTTGTAGCAATTTGTAATTCAATTCTCAGGGCCACTTTGGCAGGACAGAATCTTATTTGCTTATCTTTTAAAGGCCAGCATTCTGATCAGAGTCTATTCTATGTAGGGTTTGAAGGAATCACTTTTGGCAAAGGTTCTACCCTAGGTAATAATGTTGCCTTTGAACAGTGATAATGATAATAGGTACAAAGTACTACACCTTTCACACTCACACACACACACACACACACACACACACAGGCATCATTCAAATTAAAAGCCTCAAATGGTCCACACCCACAAACTTCCTGGTAAAATCCTCCCCCCTCCCTCCCTGCCCTTTTTTCTCTCTGGAATTCCTATTGCTGAGAATGGGAACTGAGAAACCACTCCCTGGCTCAGATCAACATGAAGGAAATAAGAATTGTGACATTGTCTATAGCTAGCACAAGCTAACTAAATTTACATATATGCATATTTCCTTGCTTTTGTTTTTAATAATTGAAACCACTTCTATGGGACCCCCTGAGGCAAGCTAGCTGTTTTTCCAGATTTGGCCAAAACTGTAATTAAATTCATTTTTTCCATTTTACATCATTTGCTTTTTTCTTGCGCAGGCAGGCAATCAAATTTAGTCGGCCAGGCTCCCCTGATTTGACCTCTTCTAGCATAAGGACATTGATTAAGTGCTTTGCATGCATTCATATTTATGTATGTGTGTTTGTGTGTGTACACATGTGTTTGCGTGTTCTAAGAGCACTTAACATGAAATTCTCTCTCTTAATTTTAAGTATACGATATTGTCATATGTAGTCACTGTGGTGCACAATAGAACTCTAGATTCATCTCCCATAAGTGCAATTTATGATGGTTAAATAGAAACTCTCATTTTCCTCTTTCCTTGCCCTGGCAACCTCTACTCTACCCTCTAATTCCAATGAATTTGAGCATTATAGATATCTCTCATAAGTGGAATAATACAGGGTATGTCTTTCTTTGATGGTTTTATATCATTTAAAATAATGTCATCCATATTCATTCATGTTATAATGTGTGTCAGTTTCCTTCCGTTTTTAAGGCAGAAAATAATATTTCATTATATGTTATAATTTCTCTACTCTCTCATCCCATCCCCCAGTGGGCATTTAGGGGATTTCTGTATTCTGATTATACTTGCATTCACCTTAAAATTAAATGCATTCACATTTAATTTTCACTTCAGCCTTGAGGCAGGTAACACAGCGACCCTTACTTTGGAGATGAGGCAAACAGCACTTCCAGCAAGTGCTCAGATCTCATGGCTTAGAAAATGAGATCTAAGATCTGAATCTAGGAAGTTTAGACCCAGGTACAAAGACACTGGAATATGACTCTAGCCTCTGGCTCTAAATGCAGTTTTCTCAATTATTTTAGTAACCCTTCTCACCATTGTGACTAAAAGACTCAACCAGAACAGAGGAGGAAAAGTTTATTTGGGGCTCACAGTTTCAGAGGTCTCATTCCATAGACAGCCACCACCATTCCTTAGGGCTTTGAACCAAGTGAAGCAGAACAATGTGGCAAAAGAGTATCAGAGGGACAGCTCAATGATGATCAGGAAACGGAGAGACTCCATTTGCCAGATACTTCTCTCTCTCTCTCTCTCTCTCTCTCTCTATATATATATATATATATATATATATATATATATATATATATCCCCCAAAGACATGACCCAGTAAGCCACTTCCAGCCACACTCTACCATTTCAGCTACCACTCAGTTAATCCCATCAGGGGATTAATTTGTTAATTGGGTTATGGCTCTCATAACCCCATAATTTCTCCTCTAAACCTTTTTGCTTGTCTTACACATGAGCTTTTGGGGAATAACTCACACCCAAATCATAACATGCACATATTCTACTGGTAAGAAGGATCAGACAACAATATAAGAGACTGACAATCATTTTGAGTATGAGGGGACAGATGAGCCCTTCTCTCTCCTCCCCTCCCTCTACCTTGCCTGCCTCCCTGGGGAGATTTTGCTTAGGGAAACAAGGCTTTTTGCCCAGAACTGAGAATCTGATTTTCTTTTTTAGAGAAGAGATACCAGGACCACAGTATGACTGATTGAGGGGTCTCTCTCTATCCAGGGCCACACAGATGACAAGCTTATTGCTTACTACAGACTGAGGAGTTCTGGAAGTGATAAATGTGCCCACTCTGTTCTTTCTGAGGCAATAAGTAAAGGTTGTACATGGCAAAAGCCCCAGTGTTAAGCCTAAGCTAGCTAGTATTAAAGAAAACCAGAAATGCATCTTTCACAGCTTGAGTGATTCCACACTGCACAGGACACCAACAATGACCCTCATTTCTTCTGCTCATCCCTGACAGCCCACCTCCTGCTCAGGGAAGCACAACAGTCCCTCTCTCTTTCTATCAAGTGCACAAAGCTCCTAAAGATGTATTGTTTGTTCTCAGAATTATTTCCTGACCCCAGAAGCTAAGGAAGATGTTTATCTCTCTTGTTCAACTATACCTGGCTGTAAGTGAAGTCCACTCATGCCTTACTCACCTTCTTCATTCCTCACTGTTTTCCCATAAAGAAATGACCCAGGCCCTTTTCATGTTTGTCTCCTGCTTTTGTCCTGTTCTGCAGACAGTGTCTTCAATGCACGTATTTCCCTATACCCACTGGCCCTAGATCATCAGCTCTCAGGTCCTCATGGAAGCAAGCTTCCTTACAGAGGCCCAACACATACCATAATCAAAGTTGTTGAGGAACAAGCATTCAGCCATATGGGGCTTGCTTCTGAAGAAACTGATGACTTTCCTCTGTTGTCATCCCTATCCCCCCCCACCACCAACCAGGTACACTTCTGCCAAAGTCATTTCTGATTTGTCAAGCTACTCTCTTGAACAAAAACCTCTCCATAATAACAACTGTGAAATATATGGAGTGATTATCATGGGATGTTTGTTTTTCTTGTTCTGGCATTATCTCATTTAATTCTCATGCATTGCTACTATTTAGAGATGAGGCAAGAGAGACTCAGAGAAGCTAAATGATTTGCACGTGATCACATCTTTAGTGAGTAGTTGATGTGGGATATGAACCAGGAAGGATGTTTTGGCCTGCATTGTTAATTAAAGGCTATAGAGCCTTTAGCACATACACTTGCATACACTAACAAGGAAAAAAAATCAATAATATGTGATTAATTTAAAAGTTGATAGTAAAAATAAAATTTAATATATTATACTTCTAAAAATAAAATATTCTGACACAATCCTCTATTAGTGTCTGCATGCAGTCATATCTTGATTTTGATACTGCAGACAAGTATTTTCTTTAGTCTCTCATTCATCTGACCATATGTTCTTTGTTACCATCTGGACTGTAACAAAGAGATCCAGAGTAGTCCTGGAGAGTGGAATTTTGGACTGAGTAAATCTCTTTTGGGTTGAAAAACACAATTTAATGTAATATAAAAGGAGACAATTTATCAGCTGAAAAAAACAAAGTGGCACAATTAAATGAAAACTTTTGATGTTTGGGATTCCTTTTCTACCTTTCCATGATATCCTCAGTTTGCTCTGTGTTGATCTCATGTTAGGCAGATTTCTATGCCAAAAAAAAAAAAAAAATAGACAATAACAACAAAACACACATAAATGACTACTAGAATATTCAGAATTAGGGGGATTTTGTGGTAAATATCAGGGTGGTAGCAGATGAGGTCAGAAAGATAATAGGGAAGAAAAAATATCACTGGGCCTTGACAGTCATGCTGGGGCTTTAGATGTGAGTGTAAGTGTAACGGGGAGGCATGAAAGGGTTTCAAGCACAGTCGCAATAAAACTGATGCACATTTAAAGATCCTTCTGTCTTCCATGTTAAGATTGGATAGCTGTGTGGAAAGAGTGGATGAAGATTGAGGATCGGGGTGGTTACTGCCATGATCCATTGGAGGTGACCTCTGAGCCAGGGTGGTAACAGTGAAATAGAGGAACATAGAATTGGGAGGTGACATATCCAGGCAGATCCAAGGAGACACATGCATCATCATAAAATGTGAGTCAGAAAACATGGGGACCCAGGATTGCTCTGAAGACTGACTTTTGTGACAGGGATAGGAGTGAGGGTGAAGAGTGAAGGGAGGCCATTTTCTGGGGTATCAATGTCCAATATAGCTTTCTTCATTTTATTTTCCTGTTCCAAAATCCTACAAATCTCAAGGTCTGAAATATTAAACAGTAAGCATCCAGCCTTGGGATGAAGACAGTGGGAGGGGTAAAACAATGAGCTTCCAAGGGGTGGAAATTCCAGGTGGAGAGGTCACAATGATCATTGGAGAGAGGGAAGTGAGTGGACAGCTGCTGATTCTATGTACAGCCTGAGGTCACAATCAAGGAACACTGGGGCAGAGAGAGTGATCTGAGAAGGTTTCATGGAGCTAGAAGGAAATTAGCTGAGCCCAAGGAGATGGGGAAGGCATGGCTAGATAAACACTAGAGATGGGTTACCTCAAGGGTGGAGAAACAGAGTGAACAATGACTGAAAGCAAGATTAAGATTGCTTGATAAGAATAAAGCAAGGAGTTGGGAAAGAATGAAGCAGAATACCTAGACTGGACTTTATTCCCAGTTCAGTCTCAGGCTTACTCTGGCATCTTGGGCTAGTTACTGAACACATACAAGCCTGAGGTTTTATTGGCAGATTCAAGATATGAACTAACCTGCAGCATGGTAGGAAGATTAGAAATTGTATCAGTCATGGGTCTTTGTTCACGAGGCAGAAATGACCTCTGACTGATTTCATAAAAAAATAAATTTACTAAGTATGTGGACTGGAAAAGTATGTTCAGGGTTTTATAGATTAAAGAAAATTGTCAAAAACATGGAGGAGGAATTTAAAAGTACAGAGACCTCTGTGGCTACTGTCAAGCATCAATCATTCCAGCTCACTCTGCACCTCTTACCTCACAGATACGAGGCTTGGATACTATCACCAACATTTGCCTCCTCCACTTACTACCTCCATGTAGACTCTACTTTTTGGTAATGGCCCATCAGGACCCAGGTGATTTTTATACTTGACAGAATAGAGGACATGGGAACTACCCAGACTTCAGGAGGACTGAGAATATCCTCAATGAAGCAGTGATGTTCACTTTGGCCCCCATTATCCCCATAAGTAAGAGATACTCCAAGAACAGGGAGGGATCCAGACAAAGAGTGTAAAAATGTTCATTTTCACATATTATATATAATGTTCCTGAAATGATTCTGGAATTTAAGATCTCTGTCAAAGCCAACCGTTAATAGTATTAATACAGGGCAGGACAAGAGAAAAAACATGCGTTTTGGTGTAGAAATACTGGTGGCTGCTAGAGTAAACCACAATCCATCTGGGAAACTCTGAGTAAGTGCACTATTTTAGGAAATAAAAACTCATTAGATTTGTCAAATATTGTGGTAAAATACAATAAATTAGATGAATAGATGTTGGAAGATAGATGGAGTAAAAAGCAAACACTAAGGAAAGATAGACATTTGGAATATAAAAGCTGTTATTCCTTAATAGAAATGGCTTTACAAAAACAGGAGCTCAGAAAGAGGCCACATCTGTCAGGTGTGGAGACCTTTGAGGGTTTTCCAAAAACTGATTCTCCAGATCTCCAGGCAGTCAGTTTACTTGTAGACTAGGGTTAGAACTTCTGAAGGAAAATTTGTGCTTGGATCTAAGATGTATCACCTATTGCTAATGTCCTGACCAGTGTCCTGTGCCCAAGACTCAGGAGCCCAAGTAAAGGAGATGTAGTTACACTTCTGAGAAAGAACAATAGGAAAAAATTATAGAAAGAGACCATTTCCATCCAGTCATCTTTGGGTACCTCACATTGGCAACCCAGTTGGCCAGTGGTCTTGAATAATAAAGTTTGCAGACATGCAGCCCCAATACTATAGAGTGGAGTATACAAGAATGGCCTGGGTTGAGAGGTACATGGTAGGCACAGATAGTTTTCTTACTTGCAGCATGAGGATAATACCTTACTTGGAAGGATTGGAGGTAATGACAATTGCTCATCCAGAACAATACTTGGCCTGTTATATCATCAGTGGCAACAAGTATTGTGATTGTAATTGGTATGCTTGTATTTTCATCACTGTTCCCAGTTTTGAATATGTTCACATATATTTAATTCTCAGAACCCTCCTGGGAAAAGGTAGAAATGAAGACATTAATGCTCATACAGGTTATAATGGTGATATACACCCTGGAACCCTGGACCCAAACCCTGGGTAGGAGAATTTCTTGATGTGGGTAACAAATATGGTCAGTAGGAAACAGGACCATTTTTGTCCAGGTGAAGTATGTGATTGCCTCAATTTGCTTTGCCTGCTCCCACTGACTCTCTTACCTGTTCGCCAATTAAAATACCTTCCTTTGGAGAAATATATACATATATACATACACACACACACAGACACACACACACATATAAAATATAAACATGTATATATGTAATATATAATATATATATGTATGTAATATTTATAATATATAGATATAATATACATATATACATATATATAGTATACATATAATTTTATATATATTTACACACACAGATATATATGTATGTGTATATATATATATATATATATATATATATATATATATATATTTAATAGTCCTAGGACTTGTGACATTATGTGAGAAGGTAAGATTTAGAATGGGGATGCTAGGCAGGTCTAATAAAGCATGAGGCCAGAGGTATCAGGAGCCTCTGAATGAACCTACTGGTTCCCCAGTGGGAGGAGCAGACCCTGAAGACAAGCTCTGCCACTTCCTGGTCTATAGCCAATCAGTCAGAGAGAGTCATAGAATCCCTGGTTTTCCTGAAATTGAACCTAAGTGAGGCATATTCTGCAGGGAATGACTGCTTATTAGTTTGTTTATTTTGTCCTGAAACTTTCTAAATGCAACTGCAGTAGAGCAACCCTACAAAGTCAAATGCTTGCCAAAAGCATATCTGTTACCTCTGGGAGATAGGGGATGAGAACTAAGTGCATGTGTATTAGCCAGGAAAGGAGTCAAGAGAGCAGAAGGCATCTGCGAATTTTCCCTTTTCTCCTCTTTTCTCTTAGCTATGTGCATCATCATTTCTGGGCATAGGTCCAATTAGAAAATGTTGCATGTTATCTCACAGGGGATTCCCAAAGACTTGCCAACTCCAGTTGGTTGCTAAGAGACAGCTCCACAGCAGGGTTTAGTCTTCAATATTTGAATGCGAAAAAATAGAGGACAGATAATCTTGCCAAGTAGACAGCTCTAAGGAAAGACACCCAGTCCATTTGCTTAGCATGAGCAGGAGAGTGTAAATTTGCTGCTTGTGATTTACATGAGGGGTCTATTGATTAGTTTGTGGTCTATTTTCCAAAGGCTATGGGAAAAAATAGCTGACTGTATATATTTGTATAAAATTTATTGAGATAAATAAATGTATGTATTTATTTATATAAATGTATTTATATATTGAGATAAATAAATGTATTGAGATAAATAAATGCTTTCACTCCTGATATTGAGAGTGTGAAAAAGACCTTACAGAAGTTACATTCAATCTATGCTTCCATTCTGCTGAGTTCTTGGTTTAGGAACTGAGGCTTGACCCTCTTTTTTAAAAGAAGTTTTTATTTGTTTAAATTAATTATACATGACAGTAGAATGCATTTATGGACATTGATGTATTATACATAGATGGGATATAATTTCTCTCATTTTTCTGAGTGTACATGTTGCAGAATCATATTGGTCATGCAGTCACATATATACACACAGTAATAATGTCTGTTTCATTTTGCTATCGTTCCTATCCCCACATCCCCTCTCCTTTTCTCCCATCACTTCCCTCTACCTAATCTAAGGTAACACTATTCTTCCTTAGTGTGCCCCATCTTATTATGAATTATCATCTGCATATTAGAGAAAACATATGGCCTTTGATTTTGTGGGATTAGCTTATTTCGTTTAGCATGATATTCTCCAACTCTGACCATTTACTGGTAAATGCCATAATATAATTTTTCTATAAAGCTGAGTAATAGTCCAGTGAGTATATATACCACATTTTTTTATCCATTTATCTATTGAGGGACACCTAGGTTGGTTCCATAGTCTAGCTATTGTGAATTGAACTGCTATAAACATTGATGTGGCTGTATCACTATAGTATGCTAATTTTAAGTCTTTTGGGTATAAACCAAGGAGTTGGATTAGCTGGGTCAAATGGTGATTCCATTCCAAGTTTTCTGAGGAATCTCCATATGCTTTCCATAGTAGTTGCACCAATTTGCATTTCTACCAGCAATGTATTAGTATACCTTTTTCACCTCATCCCCGCCAACATAAATGTTGCCTGTGTTCTTGGTGATTGCCATTCTGACAGGAGTGAGATGAAATCTTAGAGTAGTTTTGATTTGCATTTCTCTAATTGCTAGAGATGCTGAACACCTTTTTCATATATTTGTTGATCAATTGTATTTCTTCTTTTGTGAAGTGTCTGTTCAGTTCCTTAGTCCATTTATTGGTCGGATTATTTTATTTTTGGTATCAAGATTTTTGAGTTCTTTCTTATTCCATAGATTAATGCTTTATTGGAGGTGCATGTGGTAAAGATTTTTTTCCCAATCCCTAGGGTTTCTCCTCACTTTATTCTTTCCTTTACTGAGAAAAAGCTTTTTTAATTTGAATCCATCCCATTTATTAAATCTTGATTTTACTTCTTACACTTAAAGAGTCTTGTTAAGGAAGTCAGATCCTAGGCCAACTTGGTGAAGATTTGGGCTTCCTTTTTCTGCTATTAGGTGCAGGGTCACTGTTCTAGTGCTTAAGTTTTCATCCACTTTGAGTTAAAAGTAGGTTTGGCAAAAGGTTGCAAACAAGTACATATTCATCAATAGGGAACTGGATGAATAAGCCATGGGATGTCTATAGAATGAAGTATTATTTGAATATAGGAAGATAGGGGGAAATCATTATGTGGCTTTTTTTCTCCAGGAAAAAATTTCTAAATGAAGAAAAGCAGAATAGTAATTATTTGTACAATAGACTGCTATTCCTCTAAGAAAACAGTGCAATATAAATATAAACTTTCTCTTTTATTTTTTTTAAAAGGTATAAACCATAATTTTAAAAATGAGTTAACTGTGAACCAAGGAATATAATATTTTGGATGACACTTAGAAAAGCTGAAGTTTTATGGATATTTTTTAATATTCAAAAATTAAAATTAAATGACTAAATATGTATAAATATGTTGGTGACAATGTAACAAAAAGAAAGCCTATTTCAAAAGAGTTTAAAGTAAACTCATTGGATAAATCATTTCTGAATTTTTTTAAGGTATAAATAGAAGCTCTCACCCTTCCTCTGAAAAATATACAAAAACTAAAAGGGTTTCCTATAGTCATATATTTTGTGACAGTGATGGTATTATTATTTTGAAATAGTTGTGTATTTTAAAGAAAAAAATTAAATCTATGCCACCAAAAATTGGAGAACTACTTAAAGATGTAAGACTCATAAGATAAAGTAAAACTTCTGCAGACATGAATTTCAATTGGAATTATCAACATGAATTCATGATGTATAATCATCCATTACATGACATTTTGGTCAACCTTGGGTCACATAAGTAACATTGTTCCATAAGATTATAATGGAACATATAACCTAGTTGTGTTCATTATAATATTGTAGCACAATAAAATACTCATATGAAAATATGACACCTATAATTAAGTATAATAATTGTTAATTATAAGAAACCATTATGTAATTGGCTTTTATATTTACTATATTTTATCATTTTTTGATTATATTTCTATTTTATTTTTTAAAGTTAGCTATAAATAGGCTCAGGCCTATTTATAGTCCTTCATGAGGATTCCAGAGGAATGCACTTCTATCATAGGAAATGCTGGCTTGGTGCATGTTATTTTCCCTGACAACCTTCTATCAGGGAAAAATGTAGAAGAGGAAGACAGTAATTTTGATGATCCTCATCATAAGTAGGCCTGGCCTTGGCAAATGTATGTTTTGTCTTTGTTTTTAACTAAAAGCCTTAAAATTGTTGAATAACTCTGAAAAGTAAATAGTAATAGGTTAAAAAAAGACCACAGTACAATCTAACACAGTGAGTTTACCTAGTTTTCCCACAATAGCCCCAGTTTGGTCTCACTGTTGGCTGAAAGGCTGAATTGAACACTGAGTGGATAGATATATCTCCCCAAGGAGCTCTCTGAAGAACCGGTCTCTAGTGGGAATGGAAGTGGCCCCCAGCATCACATGTGCAAAACTGAAGGAGGGTCCTTTCTTCTCCAGAGAAGCTTTAGAACCAAGATAATGGGAAAAATAAAACATCATTTTATTTTCTTCTCAGTCTTCAATCAGCTGGACTTAAATGCAAGCAAATTCATGCAAAGCCTGTGATGGAATGGGTAAATAAAACCATAATTTTCTCGCCAGAGGATCACAAAGGCAAATTCTAAAAACTAAACAAAGCAAATAAAAATACTATGAAGTTGCAGAGATGAAAGAACTAGGTAAAGTGCCCCCATAAAGTTGTTTATGAACTCTAAATCCACCCCTGAGCTCTATATGTATATCTATAACTGAACAGAATACCATCAACTTTGAGAACTAAACACTACTACTTTGTAGGTCCTAGTCTGCTCTCTGGGTACTGGAACACAGACTATCTAAAGGGCACTAAAAGTGCTTTAGCATTGGACCTGAACCACAGTCCATAGAAGACTGGCAGAAATTATGGCCTTAACGAAACCTTGTTGATTGATTTCTTAAAAAAGAATACCCAGATTCTCCACAGGATTTAAGTAAAATCCAGAGTATCATTCAAATGACACTCAGATTGAAATATCCAGGATACAGTTCAACAACTCAAGTGGGAAAGACAATCAACAGACTAACACTTAGTAGAAACACATATTGGAACAATCTAATAAATACTTTAAAGGAGTTATTATAAAAATGTCCCGATAGACAATTATGAATACTCTTGAATTAAATGGAAAATGGAAAATCATTACAACATTATAGCTTCCAGGTTATTCTAATATATAACAAATTTAAATTTAACTCAAAATAACATTGAATAAATTATCTATGTCACTATAATACATTGTTAATTTGCTACTAATTTATTAAAATTATTTCATGCCCAGTCCATATTCAAAGTTTGCCCTGTTGTTTCCATGATTTCTTCTTACAGATGGTCAGTTTTAATATGGATCATACCTCCTTATAATTTATTCCACTTGAGTTTCTTTGATTTTGTACCATCTCTTTTTATTTGAAGTTATTGATTTGTTAAATAAACTAGGTTATTTGCTCTCTAAAATGTCCCACATTATGAATATGACTGACTACTTCTTTGTGATTTTTTATTTAAGTGGTTATGCTAGCCTTATAAATGTTCAGTTAGATCTAGAGTCCTTGTTAGATTCAAATTTTATCTCTAAGACAAAAATATTTTATAGATGAGGTGGGTTCCTTCCTCCTTCATTATATCATGAGTCATATACAATCTAATTGTTCACATTTAGTGACTTATAATTGGACCATGGCTCAAGCATTCCCTATCTAATTTCTCTGTTACAAAATGTTCTATTAATTTTTTGATTAATGATTTTTAGCATCCACTGATGAACAGTGCCTAGATGTATTATTATTTCATTAATAGATGTGAAAATGTTGAAATTTTTTTGATACCAGGGATTGAACTAGGGAACACTCAACCACTAAGCCATATCCCCAGCTTTTTCTTTGTATTTTATTTAGAGACAGGTTCTCACTGAGTTGCTTAGTGCCTCGCTATTGTTGAACCTGGCTTTGAACTCATGATACTCCTGCCTCAGTCTCCTGAGCTGCTGGGATTACAGGTGTGTGCCACTGTGCCTGGAAACAAAATGTGGATTTTTAAGTTCTATTATTTCTTCAGCTTTTTTAAAATCTAGAATTATTCCCCTAAAGAAGGGCAGTTTGACTCATTATCTATTTGGAGAATGACAATAAAGCTTATAAACAAGAGACAATATAAAGTTGCAAAATTGTTGCACTTTTTAAAATCAATATTTAGATTAATAGGTTGGTATGCTGTACTAATTTTATTCAATGAGGTGAAATACTTTAAAAAATCTTATGAACTCATAGATTTATATTTATTTAGATGTTTCAATCTGTGACTATTAATATTTTTTTTTTTTGTTTTCATGCTCATATAGTGCACTTTAGGCTAATGATAATCCTACTACTTGAACCCTGTGTCTTTCTTATAGAACATTTTCCTACTTTATGGGACAAAAATGGATTTCCAAAATTCTCTTTCATATTCCCTCACCTTGAATGAGCCATTCCTTCAAAATGCCCTGCCTTCTTTTAGTGTTGAAACAGTATTCAGAAATGAGAATCAGGTACTGAGAAGTGTGAGCTTTTATATAACCTTCATAATGATTCTGAAATCAATTTATTATAATTACCCCATGTTTATTAAAGAGTCTGAGACCTAGAGAAGTTGATAAACATATTCAAGATCATGAAGCCAATTAGTAACATAACTTAAAAACTCTTATAGGGCTCAATTAGAAAAATAAATAAATAGAATGAAGATAGAAAAGGCAGAGAATCAAGGGAGAAGAACAAGGGGGAAAGAGGAAGTACTGAAGATTGAAGTGGAGGAAACTGTGTTATATGCTTTTGTGAATATGTTAAAATGAACCCTATTTATAACTATAATGCATTGATAAAGAAAACCTCTTGTAGGTGCTATGGCAGAGCAAAAAAACAAAGAAGTCTGATCTTTGCCATTTATAATATTCTGAGAAGGAATTAAGTGGTTTAAGTGTGTTATAAATTCCAATAATTATAGACCTTAAACTTCATGACAACAGAAAGTTGATTACTGGCATGAGTCATAGAGGCAGAGAAGGTTGTGGAGAGTCCATGTGCTGTGGGAAAAGTGACTTGTGAAGGTGAGAAGTTCAGAAAAACAATAGCAAAAGGTAAACAACAACAACAACAACAAAAACCTCCCATACCTTTGATTTATTTCAAAAGAAGAGCCTCAGATAGTGATTTAAGGGACATGGTTTACTTGAGAGTCTTAAGAAGGTGCAATGATGAACCAAAGATTGAAGTAAAAATAAATAAAGGCCTTCTAACTGTATTAAGGTTATTGCTATGGGATACAGAACTCAACTCTAAGGCAACCTCTGAGAAGTGTTCAGAACTGCCCTCAAAGTGTTCTTCTTGATCTTTAACCACTGGTTTCTTCTGTACATATTTTGGGATAGTTCCTTGAACTTCTGGGTTGTATCTGCTGTGGATTGGACAGAGGAAGCTCTCAGGAGATAAAAAGATCTTCACTTGAGGGGATTCTCATCTTGTGTGTTAGATAGATATGAATTTCTGTGACAGATAACAGAAAAATAACTTAGAGAAGGAAAGATTTATTTTGGTTCATTGTTTCCAAAGTCTTTGACACTCTGCTTTATTGCTTTGGGACTGAAGTGATGCAGAAACATAACAAGGAAGGGTATTGGGTTACAAAGCTATTCATTTCCTGGCAACTAGAAAACTATTTGCTTTCTCTGGAGCAACCAGGGAAAAGATATGGTTCCCAAGACCATGATCCCAAAGACTCACTCTCTCAACCAGGTCCCACCTCTCTGTGGTTCATTCAGTCCTCAATGGATTAATCCACTGATTGGGTCAGCACTCTCTTGCTACCATTGTTTCTCAAAAGTTCCATGGCTGAACATTACTTTTCTGGGAGTCAAACCCTCAACATATGAGTCCTTGGGAGAAACCTCATCTCCAAAATATAACATGTGGGGATCTATCCCCAACAACTGTGCCAAAATATCTTTTGGGAATGTGAATAATTTAGGGGCCCAATCCAGAATTGTTCTTCATCCAGCTTGTTCTATTTTACTTTTTTTAAGTTGTAATTGGACACAATACCTTTATTTTTATTTGTTTTCATTTTTATGTGGTGCTGAGGATTGAACCCAGCGCCTCGCACTAGGTGAGTGCTCTACCACTGAGCTACAACCTCAGCCCCTTGAATTGTTTTTTGTACTGTTTGCCATGGTTTCTCTTGATAGACAGCTTCAGAAAGGATCATAGTAGGAGGGTTGAATGGCCATGTCATACATCTTCCTTCACCATGAAAGATGTGGTCTTCACAGAAAAGATCCATTCTTATATACATTTAGAGCTATGGAGAGAAGGGGGCATGGTCTCTTACCTGTTTCCTGAAGGTCAGACACTTGTGTCCTGGGTTTTCTTGAAGACAGTAAGATTCTGCTGCTATCTTCTTGGGTTTACAGCACTCTGTGTAAAATTGGAAAAAAAAAAAAACATGTAGTATTCTTGGAGAAAGAAAACAAAACCTAGGCTGATTTACGCTAGTCACATTCTCACTCCCAACAAGAGTGAAAAGCACAGGCAGAGTCCTGTAGAGGAAGAAGATAAAGAGAGTTGAGCAAAATTCAGCATATCTCCAAAATATCTCTTTCACTCCTTTTCTGGACAAATTTAACCACCATCTGAGCTCTCCTCATGGTACCTTTTCCAGCATTGCCCAGAATTCTCCTTCTGTCTTCTTTTATTCACATCAACTTTCCCCAGTCTTTTTCACATGTTAGTGGAGGAAGCAAAAGGAGAAGGAGAAGGAAGAGGAGGACAAGAAGGAAGTAAAGGGAATAATTAAGACCTAAGACCAATGAGAATGTTCTTTGTTGAACTACCTCTGTGAAAGAAAAAGAGAAAATGTTCTTTTTTCTCTCTGAAGATTCAATAATTAAGCCTGTAAAGTAAATTGGCAGTTGACCAATCAGTTAACGAAGAAAATACTTACATTTTTTTTTTACAGGCATGAAAGAATCATGTGAAAGAAAAATGACTACTCAAAAACTTGATGAAAACTAAAGGCTTATATGCATTTTTCATAAGGGAAAATAAATTACTTTGGAAAAAGATGAAAGAATTCTCAAAAGAATAGTAAGTGATCTGCAGTAAAGTTCTCCTAGGCATGGTGTCCTAATCTAGTGTCCTGTGTCACACGTTGATTTTCCCTGGTTAATGAGAGTCCCCAAAGGGAAAGCCAAGCCAATTGAATTTCTGCCTTTAGTAATTTGATGGATCTTCAGAGAAAACTATTCTCCTTGCATTTGCTATTCCCCAATTTCTCTCCTTTGTAATCAGCATATCAAAGTGACACACTTGGAAGTATCATTTTCTAAGCCCAAACATATGTGTATATGTGGATGTGCATGCTCACTTGTACTTGCTGTCAGATTTTTTTTAATAAAAATTATAAACCTTATGTAGTCTATCATCCAGACTTTTTTATACCCAAAGCAGTATATAGTGGCTATGTAATAATGACAATAGTAACAATAACAACAACAACATAATGATGGGTGCTACTGATTAATCCAGATATGTCTAGGGGAAGAAAAGTGGTTGCTGTTTTTATTGAGAACAAAAGTGAAGAACTGCAAGAATGTTTTGCATTTCTAATTAAGCTATGGATTTTCCATTTATGACTTTCTTGAGATAAGACAATAATTAAATGTATTTTTTCTGAAAGAACACTAACAAATGAGAAAATTCATTTAAACATCTTTAACATCACTAAGCAAAAGTTTCTGTTGTGTTTCAGTGTGAACTAATCATATTATGAATGTTTGAGAAATGTTTTCTGCATAGATAAGCAATCAGGGCAACATTGATTTGACCATTTAATCTTTTTTTTTTTTAATTTCATCTGATTAATGTACTACATTTGTAGTGCCAGCATCCATATGAACCTTGGCATTATTTTGATGGCCTTCTTTACCTTGCCTTTGGGAGATCCTGTAATCACTATTCTTACTTAACTCAAATTGCTTCAAGGTTTCATATAAATCTATTATTATTGCAAATATATATAGCTGTTTCTTCAAGAAAGCAACTCCTGGTGGTTCTTCCTGGCCAATTTTTTCAGATCCTTGTGAGGCAGGTTCATTCTGCCTCAGCAACTCCCCACATGAGACCAGCAAACAGCTTTGTACTTTCCTTCTCATTCTGAGGCCTCTGTTCCCTCAGACATCCTGGCAGGGTAGGCTGCTTCTGTAATGCACACATTCTCTACCAAAGAACTCCACTTGGTTCCTGAAAGGAGGAGAGAAACTATATTTCAACTGGAATTTCACTGATGGGGCCCTGGGGGATGTGGGGGTTTAGAGTTAATCTGTTCAGAATTTTTTTCTTCTGTAAGAAAATTTCCCACCAGGAAATGTTATTGTTTTATTTCTTCATTCTTTTGTGTATTCATCTTCTAGGTATTTAAAAAGATTTCTCAGACATTGATCTAGGTGCTATTATATGAGCAATAATATGATTACCATTATTTGAAAAAAAATGATGTCAAAACCAGTGTTCATCAAAGAAATAAATTAAAAATTAGAGTTCAGTAAAATTAAATTGTTTACTTTGTAAATATATATATATATGTGTGTGTGTGTGTGTGTATACACATACACGCACATACACACACACACACATACACACTCCTGGGGCTGGGGTTGTGGGTCAGTGGTAGAGCACTCACCTATCATGCATGAGGCATTGGGTTTGATCCTCAGCACCACATAAAAACATCTTAAAAAATAAAATAAGTGATTAAAAATTAAAATATTTTACAAAAATACTGCTAAAAGAATGAAAAAAAAACACACACCATGGAAAACTAAAATATTTGTAAGGCATATATCAGATAAGGGATTTTTATTTAAATTATAAAAGTCAGTCTTAAAATTCAGAAATAAAAACCTTTTTTAAAAAACTAGGTATAAGAGCTGACTAGTCATTTTACCAAAGAAAATATATGGATAGGAAATAACCAGTAAAAATGATGTTCAACATCATTTCTTTTAAGAGAAATGAAGTTAAGATTACAATGAGATGCACTGAACACCTATTAGAATTGCTCTAAATCATATTATTTCATTTGTTACTGTTGAAAATTCAGATATGTGGGGAAATAATTTGGAAATGTTTTATAAAATCAAACATATATGATCTAATAATTTCTAAGTGAATTTAAAATGTTTCTTAACATAGAAACCAGTATGTTAATGTTTATATCTACTTTATTTGTAAATGCTCCAAATAGAAAACAACCAAAATATCCCTCTCAAAGTGAGTGGATAAGCTAATTCTCATACATTCACAATAAGGAACACTACTCATGAAATAAATAGGAATGAATGAAATATTTATGTGGCCAGATAGAAGAATAATATATTCATTTTGTTAACTGAAATAAGCAAGTCTCCCCCACCCCCTGCCAGAGCTACAGACACTAATGATTTTATTTAGATGATATTGTGGAAAAGATATAATTATAGTAATGAAAAATAGACAAGTGGTTGCTGGAGGTTGAGGGAATGAGAAATGGCTAACAATAATGGATAACAAAAGGGATTTTTAGATTATAAGATAGTGTATTTTATCAATGGGTCCATTGTTAAGTGAGCATATAAGGGTCAATAGACATACACAAATCTCCTAGCTCTGTCCACTGAGGGGATCTAGAAGCAGTAAAACTCCAGTAATACTGAGGATGCCATAACCAAAATCTTCATTTCTAATCATCAGTGTCCAACATAAGGAAAAGAGGATTTTTTTTGAGAAAGGGTGGATTCTAAGCATAGTACATGGGAATTATAACCTAAGGCAAGTATCTTGAAGTGATAGTAAAATCATACTAAAAATAATATTAGTAACAACCTGGGTAAGGTATGATCCAAGTGTGTATTTAATAATATTGTATCACTGTTAATACCTCATTTTTAACAAGTGTACAGAAGTATTTTAAGATATTTACATTAAGGAAACTAAATATAGGGTATACAGACATTCTCTTTACCATCTTTGCAACTTTATATATATGTCTGTGGGTATGTGTGTGTGTGTATATATATATATATATATATATATATATATATATATATATATATATCAATTTGGTTTGTGTGTGTGTGTGTGTGTATAAATTTGGGTTTAATCTCTGGTTTAACTATATATATATATATATATATATATATATTTTTTTTTTTTCCTCTCTGTCTATTCCATCCTTGCTTCCACTTGGTGTTCTCATTAACTCAGATATTCAAAAAACCTTAAGGGATAGAGAGAAAATGGGACGAGGCAGCCATTTCTGTAACTGTGGGCACATCCACCCTGCACTATCTAGGTCCAAGCTTTGCCTCCTTCCACCTCCCCAGGGATAAGCCACTTCTCCTAATTCTCAGATATCCTTCCCACTGTTTCCCAAATCAAACCTGACCTGAAGCAAGAACAGTTTGCATTTGGTTTAAGCATTCTTTTTTCCCCTCTCACCACAAAGCAATATACATTCATTGTAGAAAAATATTAAAATTCAGAAAAGAAGGCAAAAAATGCAAAGCATGAATAATTTCATCACCCAGAAATGATCATCCTTAATTCTCCTTGCTTTTTAGCTTTTCTTTTTTTTTTTTTTTTAGATGGACACAATACCTTTTTTATTTATCTTTACATGGTGCTGAGGATTAAACCCAAGGCTTCACACATGCTAAGTGAGTGCTCTCCACTGAGCCACAACCCCAGCCTATGAATTGGATTTTTTTTTTTTATTGGTCGTTCATAACATTACATAGTTCTTAATACATCATATTACACGGTTTGATTCAAGTGGATTATGAACTCCCGCTTTTACCCCGTATACAGATTGCTGTATCACATCAGTTTCCCTTCCATTGATTGACATATTGCCTTTCTAGATTCTCTTTTTAGCTTTTCTAATAGATGCTTTGGTGAAAAAGATAGGATAGGTTTTTTAAAATGTGAAGGTCACTCCATGAGGTTAAAGGGTGGAAATATTCCAAGCATTCCATTCAACTGTTTTGTCCAAGGGTGTTTGGAAGAGGGAGGTGGAAGAGACCTAATGAAAGCTATAGATTCAAGGGTTAACCAGTGACCTTTTCTCCCAATACCTGTTTAGCATCGATTTTGAACAATAACTTTGGCACTTGTTCAATACCAGATTAGCATAGACACTGGCCATTGTTCCTGTAAGTAACTATATAAGCCCCTATACTAGTACACTTAAGTGGCAACTGTTGGATGTTTGGGAGACCTTGCTTTTTGGTTTTATTTCCCCCATCAGTTTTCTCCCCGCTGAAATAAAGTTTCCATTTCTCCAGAAGAACATTACATAATCCCTTACTCCTCCCCCTCTTCTCCAAAGGGTGCCAAGCCTAAGGGTGCCAAAGTCAAAAGTTTTCTCCACCAATCCCTGCAGGACACAGTGTCCTCTCACCAGGTCCTGAGTCATCCTGCCAATCAGCACCTGCCACATTGCCCAAACAACCCTTCTTAAACTGAAGCTTGCAGGCTCATGCTGCTGCTCTCTTCCTCTCCTTTCTTCCTCTTAGGGCCGATAAAATCTCTTGGTTGAATTTTTGTCTTGGGTGAGTCACTCACCTTTCATTGGTGCTGTGAATTGTATGGGGCTCCCCTGCCTTTAAGCAGGACCCCCATCCTGTCAGAGATCACCACCTGATTGGAGACCAACCTGTGCCCATCTTCTTGATCGCCTCCTTCTCATCGGCCTACAAGTAAGTGAATCTCCCTCTCTGGACTCCTAAACCCACTGAGGCATGGTAACAGGAAACTGGCCCTCTACTGTCCAGCAGCCCCTGTGGTGCCTGACGGGGAGGAATACACCCCACCCAGAGCTTCATGGTCGCAGTTGTCCTCTTGGAGTCTTTCCCCTTCCTTATGAGTCTCGGCTGGATTGAGAACTGGCAAACACCTTTCCCTCCTCCCCCATCTCATTTTGAAAAGGCTGGTGCCAGGTGACCTATAGCTCCCACATCCCTCCAGGATCCCTCATTGGCAGATATCAGTGAAGACCAAATCCTCGGCCTGAGGTCTTTTTTTTATATTTGGCTTGAGTGGGATGCCTCTCCAGTCAACATATCATACTCTTCCTCATAGCACCTTGAGGGGCACCTCCTTCCTGCCAGCCAAATCCCCTCTCAAATGCCTCCTCAACAATTTGGACACCCTCAGCCTAACCCCAGAGATCAAACCGAAAACATTGATAAAATTCTGTATTCAGGATTGACCCAATTATCTCTTAGAAAACCAAAAGACCCACCATCTTGCAGGACCTCTACAACAATTGAGAGCGATTGAAAAAATGGCATAGATTTATCACCGGAACCCTCCCCCACTCCTCTACCATTGCCTGTGCTAGTCCCTGCCCCTTCAGCTCCTTCATGTCCTCCTTCTTTGGGCCCTTCCACCAATTCCTCCTTTAGCCCTCCAGCCACTCGCTCTCTCCCCTCTTCCCCGCAAACAATCTGTCTGGCCACACACCCTATTTCAATTATGGTTCCTTTGAGAGAGGTTGCTGGGGTAGAAGGGATTGTTAAATTCCATGTGCCCTTCTCCATAGCAGACCTTTCTTTTTTCAATTTATTTATTTATTTTTGCATTATGATTCTTAATACACCATTATACCATAATTTATCATATCTCTGATTATATATAAGGTATTTTGACATCAAATTCACATCTTCATACATGTATTTTGTATAATGATGAGAGTCTCCTTTCACCATCCATGATATTCACCTTCTCCCTCCCTTTCCCTCCCACCCCTATTCCTTATCTAGAGGTAATCTTCCTCTTGCTTTCCCTCTCAACCCCATTTTGAGTCACCCCCACTTATATAAGAGAAGACATTCAGCATTTGTTTTTTGGCGATTGGCAACTTCACTTAGCATAATCTTCTCTAATGCCATCCATTTCCCTGCAAATAATCTTATTCTTTTTTATTGCTGAGTAATAATCCATTGTGTATAAATTCGCATTTTTTAATCCATTCATCCACTGAAGGACATCTAGTTTGGCTCCACAGTTTGGCTATTGTGAATTGTGCTGCTATAAACATTGATGTGGCTGTGTCCCTGTAATATGCTCTTTTTAGGTCCTTTGGGTATAGTCTGAGAAGAGGAATAGCTGGGTCAAATGATGGTTCCATTACCAGTTTTCCAAGGAATCTCCTTACTGGTTTACAAATTGGCTGCACCAATTTGCAGTCCCACCAGCAGTGTGTGAGTGTACCTTTTTCCCCACATCCTCACCAGCACTTGTTGTTTTTCTTCATAATGGTTGCCACTCTTAATGGAGTGAGATGGTGTCTTAGAGTAGTTTTAATTTGCATTTCTCTAATTGCTAGAGAAGATGAGCATTTTTTCATATATTTGTTGATTGAATGTATATCCTTTTCTGATAAGTGTCTGTTTAGTTCCTTGGCCCATTTATTGATTGGATTATTTTTTTTTTGGTGCTTATCTTGTTGAGCTCTTTATATACCCTAGAGATTAGAGCTCTATCTGATGTGTGAGGGGGTAAAAAATTGTTCCCAGGATGTAGGCCCCTATTCACCTCACATATTATCTTTTGCTGAGAAAAAAAATTTTTAGTTTAAATCCATCCCATTCTGTTGATTCTTGGTTGTTAATTCTTGTGCTATAGGCATCTTATTAAGGAAGTTAGGGCCTAGCCCCACATGATGGAAAGTAGGGCCTACTTTTTCTTCTATTAGTCACAGAGTCTCTGGTTTAATCCCTAGATCCTTGATCCATTTTGAGTTAACATTTGTGTATGGTGAGAGATAGAGATTCAATTTTATCTTGTTGCATATGGATTTCCAGTTTTCCCAGCACCATTTGTTGAAGATGCTATCCTTTCTCTAGTGCATGCTTTTAGCACCTTTGTCTAATATAAGGTAGTTGTAGTTTTGTGGCTTTGTCTCTGTGTCCTCTATTCTGTATCATTGGTCTACCAACCTCTACCATTGGTCTACCATATACCAGTACCATGCTCTTTTTGTTACTATTGCTCTGTAGTATAGTTTAAGGTCTAGTACAGTGATACCACCTCTTTCACTCTTCCTGCTTAGAATTGCTTTAGCTCTTCTGGGTCTCTTATTTTTCTAGATGAATTTTATGAGTGCTTTTTTCTATTTCTATGAAGAATGCCATTGGGATTTTGATTGGAATTGCATTGAAACTGTATAGTGCTTTTGATAGTATAGTCATTTTAATAATTTTAATTCTATCTATCCATGAGCAAGGTAGATCTTTTCATCTTCTAAGGTCTTCTTCTATTTATCTCTTTAGGGTTCTATAGTTTTCATTGTAAAGATCTTTCACCTCTTTTGTTAGGTTGATTCCCAAGTTTTTTTTTTTTTTTTTTTTTTTTTGAGGATTTTGTGAATGGGGTGGTTTTCCTCATTTCCTTTTCAGAGGATTTGTTACTGATATACAGAAATGCCTTTGATTTATGGGTGTTGATTTTATATCCTCCCACTTTGCTGAATTCATTTACTAGTTCTAGAAGTTTCTTAGTAGAGTTTTTTTGGTCTTCTAGGTATAGAATCATATCATCAGCAAATAGTGCTAGTTTAAGTTCTTCTCTTCCTATATATATATTCCTTTAATTTCTTTCATCTGTCAAAATTGTTCTGGCTAGTATTTCAAGAACTATGTTGAATAAAAGTGGTGAAAGAGGGCATCCCTGTCTTGTTCCAGACTTTAGAGGAAATGCCATCAGTTTTTCTCCATTTAGAAAGATGCTGGCCTGAGGCTTAGCATATATAGCTTTTACAATGTTGAGGTAAATTCCTGTTATTCCTAATTTTTGTAGTGTTTTGAACATAAAGGGGTGCTATATTTTGTCAAATGCTTTTTCTGCATCTATTGAGATAATCATACGGTTTTTATTTTTAAGTCTATTGATTTCCTTATGTTGAAACAACCTTGCATCTCTGGGATGAATCCCACTTGATCATGGTGCATGATCTTTTGATATGTTTTTGTATCTGATTTGCTAGAATTTTATTGAGGATTTTTGCACCTATATTCATTAGAGATATTCGTCTGAAGTTTTCTTTCTTTGGAGCGTATTGGTCTAATTTTAGAATCATGGTGATATTGGCCCCGTAGAATAAATTTGGAAGTAGTTCCTCTTTTTATATTTCCTGAAATAGATTGTAGAGTATTGGAATTTGTTCTTCTTTAAAAGTCTTGTAAAAATTGGCTGTATATCCCACCAGTCCTGGGATTTTCTTTGTTGGTAATCTTTTGATGGCTTCTTCTATTCCCTCATTTGATATTGGTCAGTTTAAGTTGTGTATATCTTCCTGACTCAATCTGAGCAGATTATATGACTTAAGGAATTTGTCAATGCCTTCAATATTTTTTATTTTATAAGAGTATAAGGTTTCAAAATAATTTTTAATTATCTTCTGTATTTATGTAGTGTCTGTTGTGATATTATCTTTTTCATCCCCTATGCTAGTAATTTGGGTTCTCTCTTTTCTTCTCTTCATTAGCATGATTAAGGGTCTGTGAATCTTATTTATTTTTTTCAAAGAACCAGCTTTTAGTATTGTCAATTTTTTAATTGTTTCTTTTGTTTCAATTTCATTGATTTCAGCTCTGATTTTAATTATTTCTTGCCTTCTACTACATTTGCTGCTGATTTGTTCTTCTTTTTCTAGGGCTTTGAGATGTAGTGTGAGGTATTTATTTGTTGGCTTTTTCTTCTTTTAAGGAATGAACTCCATACAATGAATTTTCCTCTTAGTACTGCTTTCATAGTGTCCCTGAGATTTTGATATGTTGTGTCTGAGTTTTCATTTACATTAAGAATTTTTTAATTTCCTCCTTGATGTCTTCTGTAACCCATTATTCATTCAGTAGCATATTATGCATTCTCCATGTGATGTAGAAATTTTTCTTTTTTATTTTATCATTGATTTCCAATTTCATTCCATTATGATCAGATAAAATGCATGGTAGTGTCTCTATTCCTTTATATTTGCTAAGAGTTGCCCAGTGACATAATATATGGTCTATTTTTGAGAAGGATCCACGTGCTGCTTAGAAAAAAGTGTATCCACTTGATGTTGGTTTATATATTCTATATATGTCAATTAAGTCTAAGTTATTAATTGTGTTATTGAGTTCTATAGTTTATTTATTCAACTTTTGTTCTTTTGTTCGGAAGATCTGTCCAGTAGTGAGAGAGGTGTGTTAAAATCACCCATGATTATTGTGTTGTGATCTATTTGACTCTTGAACTTGAGAAAAGTTTGTTTGATGAACATAAATGCACCATTGTACCATTGTTTAGGATATATATATATATATATATATATATATATATATATATTAATTATTGTTATGTCTTGTTGGTTTATGGTTCCCTTGAGCAGTATGTAGTGTCTTTCTTTATGCCTTTTGATTAACTTTGGCTTGAAGTCTATTTTATTTGATATGAGGTTGGACACCCCTGCTTGCTTCTGAGGTCTGTGTGGGTGGTATAATTTTTCCCAACCTTTCACTTTCAGTCTGTGTATGTCCTTTCCTATAAGATGAGTCTCCTGTAGGCAGCATATTGTTGGATCCTTTTTTAATCCAGTCTACTAGCCTATGTCTTTTCATTGGTGAGTGCTGCATTCTGGCTGGGCACAATTCAGGAGCCACTTGTCAAAAGAAACAAACTTTATTTTTAGAACACACACACCGCACCACACAGCTCTTCAGGAATTTCCTCAGAGCCCAACTGCCACCACCGGCTTCCCACAAGCCTCTCAACCTCCCCCACTCCTCCTGCTCTTGAGGCCCATTGGCTGGGTCATGTGGGTGGAGCCAAAAATGTCCCCCAATGAGCAGCTCTGTGGTCTGAAAGGGCGGGGAAACAGCCCAATGAGCATCACCGCAGAGGGGCCAATCAGTTGGCAGCTAGAAGTTTGCTGGGGCCGCTGTGAGCCAATCATCAGCTGGCAGCTGGAGGTTTGCTGGCAGCTGGAAGTTTGCTGGGGCCCCTTCAGCTGTGGCTCTCAACAGGTGAGTTTAAGCCATTAACATTTAGGGTTACTATTGAGATATGGTTTGTATTTCCAGCCAAATTTTTAATTTTTGTTATTTAAGTTGATTAGTTTTTCCTCTTTGATTAGTTTTTTTTTCCTGTACTACCTCCCACTGTTGGTTTTCATTGTTCTTTTTCATTTCCTCTTTATGTAATGTTTTGTCAAGAATGTTCTGAAGCACTGGTTTTCTAGCTGCAAATTCTTTTAACATTTGTTTATTGTGGAAGGTTTTTATTTCATCTTCAAACCTGAAGCTTAATTTTGCTGGATCCAAGATTCTTGGTTTGAACCTATTATCTTTCAGCATTTGAAATATGTTGTTCCAGCATCTTTTAACTTTCAAAGTCTGTGTTGAAAGATCAGACATTAACCTAATTGGTTTACCCCTTAATGTAATTTGCTTTCTTTCTCTTGTGGCTATTAAAATTCTCTCCTTGTTCTGTATGTTGAACATCTTCATTATACTATGTCTTGGTGTGAATCTCTTGTGATTTTGCACATTTGGCATCCTATGGGCCTTTAGGATTTGGATTTCTGTTTCATTCTTCTTGTCTGGGAAGTTTTCTAATATTATTTCATTGAACAGAATGCTCATTCCTTTGGTTTGAACCTCTATACTTTCCTGTATCCCCAAAACTCTTAAATTTGGTCTCTTTATGTTATCCTATATTTCTTGGATGTTCTGCTCATGGTTTCTTATCAGTCTTGCTGTGCTGTCTACACTCTTTTTGAGATGATATACTTTATCTTTGTTGTCTGATGTTCTGTCTTCTAAGTGTTCTACTCTGCTGGTGATACTCTCACTTGGGTTTTTAATTTGGTTTATTATTTCATTCATTTCCAAGATTTCTGTTTTTTTTTTTTTTCATAACCTCTATCTCCCTGTAGAGTTGATCTTTTGCTTCTTGGATTTGTTTATGTAATTCATTGTCAAAGTGATCTTTAATTGTCTGCATTTGTCATCTAAAGTCTTCCTTGAGACTCCAGATCCTCTGACCATGTATATCCTGAAATCTTTATGTAACATTTCTTCTGCTGCAGATGTTACCTCTTCTAATTTTGAATTATCCTGCATTGTTTGTGGTCCTGTTTTTCCTTGTCTTTTCGTACTGCTCATGTTTCTTTCCAGCTCTGTATGACTGTTGTGTTAATGTTTTCTCCCTATATATTTATATTGCTCTTGTATAGTTCCAAAATCTCTCTTTTGTGGAGAAAGACAATGTTAACAGTTCCCAATGTCAATAATACATCATCTATGAGCAAGTTTCCATTATTAATACATTTAAAGTTTGATTCTATGTCTACAGATGTTGGCTTCAATTATTATTTAGAATATAGTCATTAGTTTCATAAAAGGCATGCCATTTCTGGTGGTGTATAGAGAACTGAGAGTCAGGCAAAAGACGTTATGTTAAGGGGGAAAGGAGTGAGTGTATGAGGTTAAGCTAACTTAGCACCTTTGAGGAGATCTCTAATTAATAGACAGGGGTGATTTATGGAAGAATGATTAAATTCAAACTCTTATCTGTATTTAGAAAATTACCCTACATATAAATAGTAAAAGTTAGGAGGTTAAAAGTGGGATAGAGGGGGGAAGAAAAAAGAAAAAAATAACAAGGGAAGAAAGAACAAAAAGAGCGAGTGAGAAAGAAAATAAAAAGGGAGGGTAGGTGGGGCATATGCAATTCCTCTATATCATATTATTCTGGTGATTCAGTTCTAAAAGCCCTATTTAATTTATCACAGTTCTTGGTTTCACATATGTTGAGGTTGTGAGGACCAGAGGGGGAAGGGTAGAGGAGAATGGATGAGAAGAGTGAAAAAAGAAAAGAAAGGAAAAAAAGTCTCTCAGAACTCTGTTTTCTTTTCTTTCAGTAGGTGGAGTTGTCTATTCCTATCTTGAATTTCTGCATTCAGGGTGTTGGAGGTAGCCAGTGTGAGAGGGCTTGAGCTTCTACCCGGAGCCTCCCTACTCTTAGTCTCTGAGTTGGAAACCAGGTCCCTGTACAGTTGCTGTTCCACATTGACAGCTACACCCCCAAAAAGCTTGTGAGAAAAATTTTGAGGTATCACAGCTGAGGGTGTGGGAGTTGGAAACTGAGTACCTGATCAGCTGCACAACTGCGCTGGTAGCCACACCCACCGAAAGATGGCGAGTAAGGTTTTCCAAGATGGATTCCTTCTGTTTCCCTCATAGGGTATTTGGTGAGGTAGGGGGTGCTGGGGTGACCTTGTGCTGTGTCCAGAGCTCTGTCTGGTGACCCACAAGCAAAGCCTCTGCATTCTGTGCTGCCTTTTGTCAGCACCAAGCACCATGCAGGACCGCCTTCCGTATCTTCCTTGTGGACTTTTCACAGATTGAAAAAATGCTTGAGTTCCTATACTGCCAACTCTGCCTCATGTATAAAAGAGTTTCAATAGTTACTCCAAGCCTATAGCCTTACTTTTCATGACATTTACATGATCCTGGCCAATACCCTTCTCCTAGAGAAACACAGGTGGGTCTGGGAATAAGCCTGTAATTACGCTGATGAGGTCCATCAAGCCTCCCTGGCTCACACACTAGGGACCCAGGCAGTTCCTGACCAGAACTATAACTGGGACTACAGCTGCAGGATTAGCCCTGGGGAACAAATTTTCCATGTACCTAGTTGCAGGACTCAGATGGGTGGCTCAGAATATGGCAAACTTTGAAAAACTCCAAGATACCATTCAGGACAAAATGAGAACCCTTCCACCTTCCTAGATAGACTGACTAAGACTCTCTAGCAATATACCAATTTAGACCCTGAAACCTTTGATGGGAGAGAGCTCCTAATGTCCTACTTCTTCTCCCAGAGCTACCCAACTTTTGGGTGAAACTTAAAATCTGGAACAGGGACCCTTGACCCAACAGACTGAAGTCCTGGCTATATCCTTTAAGGTGCACCATAACCGGGATGAGAAGACCAGAAAGCAAAAAACCCAGATGCTGGCACAGACTTTACAGGGACCTACCCCATGGACCCCTTCATTTTAGACCAAATGCCCACAAGCCAAGATGCCCCCTGGGCCCTGTTTTAAGTGTGGAACCGAAGGACTCTGGGTATGAGAGTGCCCAAATCCCAGGCCACCTACACGTCCATGCCCTAAATATCAATGAAGGGGTCACTGGGTCGTGGACTGCCCTTACCTCAAAGGGGAGCTGGATCTGCCCAAAGCCCAGACTCAGATCTTTTGGGACTGGCCATTGATGACTGAAGGGGCGTTGTGACTCCCCCACCCCCCATGACTACCATCTCCTTTCAGGAGCCCAAGGTCACTATTATGGAATTAACTACCTTTTATACACAGGGGCCACTTATTAGGTGTTGAGAGAGTTTTGGGGACCCACTGTTCCATCTTGTTCCTCCATTGTTGGGGTTTGGGGACAAACAATCCTTCCCCTCAAAATTCCCATGCTCTCTTGTAGGTTTTACTACTATCCTTTCTCCCACTAGTTTTTGGTAATAACCCAATGCCCCATTCCCCTATTGGGAAGGGACATCTTAGCCAAATTCCATGCCTCCATCACATTTTATCCCAGTCTTTCTTTTATCCTCGCTCTTGCAGAAGCAACCCACACATCCATAGGCTCCTCTCCTTTTCTCCCTCCAGAGGTAAGCCCTCAAGTTTGGGACACTTCCACCCACTCTCTTGTTCACTGGTCCCTGTCAGAATTCATCTTAAAGAACCTCAGCATTTTCCTTGTAAACCTCAATACCCTCTTCCAACTATGGCACAAGGGCTTAATAAGACCTGTCCTCTGCCCTTACAACACTCAAATTTTGGCCATAAAGAAACCTAATGGACATTGCCACCTTGTAAAAGAACTATGAATCATTAATGAGGCAGTTAGACCCATCATTCACCCTTTGGTGCCAAATCCCTACACTATCTTCTTCTTTTTTCATTATAAAATTTTATTGATTTTACATTTTTAATTTTTTAAAATAAATAACAGCAGAATGCATTCCAATTCTTATTACACTTACACAGCACACTTTTTCATATCTCTGGTTGTATATGAAGTATGTTGACACAAATTTGTTTCTTCATACATGTACTTTGGATACTGATGTCTATCACATTCTACAATCCTTGCTAATCCTCTGCCCCCTGCACTCTTTTCTCTTCTGTTCCTTACTCTTCTTCCTACTTCTCAGTCATCGACCTGAAGGATGCTTTCTTCACCATTCCCCTTCCTCAGGATTCCAAGAATTATCTTTGCCTTCATCTGGACTGACCCTAAGATACATCATTTCCAGCAGCTTACCTGGACAGTCCTCCCTCAAGCTTTCAGAGATAGTCTATATATCTTTGGCCAAGCCCTGGCACAAGACCTTTGGGTCTTACTCTTTCCCCACCCTTCTGCAGTATGTGGACAACTTACTCCTCTGCAGTCCTTTCTGACATGTCTCCAAGAGTGACACTGTCTCTCTCCTTGATTTCCTCTCCGAAAAGGGTTACTGAGTCTCTCCTCAAAAGGTCCAGCTCTCTATACCAACAGTTACCTACTTAGGAGTCAGGTGGCTCAGGGAAAAAATACCTGGACCAGAAACAGCTAATTTGAAATTTGCCCACCCCACTCACCAAAAAAGATATTCTCTCTTTCCTGGGGCTGGCAAGATACTTCTGAGCTTGAATCCCCAATTTTTCCCTTTCAGCTACCCCAATATATGATATAGCCAAAGGAAAAATCATTGGTGACCACTCCTAAGTCCATCTGAGTCCCATTCCACAAACTTTGGCAGGCCCTCCTTGAGGCCCCCACATTCCACTTAAATGGTATTCATAGACTTTTTGTTCTATATGTCCATGAAAACCAGGGCCTGGCCCTATGGGTGCTAGGCCAACAGCAGGGATTGATATTTTCTTCAGTAGCCTATCTATTCAAACAACTGGACCCTACAGTCCAGGCATAGGCCCCCTGTCTCAGAGCTCTGGCAGCTGCCTATGACCTAGTCCAGGAGGCAAAAAAAAAAAAAAAAAAAAAAAAAAAAAAAAAAAAAACTACTCTTTTTGGGGGAGAATAACCATCTCTTCACCCCATCACTTGAAGGAATTAGTGGCCTATAAGGGCTTAAAAACTCTTCCCCCTTGCCATGTTCTCTCTCTCTTGGTATCTTTTATACATGACTCTACCATATATTTCCAGTCTTGCTACTCTTTACACCCCGTGTCTCTCCACCGCATCTCTATGGACCCACCACTCCATCAGTATACTGAGTTTATAGAGAACCTTCTCTCATGTCTCTCCCACATTAAGAAGGGGCCACTAACAAACCCCACCCACAGCTGGTTCACAGATGGAAGTTCTTTCCTGACAGAGAATTGCAGACAGGCAGGATATGCCATCCTCTCCCTCTTGGAGGTCATAGAAGCCAAACTTCTACCACCTCACATGACTAATCAGCAGGCAGAACTCATAGTAGTCACCTGTGCCTTTCAACTGGCCACAGATTGTTCTCTCACTCTATGTACTGATTCCAAGAATGTCTTTCACATTCTCCTTTCGCATTTGGCCATTTGGAAAGAGAGGGGACTATTGACCACCAAAGGCACTTCCATAACTAATTCAAGATTCATCACTGATCTTTTCAGGGCATCTATGCTTCCTTCAGAGATTGGGATTGTTCACTTTTGATCCCATAAGTCTGACTCCTCATGAATCACTATGGGTAATTCTAAAGTGGACCAAGCTGCCCAGCAGGCAGCCATGTTACCATGCCCCACTACTGCTGTCATAACTTTAAGTGCACCCCCCATGCCATCCCTGTTTAAACAGGACCTCTTCTCCTACTTATATTCCCTGTTCCATACTAGCCCTCAGAACCTCAAGCTCTTCTTACATTCTTCTCACTCACCTCAGATGATGTTATGTTCTTCCACGACCTCACCATTGAATGTACCATTTGTCAAAGGACCAATCCTAATATCCCTCTCAAGCCAGTCTTCTTTCCCACCCACCAGGCTTGAGAATTCCCAGGAGCTGACTAGAAATTGGATTTCACACACATTCCCAGGGTCAAGAGGTATCTCTATCTCATATTTCTTAAACACCTTCTCAGAATGGGTGGAAGCTTTTCCTACCACCAACAAAAGGGCATCTACATTTGCCTCTGTTTTGCTCTCAGATATCATTTGCTCTCAGATATCTGATTACCTCTTGGCAATCAGATAATGGCCCCAAGTTTACCTCTCAAATTACACAATGCTTTGCTGGGGCTTTCCACATTCCCTTGAATCTACATATCCTCTATCATCCTACCTTTTCAGGCAAGGTAGAACATATTAATCACACCCTAACGGAGACCCTTACAAAGCTCTTCCTTGAACTACATCTTGACTGGATCAAACTTCTCCTGGTCACCCTGTTTCACTTTCAGGCACTCCCCAAAAGGCCAACTCAAACATACCCTTTTGAAGTGATATATGGACATCCATCCCTACCACCTGGGGTGACCCCTTCAACCTGCATTCTTCCAGAACATCTCAGTCATCCCCTGCTTAGTTTTATCTGAACACAGATTTGGAAACACCGGGAAACTATATTACCTGATCCCTTCAGGTCACATGTCTCTTTCCCTTAACCCCAGGTTGACTGGGTATATTTCTCTCCTCCTTCTGGTGACATGCCTGACACCTAAATGGAAGGGCCTTCTGTCTTGTTAACTCCCACCGCTGCCTGCCTATAGGAATCCCCAGTCAAACTTACTTCATGAATTCACATATCCAGGATGAAACCAACCTTACCTCTGACCAAAGGAGCCCAGACTGACCGTCGACTGTCCTCCTCCCACAAATACATCTGCACCATCACTCCTGAGATTCTTTAAAGCTCCACATCTCACGCCTGAGGGTTCCTTCCCACCCTTCATGAGGACCTTCCTCAACCCAAGAAACCCTCACAAGAACATGCCTCACTCTAGTTTCACCCTTCTCTTTGCCACCATCTTGGCATCCACTTTCCTCACACTTACTTCATCTGCTGCATCAGACATCCCAGATTGCTCCAATAATTGGGATTTTATTGTTTTGTGCCTTCCTATCATGCATCATAAAATTCCTGCAGAACCAAATAGGCAAACTATCTAATCAGATCTTTAACCAGCTTCTCCTCAGGGATTACCAGCTACTTCCTACTTCAGAGGACACCTATTCCTTACATGAAGGCCTAACCAACTGCTGACAAAACTTCAGCATCATGGATATGGTGCTACAAAACCTAAACACGACTGGGAGAACTTCACTAGCCTGTCACCTAGGGTTTCTAGGCCCATTTGCTTTTGTGTGCTTCCTCCTGATCACTGGTCTTTTCTCAGCCAGTCCCTCTCACTGGACCTCTGGCTAAAAGCTAATGTAGTGTCTCCTCTTCCCTTTTCTTCTCTTTGCCTTTGGGTATCTTTGGCGTTTTGAGGCTCATCACCCAGTTCGTGAAGTTTGTGGAGGCCCTCCAATAAGACAACTGGCTAATTCCCACCTTTTGCAGAAACAAGGATTGGATCAAGACTATCAGTGACCTATGGCTTAAAGGAATTTTCATCAATTTCAATCCCAAGGAAATTCACATCTTCTATGCGCTTGCCTTTACAGCTATGCTTCTCTTATCCCAACACCCTGACCATTCCTCCCTTTGATTACACTCGTCTTCACTTTCTAGAAGGAAGTAGCCAGGATATCTCAATGCCCTGCTTCCAACACACAAAAAAAGGGAGAAATGTTGGGTGTGTGGGACACCTTGCGTTTATTTTCCTCATTGGGTTTCTCCTTGCTAAACTAACATTTCCGTCTCTTGAGAAGAACATCACATAATTCCTTACCCCTCCTACTCCTCTCCTAAGGGTGCCAAGCTGAAGGGAGCCAAAGTCAAAATTTCTCTCAACCAATTCCTGTGAGACACAGTATCCTCTCACCCGTTCCTGAGTCACCCTGCCAATCAGCACCCACCATGTCGCCAAAGCAACCCTTCTTAAGCTGGACCTTGCAGGCTCACGCTGCTACTTTCTTCCTCTCCTTTCTTCCTCTTCGGGCAGTCCCCCAATAAAGGCTCTTGGTTGAATTTTTGTCTCAGGTGAGTCACTTACCCTTCAGCAACCTCTAAAAGGTCTTGGCTCATTTTGTGGGAACTCTATTTTCTTGTCACTTGAATAAATCCTATTTTGTGCTCACTCTTTCTCATCTGTGGATTTTGTTCTTCAAATTCATGACACAAACCTGGAAGTAATGCACTGGCAGATGGCTGGGTTCTGCTGCACCACTACAGAAGCAGATGCTGAAATCCAGTTTCATTCAGAGTAAACTAATAGTTAAATACATCTGAGATATGTGGTACATATTAGGGTCTCTGATTAGGATGTATTTAATTAAATACATCTGAGACATGTGGTACATATTAGGGTCTCCAATTAGGACATTAGATAGAGAGCCCCCTGGTCTTTATCTACATTTCCAAAATTCATCCACATATGACTGTCCCTCCTCATATTTATTTTCTGGTGATACTTTTTAATAACATTTTTGTTCTGTTTTGAGAAATACTGAAACAGCTCTATATATGTACACATGTGTATGCAAATAGACATGTGCACATGTAGATTAATTATTTTAACAAAACAAATGTACCTGCATATATATATATATATATATATATACACATTTATGCACAGAAATTTTAATCAATTGTGTGTATACAACACATCAAATAGATAAGCAAATATATATATTTTTATTAGTTGTTTATTGAAACACCAACTATACAACTTCTACAGCCCTTATCCAGAACCTGTCCCATCTCTTGAGGTTTAACTTTAGCCCATTTCTGCTGCCCATTCTTGATCCTGGTATAATAAGGGCTGACTATTGATGCACTATGTTCTTCACTATTGCCCAGGGGAGAATTTTGACAGTGGAGGCCCTGAGTGAGCTACCTTGACTGGGGAAGCCTGTTCTGCTGGTGTGTGGCTCCTGCTGGAGGAGTCCCTGCAGGCATATGTTTCTTTCCAGGAGGGCCATGGGTTGACTCAGAGTGTCCTCAGATTTACAGGTTTATTGGAGTTTACTCCCAACATCAGAGCATTCCCAGGTTATAATAATATTGGGTTGTTGTAAGGAATATACCTTTTTTTTATTGGTTGTTCAAAACATTACAAAGCTCATGATATAATCTTTCATACATTTGATTCAAGTGGGTTATGAACTCCCATTTTACCCCAAATACAAGTTGCAGAATCACATCGGTTACACATCCACATTTTTAGATAATACCATATTAGTGACTGTTGTATTCTGCTACCTTTCCTATCCCCTACTATCCTCCCTCCCCTTCCCTCTCATCTTCCCTCTCTACCCCATCTGCTGTTATTCAATTCTCTCCCTTGTTTTTTTTCCCCTTTCCCCTCACAAACTCTTATATGTATTTTTGTGTAACAATGAGGTTAAAACCAAACCCAGTTCTCTTGATTATGGGCTCTGGAGGGGAACCTTCCCATAGGAACAGACTTTTAGGTAGGCCCTTTTCTGCTCTTCTAAAATTCTCCCTCCATGAAGGATGAATTAATTGTTGTTTAATTAACCCCATTAATTGTTGTTTCTGAACCAATTAGTCTTTAGTTGAGGATTTTTGCTATCACTTCTGTCACCCTAAATAGCAAACAGAGACATTATCCAAAGAATAACAATACTTACTTGGGAATAACAGAATATAATAATGAGAATACACATGCCACAGTAAAGTATGGACACACTAAAAAAAAATCAAGAAAAAAAAGGTTATTAAAGGCAAAAAGGGATAAGTTTAAGTAAGTTACCTCAATACAAAATTAATTGTTCCTGGAGGATGGAGAAAAAGGTTGTGATTAGCTCATGCTTGGAAAGTGTTATGTTGCATCTTCTCTGAATTGTTTCAGTCTGAAAGAAGATTGAAGATAAACTTTGTTTTCATGAAGTACCTTTAGAACAAGAAGAAATCCCTTTAGAGAGTCTTTCAGAAAGTGGGGAATGCCTTCTCCCCATTTGTTACTTCTGGCTTTATTTGGTCTGAGTATGAAAAGAATAATTTCATTTTTATATCATTATCTTTCACAACTGTTCTGGTCTTGATCAAAAGTAAGTGACCTTGATTGATGGTTTTAAAAAGACTTCTCTCATTAGTTTTTTTTTTTTTTTTTTTTTTTTTTTGTCGCAGTGACATATATCTGAGAAATACAATTTAAGAAAATATTTATTTTGGCTTATAACTTCAGAGGTTTTGGCTCATGGTCTGGCAGCTCCATTGCTTTGGGCCTGATAAGAGGCAGAACATCATGGTGAAAGAGCATGGCGGAGAAAAGCTATTCATTTCTTGGTGGCTGGAAAGCATGGAGAGTGCAAGGAAAAGAGATACTCTTTCAGGTAACCTAAATATTCCAACAAGGCCCCACATCTTAAAGTTTCTACCACTTGTCACTAATGTCCTCAAATTATTAAGACTTCACTGATTTAAACCATCAATGTGGTCAGAATCCTAATGATCCAAGCATTTAACCAAGTCTCCATCTCTGAACATTGTTGCTTTATTGCCCAAGTCTTCAACATATGAGTCTCTGGGGGACATTTCATATCCAAACCCTAACAAAACTTCAATAAATTTAAGAGAAAGTAAAATGGAAAGGAGCACATGTGAGTGAGTCAAAATGTGTAAAGACCCTTTCCAGGCAGGACTTACTCATCATCTCTTTTGCCCCTGTCAGGCTGGTTCTGAGTGAAAAAGACCTTCTGTAATCTCTGTTTCACAGAAGTGTCCTCTAGAGTCTAGGCTTGAGGGAATATGTCCTGAAAATTCAAACATTCCCAACTCCATTGACTACCAGAGGCTTTCCTTTCCAATCAGTTTGCATTGCATATTTCTGTCTTTTTTTTCTATGGAAATGTCTGTCTCTTTAATGGTAAATAGGATCTTTCTACTAATGGGACAAAGATATCAGGATAAAGCAAATAGGACTAGAATCTAAGGATACACAGAGACACAGCAGGAATATCTTTGTTATGGAGCTGAGTGAAAGGCAGCCCAGAATTGGTGGGCAACATCACCCCACATTCATATGGTAATGTGTCTCAGGTCTCCTGCATTTTAGAAGTGGTCTACAGAGTATCACCATATAGCTGAGAAGAAAACTAGTGAAATTGGCTATGTAAAACAAACATGAATTATTTACCATCTCAGTTTCCTTGATTGGCAATTTACATAGCTCTGTTCACTAGAATATGCTCAACTATGTCTGAAAAACAACCAGCCTTGGATTCATAAAATTGCATGCTCACTTTAAACTCAGAAGCCCTTCAACCCAAAACTCTGTTGACCTTGAGATGATATGATGGCATCTCTTTATAAACAGCTTCCTACCATATTAACAACTTCAGCTTATTTCCAATCCTTTCAACCCATCTTTTATTTTGCTCTTTTAAATCTATCATCTTATCTTTCTCATTTTCTCGCTATTTTATTACTTATAAAATGTGGATATTATATTAGGTGACTTCCACATTCACCTTTAGCTCTGGTGAAGACAGTGTGCAGTCTAGAACATGTCAATAAATATACAGATATGTGGTTCATAGCCAAGGTTTGGCCACATGATCATTTAACTTCTGTGGGCTAAGGTTTCCCTCATTGAAATAACAAGGAACAAGGGGTCTGAACCAGATGATCTCTAAGACCTATTTGTGGTTTAAACAAGGTTGATTTTATCCCAACACAACCTTAATGGAGAGTGTTCTTGTGTGTGCACTTGTTCTTGGAGTATTTGCTATTTTAAAGCTTCTACCTTAAATACTTGTATACCTGGAAGATATGAACACATTTAATATACAAAGAAGAGTAATAGGGAAGCCAGAATTATACAGGCAGTCAGTGTAGATAGGTAAACAAGTCAGGTAGGATCAAGAAGGCCAATTCTGAGAGAGTCTGGAAAGTTGGAGACTGTCCACTAAGGGATTGAAATGTTATTTCCTTCAGAGCCCTTCCTCCACCCTTATCAAGAACCTGCCCCTGCTTCAACCTGTTGCCAAGGTAAACTGTCCCAGGAATTGCCCTTTTCTACAGGGTTGTTAATGTGTTCTTGGCTACTCCATCTTGCCCTTTCCACTTCAGCCCACCAGTTTCCCACCTTTGGGCCCACCAAGTATTCCTGGGCCTAGTCATGTATACAGGAAGGAGAAAAAAGGTAAAGGGGAAACACAAGAGAACCAAGGAAGCCTAGGACATATAAAAAGGGTGGAACACCTCACTTCTTGGGATACCAGGATATCAGCTATGCCACCCTTCTTGCTCCCAGGAGAAGTCTATGTTACCCCTTTTTAAATAAACCCTGCTTTATATGCTTGCCTCAGTGTGCTTCTCTAATGTTCAAACTTCAACATGTGGGGAAGCAGGACTCATCATGATAACCAGTGGTATCATTCCTATGAGAAAAGCAAGGAATATAAGGGATTCTCACACTCAGAAAAGGCTATGTAAGGACACAGTGAAGAGGCACCATTTGCAATCCAGAGACAGGTAACCAACCCTGCTAAAACCTTAATCTAAGACTTGATCCTCCAGTACTGGGAGAAAATTGCTTACCTGCTAACTTGGAGAGCAAAGATTGAGTAACAGTCCACATTGGTGGGGGTATTGAGACCACCCCCAGCATAGAATTTACTACAGAGCAAGAGCTGTGAAAACTGGAAATAGAGATCATTAGAAGTTAGCAAAGAACTTAGAGAAAAGGATAGTAAGAAGATGCTCTTAATATTCTGCCTGCTTCAAACTATGACTTTGGTAGCTTAAATAGACTAAACTAAATCTAGTGTTAAAATATTTATTCAAAGTTATATATTACTTACAAAGAATATTAGGTAAGATTAAATGGTTGTAGGAGTCCAAAAATACTTTGACTAATAAGCCAAAATTAAAAAAAGAAGAAGATGACAAAGGAAAATAAGGACAATTAGCTTCAGAAAGGAAAAGACCCTTGCTGTCTCCAGGTATCAGAGTTTCAGGAACAGTTGATAGTCCTTTAGGGTGACACTGGTTGACCATACCTTAACCAATCTTAATGTCCCTGAACTCATAATTTGAATTACAGGGAAACAGTATCTGATTGGCCACCATAGGTCACACAAAAATTAATAGGCCAGAGCAAAATATTGGGAGATTGTGGAATGATAGCAACACCAAAGCCTTATCAAATAAGGGAAGAACATTAAAAACCATAACAAGGAATTATTAATATAGGATGGTGATTTCTTGGCCAAACAAACACAAAAATATATTAATGATACATTGTTTGGGATAGCCCAGACTCCCTCATCATTAGATGCAGCAACTAATATAGAATATAGAGGTTATGCTTCCCATGCATTTGAAAGTCTGTCTACATTGTTTTGCTTGTTTTCTGGGCTTTTATCAGTTATGTTATAGTAATAGCATTAGAAAGATAATGTGGTTCTTAGATCATCATACTAACAGATTATCATACTAGGAACACCTGACTAGCTGAATAAATATAGGTTCCCAGAGGCTGGTGTGCTCAAGAGGGCAGGAAACTCTCTGTCCCTTGCTCCATACATCTGTTAACTGGTTTCCATCAGTATCATTTGTACACTGAAGTTATGAAAATATAATACTGCAGCTATACCACAATTTTCACAACCAACACACTGTCACGTGCACTATTGGCATACATTCAGAGAAAACCATCCAGAGAGGATGGATTCCCAAAAAGTTTATCCAAAAGAGGTTCAGATATGCTGAAAATGTGCACTGTTCCTATCCCCCAAAATTCTGTTAATTCTTATATAGGTCTTGTACAACAACTGAAGTTTTCTATAATTAAGAAGAAATAAGCCAGGTGTGATAGTGCAAATCTATAGTCCCAACAAGTAAGGAGAGTAAGGCTAGCCTGGATATATTAGTGAGCCCAATATCAAAGGAAAAAAATAAAAATAAAAATAAAGAGCTGGGGATGTAGCTCAGTGGCAGAGTACCCTGGGATTGTTCAACATCAGAGCTGAAAAAGGTCCAAACATACTGCAAATCAATCCCAAAGAAAGAACACTGGGGATGTAATGGAGAGGTTTGGGGCAATTTACTATTTATTCACCCATGGTGATGTTGGCAGACTATATAATAAAGGGGCAGATACAATGGAGGCCAAGCTATGCTTGCCATATATATATATATATATATGTGTGTGTGTGTGTGTGTGTGTGTGTGTGTGTGTACATTTCATGCCCACTGTCTGCTCAGGTGGCTTTTTTCAACCAAACCAAGGTGACTCTCTTTAGATCATCTCCTAAAGATTGGAGATAGAAGTCATTAATTCCCCCTCTGTTTTCCTCCTAATCATATTCTTTTAGAGATCTTATCTCACTGCAAGTTTTCCTAGGCACCAATTAGTGTTTAAGCCAATGGGGATTAATTCCCAGTGACACACACACACACACACACACACACACACACACACACAGTAAACAGAAGCAGAAAGAAAAAGAAGGAGAAGGAGAAAGAGAAGGAAAGAGAGAAGAAGACAGAGAGGAAGAGGAAGAGGAAGAGGAGGAGGAGGAGGAGGAGGAGGAGAAGAAAATGAAACAAAATTACTTATATACTAATTCTAGTACTTCAGGAACACATCTCATTTACTAGATTTTAGTCTTCTTATCAAACTTAAGTACTTTAGTCATAAATATGGAACTCCTAGCCTTATAACTAACACTTTTTATAATCATAATTCAGTTGTGGTATTAAAGTTTTCCTTTGCCCTTTTTTCTAGCATTTTCAAAAGTATGCATAATGTATGTTAATTACTTTTATAATCAATACTAAAAAGCATATATGCATAGATATAATAAGATTGATAAAACTAGATTGTTAGAGATTAGAAATAAAAAAGAGAATATAATCAATCTAGTTTTTTTTTAAATAAATGAACCTAAAGTTTAAAAGATTAGTTCAATTTTTGAGACTATTAAAGCTACTATAAATTTCTCAAAAAATAAGTGATTCTGAAACCTGAAAATAAAGAAAAAAATACCCTTCCTTTTAAAACTTCTCAGTCGTATATCTGATTTTTAGTACCAAATCATTTATTTAAAAAAACTTATATCTCTACCATTTTTTATACTCTTGTAATCAATTCTAGTCAGAACTATACTCTTTTAAGGTGTTTAAATTATTAATATATTGTGGTATGTTCATAGTGGTCATTTAAAATCTGTAACAGTGTTTTCTACACTTGGGATAGACAATAAATGAATAAGTTCTTCTTTATTGAAAACAAACCTGATCATTTTTGGCAATTTACTAGTCATTATATACTCACTGTGTGGGGATAGAGAGCCCTGCAAGCCAAGTCCACACAGAGTCAGTCTCAGGAGCTGTGAGAGACAGGCTTTGAGGATCAAGAGTGCCCCTGGTTCCTGGGTGAGAATGCAATTAGCAAATTTGAATAATTCTGTGGACTGACTGAAAACAGAAGCCTTACCTGCATGAGGAGAGTGGGAAAGAAAACTTGAGCTGAAGCCATGCAAGGCCTTCCTGATTTTAGATATCAGAGCAGCAGGTAATATTGAAACTCTCTTTAAATGACCATATATTAAATTGACTCTATGACACTGACATCTTTTAAACGTTGGTACTCAGAGGAACTTTGACAAACTAGAAGTAGGGGTGGAGTGAGTGGGTACTGGATCAAGAGGGAGAGGGCCACAATTTGGGGCAGTTCTAAAACTTTAGGGGTATTTCCCTTTGTGACCACTAAAAACAATGAAAGGATAGTGTGTCATTGTCTAGGGATACATACCTTGGGAAGTGTAAATTTGACTCAGGCCAGTCAATGCCCTTGGCAATAGTGACACCCAACAAAAGGACCATTTAATATTTTATTACTCATGTGGGAGTCTTCGGAGGGGCCTTTTATGTCTCAAGACAATTGAATTGGGAAGTGAAATGGAAATTCCATTGAATAGCTTTCTGTAGAGGTCATAATTGTATTTTTAGAGATATGAAATGAATGTCCTTGTCACTATCAGTAATGTGTAGAACTCTAACACATATTTAAAATATTCTACTGATGCCTTGAGTTGTGACCTAATGTGTACATTAACTTAATTTATATTTCAGCAATCTATAATGCAAAGGGATTCCAGAATTCTTTACCCCAGTGGAAGCAATGGATTATGAGTTCCTAACTACTGGTGCTGGAGCGTTAGCTCAGTTGGTAGTGACTGTCTTGCATGCACAAGGCCCTGGGTTCAAACCAATCCCCAGCACCACCAAAAAGAAAAGAAAAGAAAAGAAAAAGAAATTTCTGACTACACAGGAATGGGGTGTACTGCCAAAGATTATGGAAGGTGGATTCTGTCACTTCAAGAGGGAGGCATTGGACCATATGGAATAATGTGATTGGCTTATGCAGGGGTTCCTTGATAAGGATAGTTGTTTAGCTAAGAGGCCCTACCCATAGAAATAGTGTAGGAAGGGAATCTACCCTTAGACTACTCAAGGCAGATTCAATTTTACCAGATGTTGATACTGCCAATTACAAAATTTGGTTCTGCTCCTCATATGTTGAAGTATAATATTAGAGAAGCATGCCAAGGCAAGCATATAAATCAGGGATTATTTAAAAAGGGTAACATAGACTTCTTCCAGGAGGGAGAAGGGGGCCATAGTGGTATCCTGGTATCCCAAGAAGCAAGGTGTTCTGCCATTTTTATATGTCCTAGGCTTCCTTTGTTCTCCTGCTCTCTTCCCCTTATTTCTCTCCTTCCTGCATACATAACTAGGCCCAGGAGATGCTTGGTGGAATGGTCAAAAGGTGAGAAGCAGATAGATAGCAAAGGGCTGGATGGAGCAGCCCAGGACACATTAATTAACAACTTTATAACTCTCTGTAGGGAGGGGCAATTCCTGGGACAGGTTACCTTAGAAACAGGCTGGAGCAGGGGCAGATTATCTTGCTGGGGTGGAGAAAAGGCTCTGAAGCCTTTTGAGTTCCTCAGGAGACAGTCTTCAACTTCCCAGACTCATTCAAATTGGCCTTCTTGAGTATATAACCTGACTTAATTTACCTATCTATATGGACTGCCTAATTCTGGCCTCAATGTCAAGGTAGAAATGAAGAGCCTTAATTTTAGGCCTCTCACCATACCAATGACTTGCAAAGTCCTACATATTATTAGTGATTGAGGTGTTTACAGTTACATATTATATTATTTTTCCACTATATATCTTCTAGTTATTGAGACTGAAATTTAGAAGAGACATTAAAAAAATTTGGAGAAGAAAGTAGAAGATATATTGTATTTAGCAGTAAAATTTGGTTCATTATGTCAGGTGAGTGTTAGATGTTGATACTGCCAATTATAAAATTTGGTTCTGCTCCCTCACATGTTACATGATAACAGCTTTTATTAACCGGGATAAATTAAACTAATGATTTTCCCCATGGGGGTGAAGTTCACATAAACAAAGTCAAGATGCAAAATTCAGTGACATTTTGTACATTTGCAATGCTGTACAAGCATCACTTCTACCTTGTTATGAAATAAATTCCTTACTCTTAACAACCATTTTCTATTCCCTACTCTCTTCAGACACTGTCAATCACTAGTTTGTTTTCTGTCCCTATATATTTCCCAATTCTAAATATTTTACATGAATAAAATCATACAATTTGTGATGTTTTGTAATTTTTTCTCACTTAGCAAAATGTTTTTGTGGTTCATTCATGTCGTAGTATTATAAAGCAAGGACCTGCTACATAGAGCTGAGGCAACCACAGCAGTCCTTTTTTTTTTTTTTTTTGTGATAACACCAGAAAGATTTGAGATATACTGTTCAGAGTATCATGCATGAGTTCATTGAAAAATTAGGAAAAGGGAAAGGGGCACACTCTCAAGGGAGAAAGTGGGCCCTCTCAGGAGAGGGACAATGTACCCCTCCTCCTCTCCAGCTTAATTTGGGGTCACAGGGAAGCTTCCAGAGAGTCCCTCCCAGATCCCCCTCTAGATTTTTGACTAATAGCAGGATAAAATCAGCAGCCACTATGCATAGTCCAGGGAAACTCTGGGTTACTCTGGCTCATGCTGATGGCTTGTAATTGGAAATTGTTCTTACAGATTTTATGGTTGGGGGTATTAGTCTTTCCTTTGTAAGTTCTGGAACCTGGTTTGTGTAAGAGTCACAAATTTCCTCCCTTCAGGGTAACTTGTATTCTTTTTACTAGTATGTCAGGCTTATGTTTCTCTGGCTTGTGTTTCTCTTGAGGATAACAGGTCAAATGCTGAGAAATGTAACATACCCTACTCACATAAGCCAGATAGGGATGCAGGTATTTTTTTTTAATAAAGCATATAGGCATAAGCTCAGTGGGCCTAGTTTATAATACTATTACCTTAATTGCATATTCCTACCACTCATGTCTGTTACTCTCAGTAGCATGTAACAATACCTCATTCCTTTTGATAGCAAAATAAAATCCATCATATGAATATACCACAATTGTTTATCCTTTTCATTACACTTCAAGAAAAATTTGTGAGTATGCTATGTACGTATGTGAATATACCACAATGAATTTCACCTTTATGTATGTCTATAAGGCACCAATTAAAAATAAATAAATAAATAGAAGAAATTCCAGAAGAGCAAGGAAGAAAAACTGGGTTAGGAAGAAGGGCAGGGAAGGAAAAATACTGGGGACTGAAATGGAGCAAATTGTATTTCATGCATGTTTAATTAGATCAAAATTAAATCTCAAATTATGTATAACTCTAAAAACGTAGTAAAAACAATAAAAAGGAAGAAAATTTGTGAATGAGTGAGTGCCCTTTCTAAGTGGCTAAAACTGAAAATGTTCAGAAAACTTTTCAGACATTTTCATTTATAATAATCCATAGGAAATTCATATTATGTAATGATAGCATTTTAGGTATCAATAAATACATTTTCAAAAATTCTTTTTTAGTGATAGATTACATTTTAAAAACATTTAAAATTCACATATTTGGTAAGGAATTTGTATTCATAATATTTATAAAAAATCTCAAAACTCAACAATAAAATTATAAATTTTGTTTCCCCAAAATGGGCAAAAGATTTGAAGAAAAAAAATAGAAATGAAAAATTGTATAGCCACTTTCGGAAAAAGTCTGACAATTTCTTATATATACCTAAGTATATAGTTGAGTCCTAAGTACATAGTTGAGTCAATTAAAGTTTTGTTCATGTAAAAAATTTGTTCAATAAAAAAATTCTCAGAAAAGAGAAATTAAAATATTCTTTAACTGATAAGTGAATAATGTAATGCTGTTATGTATGTACAGTGAACTGTTACTTAGAACAAAAAAGAATGTACTACTGAAACACATAGTAATGCACATGGATCAGAAATGCATTACACTTGGTGGAAAAAGATAGAATTCAAAGACTGAAATCTGTATCATATATTAAAAACATGATATATATGAAATCATATATTATGAAATATGATATTCTAGAGAAGACAAAACTCTGGAGACTGAAAAAAATATCAGTGGATACCAGGGCTGGGAGTACAGGAATGAGTTAATATTAAAGGGACATGGCAACTTTTGAGTCTATTGTACCTGTTCTACATCATTTTTTTTTTTAGTTGAGTCAGACACAATACCTTTGTTTTATTTATTTGTTTATTTTTATGTGGTGCTGGGGATTGAACCCAACACTTTTCACATGCTTGGCGAATGCCCTACTGCTGAGCCACAACCCCAGACCCTGTTTTACATCTTGCTTGCTTGTTGTGGTCCGTGGTTATGTGACTGAACATAATAGGCAAAACTTAAAGAATTTTATAATCAAAAGTGTGATTTTGCTGTATATAAATTATAAATTTAAAAATCTGTATAAGAGCAGGGGAAGTAGCTTAGTGGCAGAGTACTTGCCTCACACAGGTGAGGCACTGGGTTCAATCCTCAGCATCACATAAAAACAAATAAACAAATAAAGATCTCAAAAGTAAAAAACTGTACAGTGTATATGCTCTCACTACAATGCAAATATGCTAGAAATCAGTAAACACAAGATAAGAAAATATCCTTATATTTAGAACCTGGAAAAGATTTTTTATGGTGGGATCACAGTGTCATCATTTTGCTAACCCTAATAAGAACATTGCTCCAGATGACTATTATGTCATTAAATATAATGTTAAATGCCATCTTAGTAAAGAATAATGACACCTGAGCTTACTAATCCATCTTAATTTTTGTAAAAAAGGAACAACCAGATATGCTGTTCCTCCTGAGAGGGGTAAGCATCTTCTATGTAAATTATTCTTGCCAAAAAGCCAGACCTGTATATTATCAAGCTTCTAGATATAATGATTTACTAGAAAATTATGGAAAAACCAATGGAAAGAGAAAAGTATTAGATCAAACTTTGGCTATTAACAATATATAAAATGTGGGGAGTGTAATAGGATTATCTGACTCAGTTTCTTAAATAAATAAAACACAATAAAAAAGAGAACAAAAAGAACTAACAATGTTAAAAGATACAAAAGAGGAAAAGAGACACAATAAACCAAAATAATGAATGTGGACTTTTGATATACTGATTTGAACAAAGTTCAAAAAAATTAGCTAATAATAACATTTAAATGCTAAGTGATTATTTTAGTATTCATGAATGAAAAATATGAAATATAAAACAATAGTATGTTTGGAGTTTGTTTCAAAATCATCAAATAAAAGGGAAAGCTAGGTGGTAAAGAGACTGTATCTATACAGACAGAGAGAGAGAGAGAGAGAGAGAGAGAGAGAGAGAATTTTAAAATTTATATTTTATTTATATAAATATTTATATACATAAATATATATTTTCTAAAGATGATATATCGGGAACTTCAGATTGGGCAGAGGGGAGGGGAGCAGGTATGGGGATGGGAAGGACTGTGCAGTGAGACAGATATTATTACCCTGTATACATGTATGCCTATACCACCAGTGTGACTCTGCACCATGTACAGCCAGAGGAGTGAGAACTTGTGCTCCATTTGTGTACAATATGCACTCTACTGTCATGCAAAACTAATTAGAACAAATTAAATTTTTTAAAACAATAAAATTATGGCTTTTGGCTTGTAAAAAAAAAGAATTAGAAGAAGTATTAAGTGGGCTGGGGATGTGGCTCAAGCGGTAGCACGCTTGCCTGGCATGCTTGCGGCCAGGGTTCAATCCTCAACACCACATACAAACAAAGATGTGTCCGCCGAAAACTAAAAATAAATTTTAAAATTCTCTCTCTCTCTCTCTCTCTCTCTCTCTCTCTCTCTCTCTCTCTCCTCTCTCTCTCTCCTCTCTCTTAAAAAAGGAAGTATTATGTGTATAGTCTAATAGTAGAAAGTTTTGCAGGTTAGCTCTGAGAAATCCCCAAAAAGTTTATTTTGACTCATTAGTGGTACAGAATAGAGGGATATATCTGGGAACGGTAGAATGTGGAACCTGTAGGTTCTCAGACACTTATTGACTACACTGAGAGAGAGAGTCTCCAGAGAGTACAATTCATTGATTTAACCAGAGCAAGAAGCATGGAAGGCTTTGAAGATATGAAGCAATCACACACACACACACACACACACACACACACACACACACACATATATATATATATATATATATATATATATATATATACAGAAGTTACCTAAGTATGTAATTATTCAGACAGCTTTCATATCATAAATATTGATTACTATGAATTGGCAAATTTAAATGATTTAAAAAAGAACACCAGATGAAATGCAATTAAGACCTTTAGGTTCTTGTCCGCTTTAGAAATACATATGTTTTTGTATGTGTGTGTGTGTGTTGTATGCAGCAGCTTATAGTTATAAGGTTTTATGTATAGACAGATATATATGTAGGCAGTCAGATAAGGATAATTAGCATTGTAAATAATATTTTCTTTGTATTTTTGTAATTCCTTTTTTCTGTAGATTAAAAGGCTGAGAAAGTCAGTAATTGCTCATCCCATGTCTGTTCTCTACAACGAAAAGTACGAAAAATAACAATGTAAAATTGGTGTATAATACTTGGTATTGTGTTTGAGACTTATTGGCACTACTAATTTGTTTAAGAAAATGTTTTAAGTTTGACAATACATTCTCTAGAGTTTAGCTACAGTATCCATATTCCAATCCCTAATTTCTTTCAAAGTACTATCATATACTGCTGACTCCTAAATTTATACTGCCTATTCAGATATCTATTGCAAATAATTCTGTCTGTGTCATTGGCAGGTTAGGTTCAATATATTGATGACTTAATTGGCTCCAATTTAACTCTTGGATTCTAATTTTTTCCCTCTACTCACGCAGTTTTTATTTCAGTGTTCATTTTCTCAGAAGATAAGACCATTATCTAATCAGTTGTTATTGCAGTACACAAAGTAATTTTTGATGCCTCCCTTTTTTCCTTGCCCTTGACCTTTAATCTGTCCTCAATTTGTCAATTTTACTTTCAAAATGTATCTTGAAATTCTCAGTAGCTCTTCACTTTTACTTTTACCTTGCTAAACATATACAAAATCATTTGTCACTTAGATGACAAACTTAAACAAAGTTCTGGTGACTTCTGCATAAATTCTAAGCTTATTGCACATCACCACATCTACAGATCACTACCCCACAAATGGTAAACATATTTTAGTTCCAAGAATCTTCTAGCTTCTTTCTCTTATTCCACTCTCATTTGTCTTTAATATATTAATTACATGTGGTGCATAAAATGTAGAGTGATGTTTTAAACCCATATTTGATTTCAAGTTTGATTTAAGAAGTTTGCTAAAGATAATCTTTCTATCTGAATAATAAAACATACCTAATAAACTAAAGACCACAGTTTTATCATCAAAGTCATCAAAGGCTAGCTGAAAATTAAAAAAAAAACCTAAACAAGCTAAATTTCAGAGAGATATGAGACCTTTGTATCTGAGTATGGGATAATTGATATTTTCAAGTCAGGGGCCAAGTACCTAGACTGTATATGTGCAAGCAGAAAAAGAAGTTTGCCACAGGTAACTTCTTTGTTGAGTAAAGACCAACAGAACTCTCTCAAAGACTCCAATGGGTGGCATAACAACTGAAAATAACAAAAACTGAAAACAAGCACATAGATATCAAAATTTGAAAACTCTTACCCATAGGGATTTTTTTGAGTAATCTGTAATAAAAGCAAGGCCTAAAAGCAGAGAGGAATCTTTTTGGCTTACCTAGATAAAGAGCATAATTGGAGGTAAATACAAATGTTAAAATTAAACCACAGTTGCAGCCCAACCTGTGTCACTTAAATACTGATAAAAACAAAGAAATTGCCATCTCATAGCACCATGTATAACTGGGTTTGGCAAAAAGGACAAAGAGAACCACATATCATTTGACTACAAAACTAAACCTCCTAGCTATGAACATCTCATTGGACATGTTCCTGGACAGATTTTATCCCCCAATTCCCTTCTATCAGTCCTTCTTCCAGAATCATAGTTTTTCTAGCCTTTTTTGTGATGTTTGTTTTTAGTGTGCATCATCTGCTTGGTTTCAAGTTTCATAAGACCCCAGGTAAAGTCTGTTTTTTTCTCACCAGTAAAATCCCAGTGTGTAACTGGTCATGGTGGCACATTCCTGTAATCCCCATGCCTTGGGGGGTTTAGGGAAGCTTTTCTTGGCAACTTAGTGATATTCTTTCTCACAATAACATAGCTGGGAGTATACCTCAGTGTTAAATAGACACACACACACACACCCACACACATACATTAGTACTCGGTTCACAATAGGTACTCAATAAATATGTGGATAAATAGATATCTCATATATAGAAAAAGAACTAGCAAGCGGTGGTGAGAAGAGACCTAAATCAAGTGTCAGTGTATTTGGGTTCCAAGTCATAGCTCAGACTTGGAATCACTCAAGGATTTGGCAAACCACCATTTCTTCCTCTATCCTGGAGTCCTCATCTCTACATGAAGTTTGACTTGGTGAAATTTCTAATTCTGAATTCTTAGAGAAGAAATAAAAAAGAACCCTTCCTATTTCCTGAACCTCTGAGTTGCCCACTACTATGTGCACCTCTTGTGGTACATTCATGCTGGTTTGTCATTTTGTTTAACTTATGGATCCCTGGAATTTACATATCAAAGGAGGTAAGTTAGATTAGTTTCAAACCTGATATATGTTTGAAGAAGCCTAATTTCTGATACTTCTACTTCCCTATAGTCCATATCCTAATCAGACCAGGAGCTTCTTTAGATTAAAATTAAAGGGACATGATTTGTGTAGACATAAGTTTCTCCACCTTAAATTGCCTGTTTATAGATGGAATGATAGTGTCTTCAATAAAGTGAACAAAAAGATTGTTAATAATTGTGATCCTGAGCTGGACATGGTGCTACATGCCTGAAGTCCCAGAAACTCAGGAGGCTGATGCAAGAGGATCACAAGTGTGAGGTCAGTCTGGGTAAAACCCTGTCAATAAATAAATAAATAAATAAATAAACAGTGGTAGACAGCCTCTGGGTTAAATTAACAGTATTACTAGTAATAAATAACCGGGATCTCTTTGATTTGGTAGAAAAGGTGCACCAATGAATTCAGTAAATAAACATAATGTGCTTAAAATAATGACCTAAGGAAGAAGTTGAATGCTGAGAAATAATCAGTTCAAGACTAAGAATAATCATTTTTGACTGGAATATACTGATTTCAGTTCAACAAGGATTCAGTAGACTTTGAGAGTCAAAGTGAAGTGGTAGCATCTATAGAAATTGTTATAGATTGGATCTGGAATGTTCCCCAAAGACTCATATGTAAAAGGTTTGGTTCTGACCTTGGTACCATTGGGATGTGATGGAAACCTTAATTCATGAGGCCTAACAGGAGTTTTTAGGCCTTGAAAGAAAAGGTAGCACCCCAGGCCTCATCTTTTCTCCCACTTCCTTTGCTTCCTGGCTGCCAGAAGATGAGCAACTTCATCCACTACATGTTGCCATTATGCTGTGCTGCCTCACCACAAGTACAAAAGCAATGGCATCAACTAACTATTGACTGAAATTTCCAAAATTGTGAGCCAAAATAAATCTTTCTTCTCTTAAAGTTGATTACCTCATGTGTTTTGTTAGAGTAACAAAACACTGACTAACATAGCAAGTGATTTAATAATATAGAAGAAAAAACAAATATATAAATAATGGTTATTATATTCCAGTTCATTTCTAGAATAAAGACATGTATAAAATATCAGGAATTAAATGACAAACTAGGAATAAAGAAGTGGCAACAGCCATACTGTTTTTTTCTCTGATGTTGACCACAATTTTTTTTTTTCTGACAAGAACTAGACATAACCTAAATCACTTTTTCTTCTGCCCCTTCATACACAATCAGTTATTTTACAAAGCAATGAATCTGCCAATTTAAGAAACTCCGAAAGATCTTGATAGAGTCAAGTTCTTCAGTCTCTTATCCCTTTTTCTTGCTTTTGAAGAATATAACAAGTGTTTCAGTCAGTGGTCTGAAAATTTTGAGCACTAGAAACACCTTTTATCAATGAAAAACCCCCTAAAATAATTTAAAAAGTTGTAGAGGGGGAAAAATGGAAGAAACATATAAAATAATTAGAGAGTGAAGAAGAAAAGTAAGAGATAAGAGAAAAGAGGAAGCAGAGAAGAGAGAAAGAACTCAGAGAAGAAGCAAGTGACTACAAGATGTAAGAAGTTAAAAAGGAGAAATAAAAAAGAGACAAGAGTAGGCAGAGGTGGCAAAGATGATTAAGGAGAACACATAATTTGCATGCCTTCAAAAATCCACTTAAAGCACATAAAATCAATTTAAAATATATGAGACTAAAAAATTTACAACCTACAATGATATCCAAATGAATTGATGAGTTATTTAACATCTATAAATACATAGAGAACTAAAGAGCTGGGGAATAAAAACACCCAAAGGACCCACCTCTCACTTGCCACCTCCAAAATGCCAAGCAAGTTATTTTCATTTGACGAAAACCTCCCTCAGAGACTGGTGCTCATTTTTATTTTCAATGTGAACGAACACCATTTATGTGTTTGACTGTGTTATGATATATCCTACAAATGGGACTTTTCTATCCTGAGCATAAGTACATTTGACAGTTCACCAATTCCACAAACACCAGCGCCTTATCTTAGAATAATACAGCATCTCCCAGGTTTCGCATATGTCACATTCCTCTGTGGAACAGTCCCAATGTCCTCCTAGTTTTAGACACATTTTATAAGATATTCATGAATATAATTCCTTGCGAAGGATATCAGAATTCAATTTTTCTTTTAATTTCTTTGGATTAAAATATACATTGCTGTTAGTGTATTAAGAATATAAAGACTTGTTTTATTGTACAAATTGGTTTTCAATTTATTTGTGCGCAACTGAGTTTCAAAGATGTTTATTAAAATGTGTGTGTGTGTGTGTGTGTGTGTGTGTGTTCTCAAATGTGACTTGTCTTATGGTGTCACAAACTTATTTGAAGGGGCTTTCCTCCCCATTTCCCAGGACTCACTGGTAAGATGTATCAAAGATTGACGGTGGCCTAAGATATCCTCAACATTAGCACTCCTTCCTGACCCAGCCTGGGAATCACTATCCTGGCAAACAGTAGGAAAACTGGGCCTAGCCAGGTTTCAGTTGATATTGGCATTACTTTATTAGAAAGGCCATTTGTGTTCTGTATTATATTGATTTATAAGCACAAGGCTAGACAAATCTTATAGTCAACAACTTACCCTGAAGTATGACTTTGTGTGTGTGTATGTGTGTGTGTGTGTGTGTGTGTGTGTGTGTATGTGTGTCAGGCTAATACTTTCTTTATTGGGCTGTTATTCTCAGGTACCACTATAAATCTGCCCTAATCACCCCAGGGCCCAGTAGGAAAAAACTAGAACCAACCCCTATATCCCAGAGCCTACTAAAATTTTCAAACCAGCTAATCCTAAATCTGTACTAACTTTTTTGTTCCACACAGAAACCAAAATAAAGTCTTTTTCCTATATTTGCTCCCCTGGTTTCTTGACCTATTCTAGTACTTCTCTAATTGGCATGTCATGGAGCACACCTTCTTCTTAGGAACTGACACTATAAGAAACATTTCAACATCAGTGGTCTCCTGAGCTGTCAGGCTTATCATACCCAAATCATAATACAATTGTACTTTAAAACATTTACACAAGTCCATGTGGTATTCAGAAAAATACTGGCTGAAGCAGAATCACAGTGGTCTATTGCAATAGGCTAAATAATATTTCCCTCAAGAATATTCACATTCTAAACTCTAGAACCTAAGAATTTAGAATATGTTTTTAACTTTACATGTTAAAAATTACTTTAAAGATGTGATTAAGTTAAGAATCTTGAGATAGGGAAATATTCTCGTATTTTCCAATTGGTCCAATGCAATCATTTATCCTTAGAAGATATAAGGAAGAATGTGAACCCATTTTGGATTTCTGACTTTAAGCACAGTAAGATAATAAATTTCTGATGTGAAAGCCAATAACTTAGGGACCATTGGTTGCACAGTAAAAGTTGTAACACCAGTTCTAACAGTGATTTGACTATAACAAACAGTTGGAAATGTGGTTATGGCTTTGGAACTGAATAGAGAATGAAAAATATTTGAAAGTCATACTATTAAAATGTCACGTTGGCCTTAACATACTGTTAGGAGAAATGTGGCTATAGGACCCTACTGATAAGGCTCAGAAGTAAGTAAGAAACATTAGATCACATGGGAGAATACACTCACCATCACAAACAAGTTGCCACAGAACACTGCTGGTGAGATTTCAAATGAGATGAGACATACTATTGAAAACAGGAGGGAGAAAATTTTTTATTAAAATGGCAGGAAGTTGGACTGTGCCTTACCAGTAAGAGGAAAGAATTTTTGAGCAATGAACTTGATTATTTAACCAAGGAGATTCCCAAGCAAAGTGTTGAAGTTGTGACCATTTTCAAGTTTATAATAAAATATAAAAGGAAAAATATAGACAGAGGAAATAATTATTAATAAAAAATAAACTAGGATTTGTTCATTTGGTAAATATTCAGGATTTTTAGATTGTAAAAGATGCTAAAATGGGAAAAAATCACTATGAGGAAGCATATTCTGAAAAGAAAATAAAGGGTGCAACTTAATGACTTGATGCTAGTACCTGGGAAGGGTCAAAAGAGCCATGTATTTGCTCAGATGCAGAAAGAGTTTAGGTATGTAATTTATGGATAATTTTCAATAATTTAAGTAGAAGTCAGAAAAAAAAAGAAATGGATGAATTAGGCAGTAAAGATTTGTGAAGGAAGGTTTCTTTTCTAATACAGCAAATCCCTAAGAAATGCAAAGGAAAGAACATTGATAATGTTATGTACCCAACACACTGTCCCCTGAAAATGAAAGGGACAGAGAAAAAATGAAATGAAAAAATTCTTTTGGACTCCACAAATTTACCTGCAGGAAATAAGATAATAAAACTTCTTGGCTACAAATAAATACTTTCTTTAAAACAAACAAGCAAACAAAAAATCAGAAAGAATGAACTGAGGATAGATGACTATAAGCCCAGAGAGCAGAGGCATAAGTCACTTGCCTTTTAAGAAAGAATTTTTCCCTATATTAAAAACTAATGAAGTTTGTTGATTTTGTCTTTTATATTTTGAGGGACCAGTGAATTTTTAAAATTTTTCTCCCATTTAGAATGGAATATCTATAATTATATCTGCTTCACTGTTGTATTTGGGAGCAGATGACTTACATTCCAGTTTCAAAGGCCAACTGATAGGAATTTTACCAAATTGTAAGAGACTTTGGATTTGAGCTGATGCTGTGAAGTATTTTGTCTTTTCAGGAATTTTGGATAGAGTGAAGATATTTTGTATGTGGGATGAATGTCAGCGTTTGGAGTCCACTGTAATTGGTTTAACAATGCCCCACTCCCGAGGTATCAACATTCTAATCACCAGAACATGCATTATGTTACTTTCCATGGTAGAAGAGATTTTGACTTTACAAGGTGGAAAAAAAGGAAATGACTTCTGCTCTAGGGCTTCCAGAAGGAACATGGTATGACTGACAAGCTGATTTTTAGCACAGTAAAATGCATTTCAGATTTCTGATCTCCAGAACTATAACATAATAAAATTGTGTTTATTTAAGCTACAAAGTTTGTGTTAATTTGTTAAAATAACAACGAAAAATTAATACATTTGTCATAAAAAAGAGCAGGGAGAAGAGCAGACTCCCCATCACCACCTAAAGTGAAATAAAGCTGTCATCAAGAAATTCTCCTGTCATTTTGTTCATGGACTTGAAGAACGGTACGTTTGAATAGAGAGTGTATGGCGCTGTTAATGGAGAAGCAACTCATTTCCATTCTCTTCATTATCCAACTGACAAAGAAAATGTGAGAAATACTATATCATGATGATCTCATATATCTCTCTTTCTCCAAATCTTCCTCAAGACCTGTCCCTAAATGTCCAGGGAGGAAAAAACAATGGCAACAACAACAATAACAAAAATTTGCTTTCCCCTGGCATTCTCAGCAAATTCTCCCCTCTCAGAAAACTAAGTCAGTAGTCCTTTAGTGGGACTAATACCCAGTTTCACTATTCCAAGCAGGTTCTCAGAAGTTAGTTACAAGCATCATTTCTAGGAATGAGAGAGTATGTTGACATGAAGGATCTAAGACAGAAATATATATATATATATATATATATATATATATATATATGTATATATATGTATATATATAAATATATATATGCACACACACACACACACACACACACACACACACACACATATCTCATAGCTTATTGGCTCCAAAGAGAAGCTACATGAATCTCCAATATCACTCATAAAGAAAATTTTCCATGTCTTTAAAACACTCATTTTTCCTTCATGAGATCCTTTTTTTTTTCCTTCTAGGAAAAGAAATATAGAATTAAGTTACCTACAGGCTCTCAACAGTGCCCAATTTACCTCTTCAACTGTATAATACAGGTTGGGGCTCCCTTATGTCAGATAAGTCCAAGGTGAGTTACTAGATTCCCCAATACCCAAAAGTTTCCTACACATCATCAAGAGGGGAAATTAGAGTACCTGCAATTCTCTAGTGGCACCAGCTTCATATTCTATCTAAGGAAGGGTAGCAGCCTGCTCATGGTGAGATGGGCAAAACAAAGTTGGTCTCTACTCTTTTTCCTCAGCACTAGTTTTCTTTCTGATCTTCCTCTAAAGCTGAGGAAACTCACTATCTCATAGACACATAAAATCTGTTCATTAATTATATTCTTCATCTCTTTGCACCAGCTATTTTTCTGGCACCTAAGGTCAGGTTAGACTTTTCAACCAAACCAGACACTGTCTGGAAGACGTGAATGCTATACTGGAGTTCGCTTTCATCTACAATCATGAAAAATAATAATGCTGATCTCAAGGACATACTCATAAAATCATCCCTTAAGTTGGCCCATCCCTCCCAGAAATACACTCCAATATCTGCAGTTCACTACAGTTTCTCCACTCACTTGACAGACCCAACTACCATGATCACATATAATTCATATAATATCTGATATAGTGAACTTCTATTATGATTTGCTATTAACATATAAAAAATTACAGTAATTGGAATGAAGAATGGTCTTTCTTCATATATATTAGAACATTAGATATGTATTCAGAAAACAACCTGTATTCTCACAGTAGAAGTATGTGTATCCTGGGGCAGAAGGTAGGCAGGAGTTATGGGACTATATCATTTGGATTTAAAGATCTGGATTAACATTTTTATTTTGTATTTTGGCAAATATTGTACTTGGGCTCCCTCATTAAGCATTTACAAACACATTTTTTCCTGTTTTCTTCACTGCAAAGTTTCAAAAATCCAATACTATTTTCCCAAGATCCTTTGGCAGTAGGAGTGCTCATGTATCCTTTTTACAAACTAATAAAATACATGTGACCGTGATGGCTGAGTCCAGAAACTCTTTTCTTCTTTCCAAATAAAAGGGAATGCTTTGAGTGTAGGTATGACATTGAATTGGAACTGCCATATTGCCATTAAGAGGCTACTGGATTAAGAGAAGGCAAATAGAATCAAATGAAAACTATTTTGTTCTTAAATAATATAAGCAATCACTTATTCCTAGGCTTATATATTTAGAGAAAACAATATCTCATAATTTACTTCTGAATGTTAAAATTTTAGAGCCACTTACCTGCCTTACAAATTGGGCTTAAAACTAAATCTCCCATATCTGGTAAAATGAGACAGTACCTGATCAAATCAAATTGTTATTACTGTATTACTGTTAATACTGTTAACTAAGATATATATATATATATATATATATATATATATATATATATATATATATTATACAGCAGAAACTAATACACATGAGACATTTCTGTACCTCCATCATTCTGTACCTCTTCTTTCCTCTTGTGGTATTTTCATGTCCAGGGTCCAGGGAAATACTAAATGTACCAAAACATTCTGTCTAGGATAGATTGCAAGGTACACTATAGAGTTGGGCTGGATAGATGAATGAAAGTTAAATAGTTTTTTTTTGTTGTTCTAAATTAAAAACAATGAGTTGGGTGATATTTGTCCATAGCACACATCCACTATGTTGTCTAGAACTTATCTCCACCTTATTAGTTATTCTGGTACCCTTTGTTAGGTACCTCCTCTTTGCACTCAATTTAAAGAAAAATGAGATCTCAAGTACTACCAAAATTATGCCCTACTCCTATCTTTCCTTGGGTTATATGTACACAAGCAATTATGTATGTATGTAGGTAGGTAGGTGCTGACTAAAGTTTAATTTTCCCCCTTTTCCCAGAAGTATTTACATTTGAGGAGGAGCCCTAAAGCTAGAAGTCTTTTAATGTGTGCCAGAACAAATAATTTATAGATAGGTTTTCAGGCACTGACAGATGGAAAATGATACCATTTGTGGTAGAGAAAGTAAAGAAGAGAAATCTTCTGTATATTTTTTAAAGGGCTTGATTTAGAAAAAAACATTTTTTAGGCATAAAACCAGTTCTGATACTCCTAACTTTAATGCAAGTCCAGTGATTTGCTAATAGCCTAGATGGTGAAGATTTTAATTGATGCTGATGGGCTAACCTTTTATAATTGTTGTCTCTATTATTTATAGGCTATAAACTGTCTGTGACTCTTTGAAGCAGAAAACAATAAATTTAGGTCCCAGAGCCAAACTCATTTGCTGATTTTCCAAGGCTAATAATATAACTCCACTTTACACATCAAGAATGGAAAGGGAGCCATTTTCAGTGACAAGTGGAGCTTAGTCTACAGCTTTTTAGTGAAGGAAGAATCTGATTAAGTCTAGAAGATAAAACTAAGCTTGCACTGGCTGGAGAAAAGAGGGGACAAGATTAAAATAAGAGAATATTTAGTGTCTTTGACAAATCCCATTAATTTTTTTTTTCTTTAGCAATTGAACACAATTTTTCTTGTTTTAATAGAAATCAATTACTTTCAGCTGTGTCACCACTGTAATATCAAAACAATCCTTGATTCTCCTCATGATTGCCTTATTGTTCTTGGATTAAATTGCATTTTAAAATACACATTTTAATTGCATTAAATAGTGTACAGATTTCATGCTCTCAGTATTTTTTTTCTCTTGATTCTTTCCCTGGGTCTTATGGGGTTGGAATAAACTCTTTTTTAGTCATCTTCTTCCTTAGAGCACTGGCCTTAGACATGAAATACCACCCAGGACAAAGAAGGAGCCCCACTCTGAAAAGAATTCCCAGTAAGGAGCAGTGGTGTGCTCCAGGGTATTAATTTCTTCAGTGCTTTCTTCTACTATTTATTAAAATCTAATTAACTGTTGAGATTGTTTGTGTGCCTTTCTCTAAGTGTACTTATTCTGTTGTAAAAATTATCAGTAAATATTGTTATAACTGTTTTATAAAGTGCATCAGGCTCACTTTGCAAAGGTTGTGTCAGTTTCTATTCCAATCGGCTCTTTGTCTAATTTCAATTAGAAATGGGACACCACATAAAAGCAGAATAAAATATGAATACATAGAATACAATACATGTACCTGAAGTTGGCTGTTATTAAGAAGCAGCCTAGGAAAAAGGAAAAAAAAATTGAGTACATACCTGTTTGGTTCTGTGTGTTTGTTATTTAGGGATAATTTTAGCAGCTGATACAAGAACTATTGGCCAACAGTAAATAGAAATATAAATACAAAATATATATCAGATGCCGTGGCATCTAGAGGGGAGATACTCTCAGGTTTAACTCAAGATTAATGTATATGATCAGTATTATTTTGATTTACTATATATATTTATTTCTTACCTTCTAAATCCACCTTAAAATTATTTCCATAAATACTGATACAACTTTAAAAAGAATTTGAATATCATAACCAAAGAAAGTAGGAGGGAATGTAGCTCACCACTTCAATTAGAGGATATCTGTGGTATAATTAACTATCAAATGTGTCTCTGAGCTTGCCAATTAGAACCAAGGGCCACAAGCTCTACTCACAGGGCCCATCTGTGAGGTGCTCACAGTCAGTGTAGTCAATGTAAATGTAGAGGACTCAAGAATTCCAACACAAGACAGCTGCTCCTTTTCACCACTCCTCTACCCAGCAATAAAAAGTTCTTACCTGTGGGACACCATATAAAAGCATAATCAAATCATGGATACATAGAACCCAATACATGTATCTGAAACTGGATCATTTCAAAGGAACAAAACCAGAAATCATCAGTAATAATAGCAAGTTTTAGATTAGGACTTTTTAGATTAAATACATTTTCATAAGGGTGATGAGTGTAGGGGAGAATAATTTATTATTAAATATTTTAGTATCACGTTGTTAGGCATACTTTGCATTTTATCTTATCAACTTAATATGAGAATACTAAAGAAATTCTCATTTTTATTTTAGGGAGGAAAAAAATTGAGATTTAGGTTTTAAACCCACTAAAGCTCATTCACTTAATAAAAGAACCAGGGTTTAAACTCAAATCCAATTTAAATTAATAATTTTGATTCATTTAACAATATACCATTTTATGTTTTCTAATTATGAGAAATTAGCTCAATACCAGTTATTGCATATACTTTTAGAATATTAAATATAGATTCAATCCTTCTAGTATTGAGGCCTCATAGCCAAAAGAGATGACCATATAAGTGAGAATCAGTTCAAACAGAGGTCTTATGAGAGACAGGCAATTGGCTTGGCTGTTGTACTGTTAAGCCCATATAAATAGTAACACAGGGTGCTTGTTTTTCTTTCTATAAAGTTGGAGAATAGTACTAGGTTCTTCAGATCATTCTTCTTCTTGGCACTTGTTTTTGTTTGTTTGTTTGTTTTGTTTTTGACACTGTGACAAAAGGGCCAAACCAGAACAATTTTAGGGGAGGAAAAGTTTATTTGAGAGCTCACAGTTTCAGAGATGTTAATCCATAGAAGACAGGCGGCAGGCTCCACTCCTTGGGGCTCAAGGTGAGGTAGAACATCGTGTTGGAAGAATGTCACAGAGAAAACCAGCTCACAAGATGATCAGGAAACAGAGAGAGATTCCACTCTCCAGATACTAAAATATATACCCCAAAGCCACACCATACCACTTCAGTTACCACTCATTTAATACATATCACTGACTCTGGAAACCTAATCATTTCTCCTCTGAACCTTCTTGCATTGTCTTACAAATGAGCTTTTGGGGTACAACTCAATACTCTCATAATTTCAAAATGATTCAAGTAAAGAGAGTTCACAGATCTTGGACCTGCTAGCCTGCACAATCATGTGATGAAATCCTAAAAATTCTATCTCTCCATATGTAAGTATGGAAATTATACATATATAAATTATGCACACATATACATATGAAAAATATTTTTTTTCCTAGAGAAACCAAAACAATGTCTGTCATCTATTATATATCAATCTTTGTTAATCAACTTTTCATCAATGTTACAAAATACCTGAGATAGACAACTTATAAAAAGGAGAGATTTATTTTGGCTCAAAGTTTTAGAGCTTTCAATCTCTGATCACTTACTTACCTCTGTTACTTTGATCCTGTAGCATCAAAGGGCTTCATGTAGGAGTGTGTGGTAGTTAGCCTTATGTCAGGAAAGAAAGAATGAGAGAGAGAGAGAGAGAGAGAGAGAGAGAGAGAGAGACAGACAGACAGACAGACAGACAGACTAATTCAGTATTCCAATATTCCCTTCAAGGTCATACCCCCAGTAATCTTAACTTCCTTCCACTAGCACCTCACCTCTCAATAGCACCACCTGCTGGAGACCAAACACAGGACTTTGGGTGACAGGGCAGATCCAAACTACAGCTTTGTCTATATTAAACATGTTAAGAGGGAGATAGGAATATATAGACATATCTTCAGGTTCTTTGGAGAACACAGGAAGTTACCAAACATAGTTAAGAAAAGAAGGAAGATTTATAAGAAAGAGGGAGTGTTTCATTTCCTGAGTGGATCATGGAGTGGGGCTTTAAGGGAACTAATGCCTCCAACTCTCTAAAGCACTATATTAAATAGCTCCCAAAGCGCTTCCAAGAGACGAAAAGGGAGATGTCTTTATGTGGAATTAGTTGGATCAAACTTCAAGTCAGATTTAAATGAAGAGAGGTCAGATGGCCTTAGTCATTGAAGGGTTTGATATTGGTTCAAATGAAGAGGTGGACAAGTCACAGGCAGCAAAATTATCTTGAAAAAGAGAAACCTATTCTTTCAGGATAGCTGCATTTGGAGGAAGAGGCTCAACATTAAATTCTGTTTAAATTACTTTGGGGACTAGGACATCAGAGGGAGGTTTATACAGACTTTTATGATAATCAGAAGTTATTTCTCACACTACATAAAATCAGTAGTCATAGTTTGCAGGAGACAAGCCATGTCCACTTGCTAAAAATGGAGTCAGAGAAAAAAGTTCTGAAAAATAGCATGAAGGATTTGGATTAGCCAAGGAATTCTTTTCTGATATAGGCAATCAGGCAAAACTTCATTTAGGAAGAGAGAGCATTCACTAATTAGTGTCTTGTGAGTTTTTCCCACCCAGTTTTATTTGGGTGCAGTGGGACATGACCAGGAACAAATGATGCACTGCAGATGTGCCCTGGGCCTTGTGCAAATGGTGGACATGTGTGATCACTCCCCTTTCATCCTAACAACAACCCTGAAAGAGCAGACACTACCATCCACAGTTTAAAGATGTCAGAGCTTACAAAATCATACACATAAACAGAGAAATAGTTAATACCCACATTGCCCTTGCTATTTGCCAAGCATTTCTCTAACCATGAGTAGGTCTGAAGAAAGTAGTGGTTTCTAAGCAGAGTGTGGTAGTTACCACTCCATCTCCCTTTGGACACAGCTACCCTATTAGATATGTGGCTTGGAGACCTACTCACATATCTGTAAGTGAGGTGCTATGCCACATTTTATAATCCACCCTATCTAGGGATTCCTCTTCTTCTTAAATAGTAGAAGAAAAACTTCTTGCTCAGATGGAGTATCCCCAACTCCCTTGTGGGAACCCAGAGACTGGCAGCAGGTATTAACAGTGTTTCCAGCCTTGTGGTGGCACTAAAAACAAGAGTGTGTATTGAACAATCAGGACTCAGGAGGGGTGCTTACATAGTACTTAGGCTAACTTTAGTCACAGGTAATAGAACTACTGGCCAACAAAAAAAAAAAAAGTTTTTTTTTCACATAATTAAAATTCTGGGCACAGGTTCTGTAACACAAGATTGTGTGAATACTGGTGGGTTCTTGCTTACTCATCTAAAGAATGATGTGTACAGATGAAAGAGGGTGAAAATTCAGTAGGAGGTTTATTTGAAGCAAGTATGAAAACCTCCCACAGCTTTGGGAGGGGTCCCAAAGAGAATACCACTGGTGGCTCTCTATCTAGAGGTTTTTACACTGTTTTGATGAGAAACTAAGCTTTCATGATTGTTCTTTTTTTCTGACTCAATTGGGAGTATACAATTTTATTTTTTTATTCCCATGATGGGATGATTTAGTCTTTTTGTTAAACTGAGTTTGTCTTTTACTTGTTCTTTAAAGTAAAAGAATTGCTTGGACTCAAAACAACTTTTTGAGGTTGATTAATGTTATGATAATCAAGGAGGCCTGGGGAAACATCAGAATATATGGATCTCTAACTTGAGTGGGGTTTTCAGTCAGGCACCCCAAACCAAACAAACAAACAAATAAACAAACAAACAGCTTCAGCCTAGAGTTTTAATCTGGGGTATGTGATTCCATTCTTTGAAGTCCCCATTTCTGTCTCCTGCCCCAGTTCCATTGTGCTAGACCCAAATCTCTCCAATTTCTATGGCATCTTTCTCTTTGTTCATAAGTTTGGGACATTGTGTCACATTCAAGGAGAAATAAACTGAAAGAGGAGTCCTTTTGTCAAGAAAGCAAATGTTCCCTGACATATCATAGACAAGAGTTGAGTCATGTGCGCCTGAGCTGTGAACACAGTTAAGCTACTGTTAGAAATGCTGAGGTGCTAAAAGATATCAAACCCATGATCAGAAGTGGCTAGGCAATGCAAACCTTACTTCTGCATGAGAGTGTGCTAGTGAATAAAGTCTGGCAAGCAAGCACACTGGGGTGGGAAGTCCACTTGTTTTTATCCTTAATACAGCACTGCCCCCTTGCTTTGATTGGAGGAGCTCAGGGTTATAATGTATATGATTCGCTAATTTTAAAACTGGGGAGGGCAAAGGGAAGGACTGTAGTTAAAATAGCTAACATAAAATCTTACACCCCAATTAAGGCTAAGTACTAAATTCTGAAAATCGATCACCAGACTTTCCATTTCTCAGACTCCCTCCCTCCTAGGCTTAATAGTGTACATTAATAGGAACATGGAGAATGTATGGTAGCCATCTAACCAAGAAACCCTAAACACTCTCAGGAAAGTTCCAAGAAAGACATTCTGCCCAGGGTTTAGCTCCCATTAGCTTAGAAATGGTGGTAGGGGGAAGTTTAGCCAACTCAATGTAGACATGAATTTGTCCTTATTTGCCTCTCTTCATCAGTGTTTTTTGTTTGTTTGTTTGTTTTAGAATTCTTGCTAGAAAGCCAGTTCTCATCTTCCAAAAAGGGGAGCTCTTCCACACACTGAAAGAGTACCTCCATCTTTCCTTCCCTCACTTCATCTTCTGTAGTTGAAATATCCTTACTCAGAGCTCCTTCACCTGGTACTTTAATTTTTTTCCTATTTATATATACATAACAGTACAGCATATTTTGACATATTATATGTACATGGAATATAACTTAGGGTTCCATTCTTGTGGTTGTACATTGTAGAGTTTCACTAGTTGTGTATTCATATATGAATATAGGAATATTTGATTCATTCTACTGTCTTTTCTATCCATCCCCTCTCCCTTCCCTTCATTCCACTTTGTCTATTTCAACTTTTATCCTCCCTCCCCTACACACTCTATGTCAGTATTCACATATCAGAGAAAACATTGGCCTTTGGTTTTTGGAGATTGGCTTATTTCACTTAGCCTGATAGTTTCCACTTCCATCAATTCACCAGAAAATGCATAAGTTCATTCTTCTTTATGACTGAGTAGTATTCCATTGTGTTTATATATCACAATTTCTTTATCCATTCATCTGCTGAAGGGCACATAGCAACCTAGTTTATCTTATTATGAATTGAGCTGCTATAAATATTTATGTGGCTGAATCACTGTAGTGTGCTGATTTTAAGTCCTTTGGTATATATTGAGGAGTGGGATAACTGGGAATAGTGATGGTTCCATTCCAAGTGTTCTGAGGAATCTCCATACTACTTTCCTGAGTTGTTGCACCAATTTGAAGTTCCACCAAAAATATAAGCAAAACTTTTCCCCACATTCTCACCTACATTTATGTTACTTATATTCTTGATAATTGCCACTCTGACTGGAGTGAGATAGAATCTTGGTATAGTTTTAATTTGCATTTCTCTAATTGCTAGAGATGTTGAACATTTTTTAATATATTTGTTGTCCAATCTTTGTCCATTCTTATTTCTTCTTCTGTGACATGCCTCTCCAGTTCCTTCACCCATTTACTGATTTTTTTTTTTTTTTTAGTTCTTCGTATATCCTGGAGATTAATGCTCTTTCTGATCACCTGGCACTTTGAGCTCTGTATCGGTTTCCTAGTTTATTATCATACAAGTCAGCCCTCCACATAATATACAAGTGTATGATGTAAATTTGACTACATGGTGCTTTGAACACTCATTTCCTAGGGAATAAAATCCAAGCTCACTAACATAAGGTACAGGACCCATGGGTGAACTCTTCACCGTATTCACCTTCTTCCAGCTCAGCACTCACAATTGCACTCTTTCTTCAAGTGTAGATGCACTCAGACACACTGTTGCAGTGGAGGGCCATCAGGAGCCCATATCAGGTGAGTTTACACTGTATTCTGTGCTTACTATCTGTGTGAATATGAACAAATATTTAACTTTTATTTTTGTAGATTTTGTATCAGTTAACCAGAGGTAATTTTTCCCCATAGTCTTATTTTGAGGATTAAACATATCCATTTATATAAGGCATTTAGAGAAAAATATGTTTGCCTAGCAAGCACTAGATATTAGCAGTCACTATTCTGTGCCTCTGTGCCTTTGCCCATTTAGTACTTTTAGTCTTGGCTGAATCACACCTGATAATATAAGTTAAGAGCCCAATTTAGTTTCAATTAGACTAGGACTTGAATTTCAATTGTTCCTGTTACAATTAAAAGATTTTGAACACTAAGGTCATCCATAAAATGGAAATAACAATAATTTCTATGACATGGGACCATGGTGGGACTAAAATGGGAAAAACATACATTCAAATTCTTGTACCATGCCTGGCTCCTGCAAGGGTTCAGTAAACATCAGCTATTCTTTTTCTTATTAACACCATAGAAGACTCAGGTGCTTTTCTCAGGATGATTATTCCCTTCACAGCAGTTACTCTCCCTTCTCTGTGCTGAAAGAGCCCTCTAGTGTAGCTTTTGTCACATTCCATGTAAATTGTCTAAATTCCTCACTCCTAAGAGATGCAATAACCCCTGGGGCAAAGACCTTGAATTTTTCATCCTTCTGGGTCTAACAGTATCTTGTGCTTTCTGCTGAATTAAATTTAATTTATCTATTAATAGCAACTTATTGAAGTATTCTGACCAAGAAAGGCACTTCATTTTATAAAGTAAAAACATCAGAAAAAATATTGATCATTGAGTAATGACTCTGCCCTGTTCCTGGGTCTTAAAAAGAAAGCACAGTAACTAAAATTACAGGATGCTGCTTTGGTAAAAGATTAGGAATGTTTACACCTCTGTGCAATTCTCAGAAATGATGTCAATCAATAAACTTTAAATGTACTAATAAAGTAATATATAAAACCTACTTACTTTTAGTATTAGTTTGAAAATTATCCAATTATTTAAATTTTTATTTTGAAACTCACAAACACAAGTCATCATCCATTCCAAAGTCTATAAGCTATCATTTTTAGACATTTGCAAAATAATATTTATAACTAAATGATTTTTTAAAGTATTATTCATGTGAAGACCATGCTTATGATAATTAAGGGTACTGTCCTGAAGATTTTGTCTTCAGGTAGGTTTTTTGTTGTTGTTGTTGTTGTTGTTGTTGCTTTTTGGTTTTTGATAATGTATTTGACTAGAGGAAGAATTCAAAATCATCTAAGGACAAATTGAAAAAGGAATGTAATCATACTGGCAGATGGAAGTGGCTAAATATTGGGCATAGCCACAAAGTAGGATTGATTTCTGTATATATTCTTAGGATAAGTATCAAACCACCATTTGATCCAGCTATTCCCTTTCTTGGACTATACCCAAAATACCTAAAAAGAGCATACTACAGGGACACAGCCACATCAATGTTTATAGTAGCATAATTCACAATAGTTAGACTGTGGAACCAACCTAGATCCCTTTCAATAAATGAATGGATTAAAAAAATGTGGCATTTATACATAATGGAATATTACGCAGTACTAAAAAATAACAAGATCATGGCATTTGCAGGGAAATGGATGGCATTAGAGCAGATTATGCTAAATGAAGTTAGCCAATCCCTAAAAAACAAATGCTAAATGTCTTCTCTAATATAAGGGGGGTGACTCAAAATGGAGTAGGGAGGAAGAGCATGAGAAGAAGATTACCACTAAATAGGGAAGAGAGGTGGGAGGGAATGGGAGAGAGAAAGGTAATTGCAGGAAAGATGGAAGGAAACCCTCATCGTTATACAAAATACATGTATGATGACGTGAGGAAAACAAAAAAGAAATGTGTCATATTGATTGAGTAGAGAGAGGTGATGGGAAGGGAGGGAAGGGGAAGGGGAGATAGGAAAGGCAGAAGAATAAAGTAGACACTAGTATTGCTGTATGTATGGCTGTATAACCAATGTGATTCTGCAACCCGTACACTTGGAAAAATGAGAAATTATATCCCATCTGATTCAAATGTATGATATGTCAAGATCATTGTATTGTCATGAGCAACTAATTAAAAAAAAAGACTGCTATGGATGAAAAGTCTCAAATGATTATCTGTGCAGCATCATTGAGTAAAGGAAAGAGGATCAGTTCCATATGGACACAACCAGAAGCCTGTACCTGCCATGTATAGGCTATGGGAATACCTAGTTTCTCCACCAATGAAAATGACATTACATTCCCTGCAGCATTGCATGTATAATAAATTTGAGATAAATGCACAAAAGGGTCTAGTTTACAATTGTGAAAAACACAATTAAGTGATTAGCAATTTTTAAAAATGTTGAGTGATATCATTATAATTAAGCATATAATCTTCCAAAAGTAGTTCTATTCTTAAAGCATGTATTCAGTATTAATACTCATTCATCAATTGACTAAAATCTTATATATAATATATATAATGAGAACATTTCATAGATAGTACCGTGTTAGTCTAGGGTATATTTAAGAAAATTGTGTGAAACTAACACATTTCTTCTTCTCCATAAATAAATTAATTCAAAATAGAACATTAAACAATAATATTAAGGAAAGAGAATAAGGGGTATAAAAAGTAACATTGACAAAACTGCTCTTTGATATGGGGTAGTCAAAAATGTCTAGGCAAGTAGTACCTGAGCAAATTGAGGAAATAAACAAAAGTAAACCACACAATCAAAAGAGGGGTCCAATTTAGGAGAAGAGTAAAAACAAAAGTTTTGAGTGTGTAGCTTATTAATGAATGGAAGAATGAATGAGTAAATGGATATGTATGGATGGGTATGGATGAATAAATGGATGGAGTAATGAGTAACATTGATTGGGTAGAGAGAGGTGATGGAAGGGGAGGGAAGGGGAAGGGGGGGATAGGAAGGGCAGCAGAATAAAGTAGACACTAGTATTGCTGTGGCAGATAAAAGGCAGATAAAAGGATAGAAATTAAAGAAATAGAAAAAATTGTAAAAAGAATGGGATCTTACTGTATATTTTTGTAAACTGCTCTGGATAATCTGGTTCTATGCTTGCGTGTCATCTTGTATCCTGAGAGGCTGGTCTAGGCCACACCATCTCTGCTGACTCGAATGGAATGAGTTTACTGGAAAGAAGCTCTTCAATCTTATCAGTAATCTCCTCCAAAACAAAGCCTTGTACATTACAGGAATTTATTCTCATTTCTGAAATCTCCACACTTTTCAATTTGGGGAGAATTAAGAATCTAAATGTCACGGCACCAATGGCCACATTTTTCCAGTATTTCTAACGTGGCTCTCCAGGTGCCTAAGTTTCAAGATTTAAGAGAAGTATCTCACCTAACATAGACATCTTGCTCTGGAGATGATGAAGGAAATCTCAGCAATCTCCTACCCAAACAGCAAGTAAATTCTCCAGAAACCACTGGAATATTTCAGAGAAGAATATGTGCTATAAACACCTACAAAGAAACCACACAATGGAAAAGCAAGACCTGAAAATCAGAACTATTAACTAGGCAATCATTTCTATCCAAGCATTTATAAAACACAAGTCCACAAGAATGCACCTGTGTAGGAAAGTCAGGAACATGAGTTCTTGCCCTTAGACAATCATCTCATCTAGTAATTGTTTTCCACGTATGTACTTGATAAGGTATATGCTATGTGGGGTGGGCATTAGGGACAGACTGATCTGGACTCAGTTCTACCTCCTACTATTTTGGTAATGGGAAAGTTCCTCAACTAATCTTAGCCTCAGGTCATCTGCAAAGCCAGGATAACAGTATTTACTTGTGGGGTCTCTGTCAGGATTGGACATGGTGTAGAGTATCTGTAAGATCAGAGCTTGGCATGGAGTAAATGCTTGGTGCCAGGTAGATGCACACAAAGAGGACACATCTGCAATCCTGCCGGGCTCCAAGTTTGATGAATCCAGTGAAATCAATAACAACCCTTATAGAAGCTTATACCTTTGATCGCTATTGGTATGAACCAGGAGATATAATTTTCTATGAATCATCTTACTCAGAACTGAAACAATAAAAACAATATAAATAAGTAAGAATCATAACTATAACATGTGGGAAGCCGACATAACACCTGACCAGTGTTTGCTTCCCCTGCTGATTGGCTGAGACACTGTCAGTCACCCTGTGATCTGGTTATTTTTAAGTAACTGAAGATGTTAGCCCCAAGCTTGAGGGTAGAGAAAACGCAAATGTGTCTTTGTGCATGGGCATGCCTTTCTACATCCCCATGGGTGAAGCTATGCTCACCTGTTCCTTTGTGATATTACTCCTTGCCCTATTTAGGATAGAATGTTTTATGGATACACCCTTTGTGTGTCTCCTTCTCTTAGTCTAACCTTGGGTGTGGCCTTCCTAGATGTCAGTCAACCTGCTGACAACAGACATCATGAAGCTAGACTCAGCCCCTTGAAACCTGACCCGTTGCCTCATTTGAATGGCTTTTCCTTAATAAAAGGGGTCAGCACTTGCTCGCTTGCTCTCTCTTCTGAGGACCCTGAAGGTCAGAGAAGCCATCACAGCACCCCCAAAGAAAAAGGTATTTCTGTCTCTTGTGTGGTTATTTTGTCCAGCCCAGTTTCCCTGGAGTGACCCCTGAGTGTTTTAGTTATGTGTAACGCGGCAAGTGGTGTTCTGGGTGGGCAGGTTTGAGTATTTAAGTCACTCAGAACGCGACAATAACAGCAAATCTTTATGTTACACTTATGTACCAGGTGCAATTCTAAGTGCTTAATTTTTATATTAATTTGTTTAATCCTCACATTTATTGGTGTAAATCAATCTGCACTTTACAGATGAGGATTTTTTTTTGCACAAATTATTTAACTGACTAACCAAATGGTTACAGCTACAGTGGCAAAATGGGTTGAACCCAGACTAGTTAGTTTCAAAGTTTATGCTCAAAGCCACTACTAGACAGTGCAACCTCAATTTCCTAGCCATGAAGAACTCTGGAAGTCTGCATGACAGATTCTTCTGCAATAGCAGTCTCAAATCTCAACACATATTAGAATCACCTGCATGCAGGGCTGTTAAAATAAGATAACAGCCCCCACTCTCATACTGCCCCATAGCTTCTGATTCTGTAGATCTGGAATGAGGCCCAAGGATTTGCATTTCCAAGTCCCCAGATAATGTTCATGCTGCAGGTCCAAAGCCATACTCTGAGAACTATCTCTCTACATTAAATAAGTGTCCTTATGCACTTGGAACAGTGCCTCAGTTTTGGTCATAGAGAGTCAGTCCTGTTGGTACCTGTAAGGATGTCTCCTCTGAGGCATCTATAGACTAGAGGAAGGGCATTAATGAACAGGGAGGAACCAGGAAGGTCCAGGTCTGACTTTGGTAAATGTTCTTGTGATAATTTCTTTTAAATTGTCATATACAGATTCATTCTTTTCTTAGCACAAAAGCAAAGAAGCTGGAAGAACATGCAAATGAGGTAGAGATGCAGTTAAATAAAAAAACAGCAATATTATCCTGATGTTCATGCAATAAAATATGCTTCTGGGAAGAAAGTTGAATCTTTTTCCCTTTCAGTTATAACTAAGGAGTTCCATGGTGTACCTTCTCCCTTGAAAGATGAGATGTCAAGATCTTTTCTTTTCTTTTTATTTTTTTGAAAAAATTGACAGTCTATTTTTTATTATTTTTAATTATTATTTGTATTTATTTTAATTAGGTATATATAACAGAAGAATGCATTTTGATTCATTGTACACAATTGCAGCCCAACTTTTCATTTCTCTGATTATACACAATGTAGCATTACACCATATGTGCAGTCATACAGTACTTAGAGTAATAATTTCCATCACATTCCACTATCTTTCCTGTCCCCATATTTCCTTCCCTTTTCCAAATCAAATTTCTACCATTTTCCCATGCCCCTACCCCCCACAAGGTCTTTTCTTAAAGCTTTTCTTCTGGGCTTCCTAAAACAAAGGTTTCATCTTTGGTCTTTGGCATCTAGAGTTACAGCCTTGGCCTCAGAGATTCTTCTCCACTGAGGAAGCTGCCCTGGAGGAGCAGAGGGTGAAGAAAACACAGTAGTCTCAAGTCATGGAGGGTCTCCTTAGCTACCTCAAAGACTCAGAGAAATATATGCACAAATAGTATGGGCAGCTCCTGGGATGCCTGGGCAGAGGGGATCCTTTGTAGGACTAGACCTTTGTAGGACTAGGCTGAATCAAGACTCTGGACCCTTCTCTTCAGCAAGCACTAGTGAGTCAGTTGTATCCTTTCCTAATTTTTATATTAAAATACTTGGCTTCTCCACCCACTAATATTCACTGGTATTTCTGAAAAGAAATGCTTCTGTGGAGACTGCTGTTGATGTGTTTGCCTTTTATCACTTGTTAGAATGTAAGTCTCATAAAGACAGGCAGTTTATCTAAAATTTCTGGTTTTATCCCAAGTATAAAATACAAGATTTATTTATTATGGGTTTAATTAGCTCATGCATTCATTCATAACTTTTGAGATCCTATCATGCAAAGTCAGACCTATATTGAAGATACAATAATAAACAGACAAAGCTCATGCTCTCATGGAGAAATATTCCCATTTATCCTTGTTCTTGTTTTTTTTTTCCTACTTTCTCTTCAAATACCCCCATGTGGTTCAGCTGGTCTGACTCTGTTCATATTCATAAGAAAAACCTGAGTAATCAATGTGTGAAGCCAGACAGCCTAAGATCATAAATAATGAGCAGGAAGATGGATTGATTTGACTCTACTTAGGACAATTTTCCTTATTTGGGACAAGCCCTCATCTCCTCACTTGAAGTACCAATCTTTTTAGAGCTCCAGGCTGTCATTCACAGGTTTAGACTCTGGTATTATCACTAGATGCCTCTGTAACATAACCAAACATTTTACATCCACCACATACCATTTTCTCTCTTCTCAGCAATGGTGGTGGGATTGAAATAAAAAATCCAGGAGTGGCCTCTTGGCAACCAGTCAAACAGAAATCCCTAGCCTATTTTTTGAGGTACTTCTGAGTAATTCCTGTCTCCCCACAGGCCTTGTTTACACAGATGAAATTTGAGCAACCTGATTGTTCAGCTGTCTCCAAGAACTCTTTAAATAAAAGGAATATTTCTTTATTTTATGTTCTTTGCTTAAATGCTGTTGTTTATTATCTCAAATCATGTTGACTATGGAGAAAGTTCAGCATCCATATTAGCTCATTCTAACTGTTTGACAAGACCTTCCAATAAAGCAAAAAGAAACACTGAACATAGAAAGGAGAGAAGATATGGGGAAAAGTCCAGTTGCATAGAGAAAGGAAGATGGAATGATGGAGAGAAAAATAAGAGGAAAGAAAAATGAGATAGTGGGGTTTTTATTAACCTTTCTCTTCTTAATCTCTTCTAATACTCTTCTTGCTCCAATCCAGCACTGGGACATCCAATAGTACTAGTGATGGACAATAAATGGTGGAGACCACTGCACAAAGACAATGTAGAACAACAACAAAATCTTTCATTATTATAGAAGAGAAACGTAAAAAGGCAATTACAGAACCACAGAACTCTGAAAGCTGGTCCCCATTACTGCCAGACTCAAAGCCAGATCCTATGGCTCTCAGGATCTCTAACTCTAATAGTGCATAGACAGACAAGAGAGGTACCATGACATTTATGGTGCATTAGATGATCTCTATGCCCACTTCATATTCTTCCACATGACCTGGACAAACATGCCAGATTTGCATGGCTTCACCATTCTAAAACCCACAGTAACTCTTGTAACCCCATCACTCCTTCTAGGATGGCTGAAATGACAATAGTGTAAGGTTTCCAATAAAGCATAGGATGGCAGTTTAACTTTTTAGTATAAGTATGATTCATTGAGGTATTCTTATTCAAAATTTTATTATCTAAAATTCAATTTGTGTAACCAGTGGATTCTAAACTCATTCTAGTGAAGTTGTCTGTTACTCTGGTCACAGTGCAATCAATTTTTTCCCTCAGAGGATAGTGATTTTCAAAACTTCTCAGTGGAATTGTGTTATTCAGACTATCTAAATAAATTGCTATACCTGAAGACTCAGTGTTTGAGTTCAACATTACACAGACATAATGTTCATTGTGCATTGGAAGATCTCCAAGTCCAACAGTGGCTGTTTGCCACTGAATAGATTACATCACTATTTAGTAGATAAGAAAACAGAAGCAAAGCATTGCTTAAGTCCTGAGCTGGGCACTCTGCTAACTCACATCTCACCTCTTTCTGGGTGGGTTGCCTGGGCAGATAGTTGAGATCATCACAATCTACAGAAAATCTATGTTTCAGGAGTCCTTGCCCCACAGAGCTCCACAGACACTTCTAGATCCTCAGTCCTCAGACTTGACTTTTCTCCTGAGATCCCTCTATAAACTTACATTTCTTTTACTCTCTCTGCTTTTACCACTGTGATATCTGACTTTGAGCTACTGAAATATAAATATTTTTGCTTATTATATCCTTCCTTGCTTCAGTGTTTGTGCATCTTCTTAAAGGTTTTGTTGTGTTCTGGTTCAATATATTTAACAAGGAAAAAGGACAAAACATGCAAAGCAAGGGAAGCCATAAAATGTTTACAGCAAAAGCTATCTCGGGTGTACACTGACCTGGAAAGAATATTCCTCTCCCTGATCTTTCCTCCACCAAGCCATGGCTTTTATTTTTGTGGAGAGCTACCATTACCACTACCCTCACCCTCTTTCTTAATACCCACACCTAGATGAAGAGGATACCCTGACTCCCTTCAGTTCAAGTCACTATCATGGCCTGAGATTTATGAGGGGAATCCACAGGTTGCATTCAGGTGGTTGGCAGGTCCCAAGGCAATCTACAGCAAAAGCAAGAAAGACATAGGGAATAACCAGACTTCTTAGCAGTGGAAGTAACTGAGAAGCAGAGGTCATTGCTTGCAGAAAGTTGTACATTCAGGTCACCATACACAGTCAGTGACCCAAAGAATGATTCTGAGATGGATTCAGTCAAAGAGGCAGGGAGCCTTCATAAGGATCTGCAGCTGATTGTAAATCTTTGTCTCCCTATGACTTAATTAACATTTCTTTTCATGCCCTAGATACCTCTAAAAATCTGGAGGAGGATGGAAGTAGGAGGTGCATGTGACATGAAAACAAGAAAGTGAAAAAGCCCTGGGCATAAACCTGGAGTGGGTTGATTCTCTTTTCAAAGTCACAGTGAATACTCACTGAAGTGAACTAATTTCTGGGAATTTCCACATGTAAACTTGTAAATGAGAAAATATTATGAATTGCTGAAAGTTCCTTCCTCTCTGTCCTGTCAGAATTCCTGTGCACAAGGGCATTCATCATCTGGCTGGGGAGTCAAAGCCCACACTTATTAATTAACTACTCTGCCAGCAGACTCCATCCTCGAGGCTGCTTATTTTGGCTAAAAAGCATTGTGCCAATCTCACTACCTACAAAGCTCCAGGGCCAGGTGGGGTTTAGAAAAATCTGGAGTATCACCTTCCCAATTCCCCCTGATCTCACCTTTTGAAATAATAGGTTAACAGCCCTCTCAATGCTCTGGAAAGTGAGGTCATGGATTAGCTGTTATCAAGAAGTAAAGTGGCATGTGATCAATACTGTTCCACCTCTCCTGACATAGGCCAACATGACTTCTTTCTTTCTTTCTTTCTTTCTTTCTTTCTTTCTTTCTTTCTTTCTTTCTTTCTTTCTTTCTTTCTTTCTTTCTTTCTTTCTTTCTTTCTTTCTCTTTCTTTCTTTCTTTTTCCTGTTAAAGAAATTGCAGGTCCATTTGGACAAGATGCAAGATTGATGCTTCCCTATACTCTGGATAGAAGAAGCCATGCTTTCTCCCTTCAGCTAGCTCTGAGTGTCTGCTGTTACAGAAACCATCATGCTTCAAAAACAAAATAATGAGGTCCCCAACACCTTTAATTGCTGACTTAGGTCACCTGTTTTGCTTCACCATTTAGAGGTTGATGGAGATGGAGAGATAATACTTTTAGCCTTCATCCTCACACAAGGACAGGGGAGGTCTGTTCCACTTGTTATATACCTACTCAGGGTATTCATGGAGAAGGAGGTGACAAACCTGCTGGTTCTGACAAGCACTGGCCCTCACTGTAACTATATATCTAACTCCCAGGGCATCCTCCAGCTGGATCAGCTCCCCTAAGCCTGATCTCAGGGACAGCTGGTACATGGAGCCACAAACAACTGGTCTCTGCTTTCTGATTGGGAGAAATGGGGAACAGTATGGCAGGTAAAGCACAATGTGGTACAGTGATTAAGATACTGGATATAGGGGTCAATCAGTCCTAGGTCAGAATTTACTAACTATGTAGCCTAAGTTTAGTCACTTAACCTGAGTCTCCAGTTCTTTCTCTTTAAAATGGAGCTATTTCTACTTAAGGCATTTGTTAATAATATGTAATGTGCAAAACATCTATCACAGTGGCTTGCACACAGTGAGTATTCATAATATTGCTGTTTCTGCTCTTTTGATATTACTCTGTCAAGGTAGAGAACAGAATGCCAGTGTATGAACACAAACACATCATCATTAAAAACAACCACAAAATAAGCATAAACTGGGGTAAAGGGTAATAAAATGATGTTTGAATGGGTGCAGGAGGTCACTGAAGGCTCTGTTCTTATTGCAGGGTTCTTCACTTCCACCCTAGGAAAACAGTAGGAACATTCATTAATGGGCTCCACCATCTGCTCTGTCACTTCCTTAGCAGATGACTATAAGCAGATTTTGGACTTGAATCTGGGAAATGTTGCAAAATAGTTTTTTTTTCTTGTTGTCTTCTTTGTAGAATTAACCTCTTACCTTTCTGTGAGGATCCTACGGTTTTCTAAACAAATAAGAGATAATAGTCTGGATATCAGAAATAATGTGGCCTAATTAATATTTTTTGTGGCTTGATATGACTGAGGTCTGGGTACTGTTCCAGCAGCCTACTCACCTGGAGACCTTTTGCAGGGACACTCCCCCATTGACTGGAGGATCCCACAATGGGAAGACCACACAATGTAAACAGAAACCCACGTGGAAATTCTTTGAAGAGTTCAGTTGGAATATTATGTGATGTTCTAAGCCACAAAACCCATCCCCTCAAAACACACACACACACACACACACACACACACACACACACACACACACATTCCTATTCATATTGCAAAGTAAAGTCAGAGAAAAATATTCAAAAGGTTTGACTTAGAAAAGCTTTCCAATATATTCAGGTGAGAAAAACTGGGGTCACATATATTTATTACACCGTCCTTCAATTTTGGCTGCAAAAGAGATTCAAAAATGACCTGTTAACTTCACTACATTCAAATCCTAACTGCTACATGGTTACAACACACAGTGCTACCCTAAATCAGAAGCATTCACACAGTTGTACTATAAGTTCAATCACATGAGAACCGTGGCACTGTGGCAGGGGAACATGAAACACACACACGAGTATAAGCACACACGTTAACCACAGGAACCACCATCTTGGTGTCTCCTTTTTTCCAGGGACCTTCATAAAATCAGCTAAAACCCACATGGGTATAGCACAAAGGGCCATGCAGTCATAGTCTGTGAATCAAGTTCCACATTGAAGACACATGCCTCCAGAACACTCAAAGCTATACCAGAGCACCAGAGGGCACACCCATGAGAAAGCTTGGATATAGATTCATCTGTACAACTAATTAGCAGAAAGATAGGGCTTAGAACCCCAATCTCCAGGCTCCAAAGCTGTTGTACATCCCATAGTGGGGATCTGCATCATGAGCCCATTTCCTTTGGTCTGGAACTTGTCTCCATCTGGAAACAGAAGACACCAAGGATCAGTCTCATGAAAAAATGGGGGAAATGGGCCTGAGCATGTCCTTGGGGATCTGTGGTCAGGCTGAAGGTACAAAGACAATGTTCATGTTGGGAAAACCACCCATCATCTCCTGACCTGCAAAAACACTCTTAGACCACTGACCCTGTTCTTAGGAAACCTGAAAGCAGTAGGACCACTCATAGTCCTGACTAAAGTTGACCTTTTTCTACTGTATCCCAAATTGCCTGTGCCCTATGAGCTGGCCTCATTTCTTTTTTTCACATCTATTCCTCTTATTTTGTTTCTTGACTGTTTGACTCATGTCTGCCTTCTTCTTAGGCTATAAGTCCTCTGAGGTTAGGACTTGTGTCTGGGCCATTATTTTATTATTCATCATGTCCAGCCCTTTACTATGGACTTAGCAAGTGGTCATTACAACTTAAACATGGTAAATATACCAAGGTGTCATCAAGATATACAATTCCTCTGGCCCACAGATCCAGATGGGCACAAAGGTGGTCAGTAATGGGTAGGCATGAGGTGTGCACAAGGATAGAACACTAAGGTTTGACAGGTGGGGAGTTCCTGAGTTAACTTTGGGAAGACCATCAAACTGTTAGCCCCTCATGGCTGAGATGAAATGATCTGGTACTTCCCTGCATGCCTATCTTAAATGTGAGAGGTGATTTAAGACCATGCTCCATACAATATACACAATAATCACAGTGGCATCCAACCTGCTGCCAAATGTTTTTCAAATATCACTTAGGTAGTAGTGTTGCATCTGATAATCCTTTTATTTTTATTCCAAATTTCTCAGTTTCACAAACCTTTATCTTCTGGTAATGAGATCATAAAACATGATACCAGAGCTAAATAAATGCCAGACTTGGTAAAATTAAAACATAGTGGGGTCTGTGGGGCTATAACAAGTTACAATGCAGGTGGACAGATATGTCTGTCCAGTCAGAGACCTTCATAGTTGAGGAGAACAGAGATGCTTCTCCAGTAGTATTCCCTAACTCGTTTCTCCATTTGCAGATCCCAGTGCAAAAGTCACCAGTACAGATGAATGACTGGTATCAGAGGGTTTGGTGTTAAAAAAAGTGAAATAAAACAAATTAATTGAGAATTCACCTATCTTAGATAAAGCCTTGCACTTTCCTTGACCACTGAGCACCTTCATGTAGGTTGCCCTACTAGCACTCACAGCACCCTTTTGAGGCTGAGTTATGAATACTCAGGGACAAGGGTGGAGATGGGTGAAAACACAGATTATGGTACTGGATGAATGTGGATCTAATTACATCTCCTACACTTCTTAGCTGTATCCTTGTGGCCATGCAAATGAAACTCTCTGCTGTGGTGCCAATGTGCCACACAAATTCCTGTGTTGAAACCAAATCTACAATGTAATGTATTAAGATGTGTGATAATAAGAAGCAATTATGTCATAAGGATGAGGCCAATGGAGTGAAGGCCTTTGTTTTTCTTGCCCTTCCTCTTTCTGCTATATCAGAAAATATAACCAAGGCACCATTCTGGAAGCCAAGAGTAGCAGTCAGTACATACCAATGTTCGTAACTTGATCTTGGAATTCTTGGCCTCCAGAACCATAAGAAATGCTTTTTTGTTATTTAGAAATTACCCAGTCTTTGGCTGGTGTTGTGGCTCAGTGGTAGAGTGCTTGCCTACCATGTGGGAGGCCCTGGGTTAAATCCTCATCACCACATAAAAATAAATAAATATAATAAAGGCATTGTGTCCAACTACAACTAAAAATTAAATATTAAAAAAAGAAATTACCCATTCTAGCTGAGTATAGTGGTGCTTGCCTAATAATCCCAGAGGCTCAGAGGCTGAGGCAGGAGGATTGCGAGTTCAAAGCCAGCCTCAGAAACAGTGAGGCTCTAAGCAACTCAATGAGACCCTGTCTCTAAATTAAATATAAAATAGTGCTGGGGATGTGGCTCAGTGGTTGAGTGCCCCTGATTTTGATTCCTGGGTACCCCCATACCCCCCCAAAAAGAAATTACTGTGACATTTTGTTGCAGCAGAAAAGGTGGACTAAGACCCTCTCTAAGCTGTCTGTTGCTCTTCTGGTGAAGCTTTAATATAGTGACTATATGACATGTGAGACATAAAGCAAAGTACCTGCTTGACTCATAGTAGTGCTCAGTGAATGATTTTGTCATCATCATTATTATTAGCATCACACAAGAAGAAAGGGGCTTGGAGAATGACTTGTCCTGTTTTACTGCTCAGCAAAGCAGTGAAATGGATCAATACTAGAGTTCCTTTCTAGTATTGAAAGTGCACTGGCGTGTGCTGCATGATCCTTAAGAAAAGGAGATTTCAGAGACTTAAGCTCCCAAAACAAGTATTTGAAGATGTAAAGTCTCTTCTCAATCAACAGATGAGAAATAATCATAATCAATTTGTTTCCAAGCTTAGTGTCAGAGACAAAGAATAGTAGAATCAACCCCAGTGGCAAAGGAGGAGCCTTAGGACACTCCAAGCTGACTTCACATTAGCAAATAGAGACTCAATATCCAGCAGACTCCTTTGTTTACTTTGTCACGCCTTCTAACCACTGTCTCTGGGTGGCGGGGGTGGGGGTGGGGGTGGGGGGTGGGTGGGTGGAGGTAGCATGATGGTGTGTTAGAGTGGGGCAGCATTTCTCCTAGCTTGGCTACCTAGAAATCAAGCAGTAGAAATACTGCTTCTCCCTGAGGCTTAAGGTGAAAAAATCCTAAGACTGAAAGGGCAGTCTGCCCTGGCTGATCCAGAGACTCATTAAATAGATCAAACAAAAATTCACTCTGAATTTTTCAATTGTCTGTGGAGAGTTGATCAAGGAGCCATAATGGGACTTCAGCATGGTGGTGCCAATGGGAACTGGAAACCTAGTTCTGGGAATTAGCATCTAGGTTCATATAAACCTACCTGAGCCTAGTAAAGTTTAATTGAGCTTAATAAATCCATGAAAAATCAGAACCTGAGAGTGTTTTCCCTGGGGGAATACAAGTTGGAGAGTCTAGATAGAACCCAGCTCTTCCCAACCCTGTGCCAACCCTGTGAGTCATGTAGTTCAAAGGGGTTAACAAGGCCAGCTATAGCAGGTCAGGAAGTTGGAAGGGTGGGTGTGAGGGCACTTAGCTTTCAATTTGTCAGGCCAATTGGTCCTTGTACTGGCTCAGCCCCTGGCACCTGCTTGCTCTGGCACCCAGTGGGTCTCAGAGCCCACTAGGTCCAGCACCAGTCTGGTACCTGCCAATTCCAACACTCACCAAGTCGCTGGTGGCCTCAGGGTCTAGCATCCACCCCGTGTCTGGCATCCACAGGGTCCAGCACCCTCTGGGTCCCTTGAACTTGCCTATCCCAAGATCCTGCCCAGTCTGGCACCCCTGATGGCACTTACCTGGGTTTCCTGGCCCCTGGTCCCCAAACCCCGAACCACTTGGTTCCCCCACCCATTTTACCACTCTGCCTACTAGGCCTGTAGCTTTTCTACCTGCTCATAACCCACATACCAGGCTGTCACTTTACCACTAGTCCTTCTTAGCTAAGCCCACAACCTACCACCCTTTACCAAGGACCATATCTACCTGGCCCAGGCCAGCTAGACTTGCCTGCCACAACCAGCTACTTTACCACTGAGGCACAGCCAGCCTGCCTGGTCTGCTACTTTGCCATCAGGCTCACATGATCCAGGTAGCCATTTCTCCACCCAGCTCACCAAGCTTACAACTTCCCATGGCATGGGCCTTCTAGGACTGCCTGATAAGCCATTATGCCACATGGTCCAGCCAGTGATTTTACTACCTTGCTACAGCCCAGCTTGCCTGACAAGCCACTTTGTTGCCAGGTTTACTTGCCTGAGAAAGCAGCTTCACTACCTGGCCTGCAGCCTGATCCACCCAGCCTACCACTTTATCACCTGGCCTGACCAGCCCATCACAGATTAGCATCTATTAGGCTCTAGAAATACCTTGAGTCAACACTTTCAGCAACTCACCATGTAATAAATAAAGCAACTGGAACCTCACTAACCCTTAGTCCCTGTGATGGAGAACTGCATTCACAGGAACTCCTCTCACAGAACCCAATGGGAAACATATCCTGGGAGTGTAACAAATATTTCTTCCCATCCCACCCCACTACAATCTCATGAGAATGGAAGTTGAAAAGTTTTAAACCCCAACCTTCAACTCAGTGAGCAACACAATAAAAAATAAGTACTCAACAGCCCACATCCCATATTCCCACACTCAGTTCATACCTCAAGAAGAAACAGAAAAGAAAATCAGTTTGACACAAACGGAGAATACATAGGCTCACTGAGTATTTTGTCCAACATAGTTGAAATGACTCCTTAATTTCTAAAAACTTTTCACCAAGATTTTTCATGTTTTTTTTCTTTTTGCTGTTTTTTTTTTAAATACATTCTTACTAATTCAAGGACACCTATACATATTTGTTTCTCTCTTCTCATTTCTATACTTTTATTTTGAAGGTTTTATTTTTTCATGCTCTGGGGTTTTGATCAGCATATTTTTATTTTATTTTGTGTAGTCTTTGTCACTACTCAACTTCCTTTATCTCTCTCTCTCTCTCTTTTTTCTATTGCTGACAGCCAAATTCCATTCTCTTTTCCATCCTTTATATTCTTAATTCTATTGTTTCTTCTCCTTTCTCTTCAACCACACATCCTAATTACCACTGCAGCTGCCATAATGACCCTTTAAAATTGCAAACACTTTTATACCCTGCAGTCTCTTCTGCTTTCTTAATACTCAACTCTATCCTTAACATCTCTTAATACTAATTGATGTGTATAACATCTGCCCCTCCCATCAATTATATAGCAATAATTAAAACAGTGGAAGTCATAGACAACACATATTGTGTGATTTTAAGGCACACATCATTTATGATTATTTACTGCTTATACTGATGAAAATTGCTGATATTACTATTTCTGCATATTGTACCAAATAACTATAGATATCAAAATAGGAACTAAATACCTAGTCTGCTGCTATGTATTATTTGCATAGATTTTTTTCCTATCACTGGCCTTCCCCCTAATCTATAAGGTATTAATAACATAAAGGGACACTAAAAATTTGTGAGGTAGAAACTCTACAGCTTCAGATTTATCTAGAAAGACAGGTATACACACAAACAATATGGGAAAGCAAGGGAAAAAACATTTAAAACAACACAGAATACAAAAACAAACAAATAAAAAAACTCCATTAATGCAAAAGTGGGGGAAATATCAGACACAGAATTTAGAAAGTTCATGGTTAAGCTAATCTATCAGGTAAAGAATGACATAAAAAATGAAATCAGAGTGAAAATATAATAAGTTAAACATCAATTCAATATGGAGTTTAAAATTCTGAAGAACAATCAGTTGGAAATCCTTAAAATAAAAGAATGAATAAAACAAATTAAAAATTCAATGGTCAGTATCACCAACATAGTAGACCACTTGGAGGACTCAGAGCTCAAAGAGAAATATATAATTTTGAAAATAAAAATAAATAGAAAAGATGTTAAGAGACCATGAGCAGAACCTTCAAGAAATATGGGAAAATATGAAAAACCCAAACTTAAGATTCTTCAGGATAGATGAAGCCTCTGAAATACAAACTAAAGGAATGCACAATCTTCTCAATGAAATAATATCAGAAAATTTCTCAAACTTTAAGAATAAAACATAATATCAAACACAGAAAGCATACTAGACTCCAAATATACAAAATTAAAACAGACCCACACAAAGTCACATGACTGTGAATATGATTAAAATGTAGAAAAAAGAATAGAATTTTTAAAAGTAAGAGGAAAAACAACTAGTCACATTTAGAGGTAAACCAACCCAGATTTCATTTGATTTTAAATGTATGTCAAACAAAAATACTATTCTTGCAAAATCATGCTTCAAATTTGAAGATGAAATAAAAACTTTTCATTAACAAAAGCTAAAAGTGGGGTTGGGGATGTGGCTCAAGCGGTAGCGTGCTTGTCTGGTGTGTTTGTGGCCTGGGTTTGATCCTCAGCACTATATACAAAACAAAGATGTTGTGTCCGCTGAAAACTAAAATAAATAAATAAATATTAAAAAATTCTCTCTCTCTTTCACTCTCTCTCTCTCTCTCTCTCTCTCAAAAAAAAAGCTAAAAGAATTCAGAAATATTAAGCCAGCACTACAAAACATACTTAATAAAATATTTCATGAAGAAGAAATGGAGAATAAAAATGAAAACCATCAGAAGGAAAAACAACACTAGAAAATACCCAATCAAACAAGAATCTAATTCATCTTAAAAATTAGAAATAAACTAAAAAGACAGGAATTATAAGTATCTTTCAATAATAACACTGAATATAAACCCATCAATAAAAAGCTATAGGCTTGCAGATTGGATCAAAAACAAGACCTAACAATATGTTGTCTCCAAGAAGTTCCACCTCATAGAAAAAGACATCCATAAATTGAATGTGAAAGGATAGGAGACAAATATATCATTCCTGCGGTACTCTAAATAAGAGAGGTCTCTATTCTCATATCATATAAAGTGGACTTCAAACCAAAGTTAATCAGAATAGACCGAGAAGTCCATTTCATTCTGATAAGAGAAACATACAATAAGAAGAAATGACATTTATATTTAGGTCCCAAATAATGGAGTATCTATATACATAAAAAACTCTTCTCAGATTCAAATGGACAAAAACACAATAATACTAAGTGAATTTAACACACATCTATTACCACTAGATAGAACCTCCAAACAAAAACAAAATGCAGAAGTTATAGAACTAAATATATAATTATTAATTAAGACAACAGATATATAGAATACTTCATCCATCAATGACGAAATACACTTTCTGCAGTATGTGGGACCATCTCTAAGATCTACTTTAGGCCACAAAACAAGTATTAGCAAATATAAAATATGAAGATAATTCCTTGTTTTCTATTAGATTACTATGGAATAAAATTAGAAATCTATGACAAAATAAAAATGGAAGCTACTCTACCAAATGAAGACTAAATACTATGCTGTAGTATGACCTTTGGATAGCTGAATAAAGTAGGGATGAAATAAAAAAAAAAACTTAGTGGTAAATGAGAATAGTTACACAATACAGTTACTCTGGAATACTCTGTAGGCAATTCTAAAAAGAAAATTCATTTCACTGGTTCATTTGTTAAAAGAATAAAATGTCATCAAATAAATAACTTAATAATACATCTCAAGGCTCTAAAAAAACACAGTAAATCAACACAAAAGCAATAGAAGACAGAAATAATTAAAATCAGTGCTGAAATCAATGAATTTAAAACCAAACAAAAAATATTTTTTAAAAATCAGTGAAACAAAAAGTTGGTTTCTTGAAAAATAAACGAAATTGATAAACCCTTAGCCAAGCTAACCAAAAAAGAAGAAACTCAAATTACTAAAATATGTGATGAAAACTGAAATATCACCATGGATACTACTGAAATACAGATGATAATCAGAAATTATTTTGAAAATCTGTATTGCAATAAAACAAAATTATGAAGACATCAGCAAATTTTTAGAGACATATGACCAATCCAAAGAGCATCAAGAGTAGATAAAAATTTAAACAGATCAATTTTAAGCAAATAAATTGAAGATGTCATCAAAAGCCTCCCAATAAAGAAAAGCCAAGGAACAGATAGATTATCAACCAAGTTCTACCACACATTCAAAGAGGAGCAAACACCAAAACTTCTTAAATTATTCCATAAAATAGATAGGAGGGAAGCTTTCCAAACTCATTCTATGAAGATAGTATTGAAGCCAAAATTAGACAGGCAATCAGTATAGGTAAGTAATCAAATCAGGTCAGCTCAAGAAGGCCAATTCTGAGTGAGTTTGGAAAGTGGAAACTGTCCTCTGAGGGATTGAAATGTTAATTTCTTCAGAGTCCTTCTTCCATCCTTTTATTAAGTACAAGCCCCTGCTCCAACTCAGGATTACCTTTCTCTACATTATTAATGTGTTCTTGGCTACTACATCCTGCTATTTCCCCTTCAGCCCACATATTTTACAGCTTTGGTCCATCCCACTAAGCATTCCTGGGTCTAGTCACGTATTCAGGAAAGAGAAAGATATAGTGAAAAGCTGGGAGAACAAAGGAAACCTAGGACATATAAAAGGACAGAACACCTTGCTTCTTGGGATACCATGATACCAGCTATGGCCCACTTCTCCCTCTGGAGAGAAATCTATGTTGCCCCTTTTTAAATAAACCCTTCTTTACATGTTTGCCTAGGCATGTTTCTCTAATGTTCAAACTTCAACATGTGGGGAAGCAGGACTCATCACCAATAACCAGCAGTATCATATTTGGAGGTCCCACTGAGGTCTACACCAAGGTAAGCTCTTCTCCATGCACCCCACATCTGTTTGAGGGGCATCTTTCTGTCTCTTTTATTCTGTAGGATGATGGGCACCTAATGGCTATTTAAATGCATTTAGTGCAGCTGCCACTCTTCAAGACTCAATTAAAAGATTTCTTGGCCTAGGCAGCTCTCAATAACCTGTTCAATACAGAGCAGGCATGTTGGGTTCTGCCAAAGCTGGTTCCTACTATTCTGTCCAGGCCCAGAGAGCAATTGACATGAGTACCCTGTGTCCCTAGTTCTGATCTGCCTTGGATGCGAGGAGGTGGATAAAGGGATATGGAAGAACTGTGGAATTTCTGGCCTGGTCTACTCTCAGGCAAAATGTCTAAGGTTCCTTCTCTAAAGGTGATCAGTAGATGAATGGCACTTTTGCCTCCTTGTGGGCCACACAACACTCCCCACCCTCACATCTATTCCCTCCTGGATGCTGCCTTCCTTTGTCAATCAGAAACACTAGCAATTAAGCTTGAAGGACTGAGAGAAAGACATGGGATAATTAGTAAAAAAAAAAAAAAAAAAAAAAAAAATCCAGGTTTCCTTTGTTAACATAGTTAGCCTTCACAAGCCAGTTTAAAATCTCACATTACTATTCCTGTCTTCAGATGTAACTAATGTATTTTTTAAGAAAATGCTGAAAGAGGGAGGCACTCTTTTAACATCCCCATAAGCTCCTCAGAAAAGGGTGTTTGTTAATAACCAATAGATGTTCCCCTTATCATCAGATTCCTTTGGTCTACAGGACAATGGTTAGGCACAAAAGATTACAACACATACATTTATCCTCTTTTATTATAATCATGAATTATAGTGGCAGGGAGAAAAGTCTGAATCTTCTCAGGGTCTCTGGCACAGGGCAGACTGGGACCTTAGCACTTTGCCAAAGGAAGCCAGAAATAATTTTGGCAAAGCCAGATGATGAGAGACGGGTTTTCTGGACTGTATGAAGCTCAAGTTAGGGAGATGTCCCTAATATATCAGATAAAGAGTTTTTTATGATGCAGGAGAAAACTTAAATTTTTCATCACTTAGGTGTGAGCTTCTCTCAAGTCAGTTTGTAGATTGACCACTAGTCTACATACTGGGAAATTACAAATGATCAGAAAAGTGCCTAATTTTCTTGTGTTGTTAGGCCTAACCTCAATGTCTACCAAAAGAGAAGGCTTTAAGGAATCACTGAGGAAAAGAAATCAAGGGGAACCCCTCAACTTAAAACAAATAAGAACAAATTCAGGTAAATTTTTGGAGGATCTAAATAAATATATTGGGATGTTTCAAAACTTATGCCAAGTGCTTGATCTCACCTGAAAAGATATTATATTATTACTTAGCCAAACTTTAGCATCCAATAAGGAGGCCACCCTAAACCAAGTAGCTAAAGAATTTTGGGATGGGACTACATCTTGCCCATGGCCCAACATCACAAACTATAAACAAACCTAATTATTTATCTAGAACACAGGCAATTCCCAGAAACAATCCTGACTTGGACTCAAATGATGAACTGGATGTTTGAGTATTACACATTTCCAAATGTTGGTCCTTGAAACCCTCAGAAAGATCAAACAAAAGCCCATTAACTATGCCAAGGTCTCTGAAATTACTCAGGGCCCCCAGGAAAGCCCTACAATTTTCATGGAAAAACTCAGGGAGGCAATAAAACCACACCACCCTAAATCCTGAATCCAAAAATGTTTACTTCCCCTCTGAGTTATGAGCAGGTTCTGGAAGCCTTTAAGACATTAAAATGGGGCCTTATTTTGAGACCCTGTTTTAACCCGTTTGTTGCTGAAGCTCTAGAAATGGTCATGCAAAATAATGGACATGCTCAGTAAGGAGCTTAATGTGATAGCTTTGTTTGCAAAATTAATAGAAAAGAAGATCATAATTTTCAAGATCCAAACCTGTCCAATTACCAACTTAAAAAAAATGGTTAAAATGAATTAGGCATGAGGTTTCTGCTCAGAATAGTAGTTTTCCCTGCTCCCTTCAGACCTCAGACAGGACTTAAACTAACATGCAAATGGAAGAAGCCTGCAAGCTCAGTAGGAGACTGATCTGAGGCCCAAGGAGAAAAGAAAAGAAAAAAAGTAAAAGTGTTTTTTACCTAAACTCAAACTAGACTAAACCAAAAAGTAAATTGTATGGTATTTGAATAATTATCAGCTGGTCATTTTTCTAGGACTCTTGCTTTTTCTTAGATTCAGTTTTTTTTTTTTTTCCCCTCATGGTTTTGATCCTACTGACCTAGGTCCTACTGACCTAGGTTAATGTTTTTTCCAATCGGTCTTATTTTTTATTCAACTATGGGGTTTTTAAACATTTCAATAAAGATTTCCTTTTCCTTTTTCTTTTTTTAAAGAGAGAAAGAGAGAGAGAGAGAGAGAGAGAGAGAGAGAGAGAGAGAGAGAGAGAATTTTTTAATGTTTATTGTTCAGTTTTCGGTGGACACAACATCTTTATTTTATTTTTATGTGGTGCTGAGGATCGAACTCAGTGCCCCGTGCATGCCAGGTGAGCACATTACCGCTTGAGCCACATCCCCAGCCCTCAATGGAGATTTCACCTACAAGAAGCTACAAGGCTTTACTATTGTAATATGTGTGCACACTTGTGTTATGTGTTATAAGTCTATATGTGCATATGTTCATATAACATGTACATAATATGAAAATTGGCAGATATATAAAAAGTGCTCATAATTAAAAAAAATGGATCCGAATACCTTTAATTCATATGATTTAAAAATGATTCAATTTAAATTGGGTAAACAGATGAAATAAAGATTTCTTTAAAATTAAACATTTGAGTCTCTCTAGGTGATCAAAGAATGAATAAAATGTTGATGTCTATATATAAAATGTCTAATATCCCTTAGTTCTAGGACTTTTCTTCAACAAGGAAGAAAATGGCTAATACTGTTTAATACACTTGTCTGATATTTTGATTAAATAAGCAAAGCAGATTTGACAAGGGATTACTCATATTTATGAGCAATTTTGTTAGAAATTTAACTAATTTATAAGATTAAAATGCTAAATGTTAAATAAACCATCAAGTACTCTTAACTCCTTGAATTCCACCAGGTTAACATTATTGATGTTATCATAAATTGGTAAATATCATATTTCATACATAATGTTTTGAACAACCAATAAAAAATAAATAAATAAGTAGGTAAATAAATTTAAAAAAAATAAATTGGTAAATAAAAAAGGATTTAAAATGTCTTTGTCATTACAAAAAAGGTTATTAAAATTTTAAAATCCCAACGGGTATAATTCTATATACTTAAACATTGTGTTTTCATGAAATGGTAAACAGATGTGATTCTATATATAAAGGTTGATAGAAGAGTTTTATTATAAAAGGTCCAAATGTTTCAACTGTTCCAATTAAGAGTACTTTTAAATAACATAAAATATTTGTTTTTATTAAAATAAAATAATATGCCTAAATTCAGAAATTTACAAGATTGATTCAAAATATGAACATAAAAGGGGGTTAACAGATGAGAAGGAGGAATCAGAAGGCTATAGGTATGGAAACCATATCTGGATAAGAAAGTTCTTTATGTGATGAAGTAAATAAGAGGGTTTAAATAAACGTTAAAGAAGATCTCTGTAAGTTTGTTTTTCTAATCAGTCATATATTAAAAGGACAAAAATTTCTTAAAACATTAATTTACCCATAACATTATGTTTATTAAGTTTTTTTAATAGAGCAAGTAATTTTAAAGAAATTAAACAATTAGTTAAACAAGAACAGTTATTTTAGAGCATTGTACTATGTTGTTTCTTTTTTTTTATTTTTTTTTATTTTTTTTTTATTGTTGGTCATTCAAAACATTACATAGTTCTTAATACATCATATTTCACAGTTTGATTCAAGTGGGTTATGAACTCCCAATTTTACCCCGTATACAGATTGCTGTATCACATCAGTTACCCTTCCATTGATTGACATATTGCCTTTCTCTTGTCTGATGTATTCTGCTGTCTGTCCTATTCTCTACTATCCCCCCTCCCCTCCCCTCCCCTCCCCTCCCCTCCCTTCCCCTTTTCTCTCTCTACCCCTTCTACTGTAGATCATTTCTTCCATTTGTATTATCTTGTCCTACCCCTCCTTTCCTCTTATATGTCATTTTTGTATAACCCTGAGGATCGCCTTCCATTACCATGCGATTTCCCTTCTCACTCCCTTTCCCTCCCACCTCTCATCCCTGTTTAATGTAAATCTTCTTCTCAAGCTCTTCTTCCCTACCCTGTCCTTGTTTACTCCCCTTATATCAAAGGAGTCATTTGGTATTTGTTTTTTAAAGATTGACTAGCTTCACTTAGCATAATCTGCTCTAATGCCATCCATTTCCCTCCAAATTCTATGATTTTGTCATTTTTTAATGCAGAATAATACTCCATAGTATATAAATGCCACATTTTTTTTATCCATTCATCTATTGAAGGGCATCTAGGCTGGTTCCACAGTCTTGCTATCGTGAATTGAGCTGCTATGAACATCGATGTTGCAGTGTCCCTGTAGCATGCTCTTGTTAGGGCTTTAGGGAATAGACCGAGAAGGGGAATAGCTGGGTCGAATGGTGGTTCCATTCCCAGCTTTCCGAGAAATCTCCATACTGCTTTCCAAATTGGCTGCACTAATTTGCAGTCCCACCAGCAATGAACAAGAGTGCCCTTTTCCCCGCATCCTCTCCAGCACTTATTGTTGTTTGACTTCCTAATGGCTGCCAGTCTTACTGGAGTGAGATGGTATCTTAGGGTAGTTTTGATTTGCATTTCTCTGACTGCTAGCGATGGTGAGCATTTTTTCATGTACTTGTTGATTGATTGTATGTCCTCCTCTGAGAAGTGTCTGTTCAGGTCCTTGGCCCATTTATTGATTGGGTTATTTGTTATCTTATTGTCTAATTTTTTGAGTTCTTTGTATATTCTGGTTATTAGGGCTCTATCTGAAGTGTGTGGAGTAAAGATTTGTTCCCAGGATGTAGGTTCCCTGTTTATCTCTCTTATTGTTTCTTTTGCTGAGAAAAAACTTTTTAGTTTGAGTAAGTCCCATTTGTTGATTCTATTTGTTAACTCTAGCGCTATGGGTGTCCTATTGAGGAATTTGGAGCCCGATCCCACAGCGTGTAGATCATAACCAACTTTTTCTTCTATCAGATGCCATGTCTCTGATTTAATATCAAGCTCCTTGATCCATTTTGAGTTAACTTTTGTGCGCGGCGAGAGATAGGGATTCAGATTCATTTTGGTGCAAATGGATTTCCAGTTTTCCCAGCACCATTTGTTGAAGATGCTATCCTTCCTCCATTGCATGCTTTTAGCCCCTTTATCAAAAATAAGATAGTTGTAGTTTTGTGGATTGGTTACTGAGTCCTCTATTCTGTACCATTGGTCCACCCGCCTGTTTTGGTACCAGTACCATGCTGTTTTTGTTACTATTGCTCTGTAGTATAGTTTGAAGTCTGGTATCGCTATACCGCCTGATTCACACTTCCTGCTTAGTATTGTTTTTGCTATTCTGGGTCTTTTATTATTCCATATGAATTTCATGATTCTTTTATCGATTTCTACAAGATATGCTGTTGGGATTTTGATTGGCATTGCATTGAACTTATAGAGAACTTTTGGTAATATCGCCATTTTGATGATGTTAGTTCTGCCTATCCATGAGCAGGGTATATTTTTCCATCTTCTAAGGTCTTCTTCTATGTCTTTCTTTAGGGTTCTGTAATTTTCATTGTATAAATCTTTCACCTCTTTTGTTAGGTTGATTCCCAAGTATTTTATTTTTTTGGGGGATATTGTGAATGGAGTAGTTGTCCTCATTTCCGTTTCAGAGGATTTGTCACTGATATACAGGAATGCCTTTGATTTATGCGTGTTGATCTTATATCCTGCCACTTTGCTGAATTCATTTATTAGCTCTAATAGCTTCTTTGTAGACCCTTTTGGGTCTGCTAGGTATAGAATCATATCATCTGCAAATAGTGATAATTTAAGTTCTTCTTTTCCTATTTTTATGCCTTTAATTTCTTTCGTCTGCCTGATTGCTCTGGCCAGTGTTTCGAGGACTATTTTGAACAGAAGTGGTGAGAGAGGGCATCCCTGTCTTGTACCAGATCTTAGAGGGAATGCCTTCAATTTTTCTCCATTCAGAATGATGCTGGCCTGTGGCTTATCATAGATTGCTTTTACAATGTTGAGGTATGATCCAGTTATCCCTAATTTTTCTAGAGTTTTGAACATAAAGGGATGCTGTACTTTGTCGAAAGCTTTTTCTGCATCTATCGAGATGATCATATGGTTCTTATTTTTAAGTCTATTGATGTGGTGGATAACATTTATTGATTTCCGTATATTGAACCAACCTTGCATACCAGGGATGAATCCTACTTGGTCATGGTGTATAATTTTTTTGATATGTATTTGAATCCGATTCGCCAGAATTTTATTGAGGATTTTTGCATCAAGGTTCATTAGAGATATTGGTCTGTAGTTTTCTTTCTTTGAAGTGTCTTTGTCTGGTTTCGGAATCAGGGTGATGTTGGCCTCGTAGAATGAATTTGGAAGTTCTCCCTCTTTTTCTATTTCCTGAAATAGCTTGAAAAGTATTGGTGTTAGTTCCTCTTTAAAGGTTTTGTAAAACTCTGCTGTATACCCATCCGGTCCTGGGCTTTTCTTAGATGGTAGTCTTTTGATGGTTTCTTCTATTTCCTCTATTGTTATTGGTCTGTTTAGGTTGTCTATATCCTCCTGGCTCAATCTGGGCAGATCATAAGACTCAAGGAATTTATCTATGCCTTCACTATCTTCTATTTTATTGGAGTATAAGGATTCAAAGTAATTTCTGATTATCTTCTGTATTTCTGAAGTGTCTGTTGTGATATTGCCTTTTTCATCCCGTATGCTAGTAATTTGGGTTCTCTCTCTTTTTCTCTTCGTTAGCATGGCTAAGGGTCTGTCAATTTTATTTATTTTTTCAAAGAACCAGCTTTTAGTTTTGTCAATTTTTTCAATTGTTTCTTTTGTTTCAATTTCATTAATTTCAGCTCTGATTTTAATTATTTCTTGCCTTCTACTTCTTTTGCTGTCGTTTTGCTCTTCTTTTTCTAGGATTTTGAGATGAAGTATGAGATCATTTATTTGTTGGTTTTTTCTTTTTTTGAGGAATGAACTCCAAGCAATGAATTTTCCTCTTAGAACTGCTTTCAATGTGTCCCATAGATTCCGATATGTTGTGTCTGTGTTTTCATTTAACTCTAGGAATTTTTTAATTTCCTCCTTGATGTCTTCTAAAACCCATTGATCACTCAGCAACCTATTGTTCATTCTCCAGGTGATGCTTGATTTTTCCTTTCTTCTTTTATCATTGATTTTCAGTTTCATTCCATTATGATCAGACAAGATGCATGGTATTATCTCTACCTCTTTGTATTGTCTAAGAGTTGCCCTGTGACATAGTATATGGTCTATTTTTGAGAAGGTTCCATGTGCTGCTGAGAAAAAAGTGTAGCTACTTGATGTTGGGTGGTATAGTCTATATATGTCAATTAAGTCTAGGTTGTTAATTGTGTTATTCAGTTCTATAGTTTCCTTATTTAACTTTTGTTTGGAAGATCTGTCCAGTGGTGAGAGAGGTGTGTTGAAGTCTCCCATGATTATTGTATGGTGGTCTATTAGACTCTTGAACTTGAGAAGAGTTTGCTTGATGAACACGGCTGCACCATTATTTGGGGCATATATATTTATGATTGTTATGTCTTGTTGGTGTATGGTTCCCTTGAGCAGTATGAAGTGTCCTTCTTTATCCCTTTTGATTAGCTTTGGCTTGAAATCTATTTTATTAGATATGAGTATGGACACTCCAGCTTGTTTCCGTGGTCCATATGAGTGATATGATTTTTCCCAACCTTTCACCTTCAGTCTATGTACATCTTTTCCTATCAAGTGCGTCTCCTGTAAACAGCATATTGTTGGGTCTTGTTTTGTGATCCATTCTACTAGCCTGTGTCTCTTAATTGGTGAGTTTAAGCCATTAACATTTAGGGTTATTATTGAGATATGGTTTGTTCTTCTGTCCATATTTGTTTATTGATGTTACTGAACCTGATTTGTTATCCTCTTTGACTACTTTCCCCCCATTACTGTCCTACATCCCATTGTTGGTTATCAATGTTATTTTCCATTTCCTCTTCCTGTAATGTTTTGCCTAGTATTTTTTGAAGAGATGGTTTTCTAGCTGCAAATTCCTTTAACTTTTGTTTGTCGTGGAAGGTTTTAATTTCATCTTCTAACCTGAAGCTTAATTTCGCCGGATACACGATTCTTGGTTGGAATCCATTTTCTTTAAGCGTTTGAAATATGTTATTCCAGGATCTTCTAGCTTTTAGAGTCTGTGTTGAGAGATCAGCTGTTATCCTGATTGGTTTACCCCTAAATGTAATCTGCTTCCTTTCCCTTGTAGCTTTTAAAATTCTCTCCTTATTCTGTATGTTGGACATCTTCATTATAATGTGTCTAGGTGTGGATCTCTTATGATTTTGCACATTCGGCGTCCTGTAGGCTTCTAGGATTTGGGATTCTGTCTCATTCTTCAAGTCTGGGAAGTTTTCTCGTATTATTTCACTGAATAGATTGCTTAATCCTTTGGTTTGGAGCTCTGTGCCTTCCTGTATCCCAATGACTCTTAAGTTTGGTCTTTTGATATTATCCCATAGCTGTTGGATGTTCTGCTCATGGTTTCTTAGTAGACTTGCTGAGCTATCTATGTTCTTTTCAAGTTGAAATACTCTGTCTTCATTGTCTGATGTTCTATCTTCTAAGTGATCCACTCTGCTGGTAGTATTCTCAATTGAGTTTTTAAGTTGGTTTATTTTTTCCCTGCATTTCTAGGATTTCTATTTGTTTGTTTTTTATTACCTCTATCTCCCTGTGAAATTGATCTTTTACTTCCTGGATTTGTTTGTCAATGTGATCTTTCATTATCTGATTTTGCTGTCTCATGTCTTCCTTGAGACTCCAGATCATCTGAAGCATGTATATCCTGACCTCTCTATCTGACATTCCATCTGCTGCACCTACTACCTCTTCTAAAGTTGAGTTGACCTGCATTGCCTGTGATCCTTTCTTTCCTTGTCTTTTCATACTGCTGGCGTTTCTTTCTGCTTGGTGAAACTGTTGTGTTTTGAAATTTTCTCTCTATTTATTTATATTGCTCTTGAATAGTTGAAAAATCACCCTTGCAGGGCAGGTAGTGGCTGTGATCCTCCTCCAATTGGTGTGATCCGTCTACCACGCTGGCAGGCCCTAGTTCTGCTCTGCTGGTCGGTCAAAGGTCCGCCTACCCAGCAGGCACGAGGAGCACCTCTGTCACTCCGCAGGTTGCTGGGCCTAACCTCCTGATGGGTCGAAGGTTCGCCTAGCTTGCAGTCACTGGGGGAGGGGCCGGTTCCGCCCCTCAGCAGGCCGCTCGGCCCATCTGCCGGTGGTCACAGTCCCGCCTACCTGCAGACACTGGGGGAGGGGACGGGCCTGCCCCTCAGCGAGCCACCGGCCCTGTCCTACTTGTGGGTCCTGTCCGCGTTCCCTGCCGGCACGTGTAGCTATTCTGTCACTAGGCAGGTTGCTGGACCTGACCCGCCCGTGGGTTGCAGGTTTGCCTAGCTTGTAGGCACTGGGGAGGAGAGATATTAGAAGGGGAGGGAAGAAGTCACTAAAGAGAATGAGTATAGGCAGGTAGAATTCAAGGAAGGGGGAATAGGAAAATTGAGAAGAAGTGAGAAGACAAAAGAAAAAAAAAGTGAAAAGAAAGAAAGAAGAAACGAAAAAAATAAAACTTTAAAACCAAAAAAAAAAAAATTTTATAATGATAATAAAAAATGGAAATTAAAGTTTAAAAAATAATAGTAATACTAATAAAATAAAAAGAGTTTAAAAAAATTGAAACCATTAATAAGAAAGTTAAAGAACAACAACTACAGCAACAACAAAAAGTGAAAAAAAATACTAATAATAATCATTAAAAAAAAAATAATAATAATAAATGCAGTCATATAGCTCGATTAGCTTCTCTTCCAGTTGGTGGAGCTATGCCCACTGGGCCAGGCTTCTCTTCTTGATAGGTGGGAGCCAATCACTGTGCCTCAGCTCTTCTTCCCAGACTGTGCGGGTCTCCAATCCTGAGTGCCTAGGACCTTCTCTTGTGGTTCCTCAAGCCAGGCCCCGCTCACCTGTGACACTCACCACAATACTGACTACACGCCAGGTCTGCTGCTCCTGGGAGCCCTGTTTTCATGGGTGCCTGGGCACACCCTTTCTGTTTGCCTCCCTCAGACCCCAAGTTTGTAGGGTTTGGGGCTGAGGGCCCCCAGCGAACTTGTTTGCCCTCAGGTAGCAACTCCCCTGGTAGCTGGTGCAAGGGACCTCTATTGTCAGCACTGGTGGAAGTAATAGCCGGGAGATCTGCACTGCAGGTCCCACGTCTCTCCTGATTCCCTGGGTCCGGCTATGGTGCTCAGTTGGCTTTTACCTCTGTGAGTTCAGGTGGGCCGACTAGTTATTTCAGTGGGATCGTTAGTGCTGAGTCACTAGAAGGAGGCGAACCAGAGCTTGAATGCAGCTGATTCGTGCTCAGTGTGCGTTTTCTGAGGGGCCCAGGCTGTGCGCCCTAGCTCCACGTCAGCTCAACTTTGCCTAGTGATCCTGAGCAAGCAGACTTTAGATAATTTACAGCTCCCTATATCCGCACAATTGAAGAGGTCAGAGACTTGATCTCTCCGCGTCTGCCGCCATGTTAGACCACCTCAGTGACATTCATGTTGCCCTTACAGTTTCCTGGCATAAGCAAGATCTTGGGATTATACAAACTGCTGCTTCTGTTTCCCGTCCAGTTTTCTAGAACTGAAACCCTGCTGTCATCGCCTCCACCTCTGGGCCGCGCTCGGGCGCCGCGCTTGTCCGCGGCCTTAGCAGCGCCGCCGTGACCTCCGCCGCTCCTTGGCTAGGTGCCTGGTTCCCGGGGTCCAAGCTGCTGCCGCCGCGGCTCCTGGCTCCCGGAGTCCGAGCTGCTGCCGCCGCGGCTCTCCAGTTCCCACCTCCGGAGCACTGGTCCCCTCGCAGGGGAATGCCGAACGACCCCAGAACAGGCTCTGCTCAAAGGTGCAGCAGGGAACAAGCGACCGTGGTCTCTCGCGGCGGCGCTCGGTCGTGGTCCCGCCTTCAGAGGACAGGACTCGGCAGGCAGCCCAGTTCCAGTCTCTAGGTGCGGCAGCTGGACTATGTAGTCAGAGCCATTAAGACAGCATGCATAAAGCAAATGGCAGCTCCCGCGGAGTTGATTTTCAGCCCCGAAACCACAGCCCAGCCCACAATACCCATCCACTAACTCTCCCTGTATAGAAAATATTCAAAAACAAAAAAAAAAAAGGAAAAAAAGGAGGGAGTGTACTGAGCTTTCTTGTCTCAGGTACTTACAATCCGCTGCTGATTACGCATTCAGCTTCTCTGCCGGGAGCGAAGTCTACTATGTTGTTTCTTAAAAGCTAAACTTAGTTAATATAAAACATCAATGTAATTGTGGTGCTATTGATACCACTGGTTATTGGTGATGAGTCCTTCTTCCTCACATGTTGAAATTTGAACATTAGAGAAGCACACTGAGGCAAGCATATAAAGCAGGGATTATTTAAAGAGGGGTAATATAGACTTCTCCCAGGAGGGAGAAGTGGGCCATAGCTGGTATTGTGGTCTCCCAAGAAACGAGGTGTTCGGCCCTCCTAGGCTTCCTTTATTCTCCTGACCTTTTATCCTTATCTTTCTCCTTCCTGTGTATGTGATTAGGCCCAGGAATACTTGATGGGAGGGCCAAAAGATGGAAAACAGGTGAGCTGAAAGGGGAAGGGCAGGATGGAGTATCCAAGGACAGATTAACAACATTATAGCTCCCTGTAGGGAGGGAAAATTCTTGGGACAGGTTACCTTGTCAACAGGTTGGAGCAGGGGCTGGTTCTTGATAAGGGTGGAAGAAGGGCTCTGAAGGAATTAACATTTCAATCCCTCAGTGGAAAGTCTCCAACTTCCCAGACTCACTCAAAATTGGCCTTCTTTATCTGACTTGACTTGATTTGCCTATCTACACTGACTGCCTAATTCTGGCTCACTATTATTCTTATTTGAATATTAAATGTATTCATTCTTCTAGATACACAAGTCTTTAAGGTAGAAGCTTTAAAATAACATTATATCACGCTGGTATTTTCCAAACTGAAGTTGTATGATAATTTTAGGATTATTAGAAAAACATTGGAGATCAATTATATCATTTAATGTTCTATAACTGGATCTCTTATAAATAAGATATACAAAGTTTTATGTTACTTTCTACACTGGGGTACAATAAATGATTTTTTAAAGTTAATTAGATTCTAGTCTATGTAAAGGTTAATATGGTAAAACACAAGCAATTTGCTACTTTTCCACAAAAGTTTACAAGAACTCAGCCTTTCTTTAGTTCAGTTTTAAATATAATATATAGTGTTAGCTAATACTCATGTGACTTGAGCAACAATATATGTAAAATTTATAAAATGATATTTAAGAAGAAAAGATCAGCTTCAAAACTAGAACACTTAAGAATTATAAAGGTTTATGAAGAGCCCCACCTTATCTGAGATAAGGTTTTGCATTCCATCTCACTACATGTCAGAATGACTCCAAAGTAGGCCATATATCAGTTCATTTAAAGTTGTGTTCAAAAGATTGATTTTTGTTAATATTACTAGGATATCAAACAGGGGATATAATATATAACTCAGCCAGAATTCAAGGTACCTATTACACAAAATGTCAGGTTGATGGTGGTTAGTTAGGAACAAAGTACCAAGCAGCCTGCACACACAAAAGAAACATCAATCAGGCACCTATGGAAAAGCTAGTCAATCAGCCAGGTCTTCTGACCAATCCTGGATTTTAGCCAGCTCCCTTGACCAACTCCAATGGGACAAGGGACTCTAAACACCCCTTTTTCTGTCTCAATTCCTCCCTTTCTTGCCTAAGCCCCATAAAATTCCAGTTTGGTCAAGCCCCCATGTGGTTTCTCCTCAGACCCTCTTCTTATCCACTCTGTAGATCTGACAGTGTTCTCCCCAGGAAGTGAAATCTCAAAAAAGCCTCATTCAATGGCCTTTTTAAGTCTTTCTCCTTTTGGTTGCTGCCATTGCCTGACCTTACACAAACTAAATTTTTTACTCTTGGTAGTTTTATTTGGTGTTTTCCTTAAAAACTGTCTAAATATTGCCTGTTAATGTTTTGCAGAGGAATACTTCAAGAACACATCCTGGGTTAATTTAAGATAATAAATCATCACCCAACAGGCAGATTAGGATAATACAGACCCCAATTAATAAAAAGGGTAAATGGTTGTAAAGTTATAGACATTGAAGCCTAGTACATTTAATTTAAGACTGGTGAGACTGATTTACTAGATATTTAAGATCAAGACTTAAAAATTAAAATTAAATTAAAAGGGCCAAGAAAACCAATATTTGGCTCTTGCCCTGCAAGTCATTCTGAATCCAGAAAACAGGGGACTTCTCTAAAGAGATTTGTAACTCTGGGCCACATAACCTCCCCATCAGGGAGATTAATGAGACTCTTGGAGAACAGAAAGCCAATCAGCTCATTTGCTATAAAAGGAAGATCTTTGGAGAAGGGAGACATTCCTGATGCTCCTAAAAGGGAAGCCACATGGTCAAGCAAGACCTGGACCCATCCTAATGCAATGGAAATTGCAGAACTAAGAAGGCCTTCTCAAGTTCCTCCAGGAGTAACTCCCATGGAAACTCAGCTGACTGTTAACAATAGATAGAAACAAAAGTCAGTTTGACTGCTTCATTTTAAACACCTAGCAAAAACAGTTAAAACCCAAACACAGCCATTCAAGTGCATTTAGTAGTAATAATAATAATAATAGTAAGGATAATAATAATGTAACTTAACATAACACCTTGTTTCAGCCCCCCAAGATTAAATAAGACTGGGGGCAACAAAAGAGAAATTCTTTGGCAGGAATGCCTGATAACTATCAAAAGAAACTATCAAGTAAGTCTGCCAAGTCAGAAGTTTTTAGTTTAATGCTTAAGGATATTTCTACACAGGGAAGATTGATGTTAGCAGTTATGATTGTCCAGCCCTAAACAACATAATTAAAAGCTTTTTTAATAGACTCAGAGGTCATACCAGTAGAAGGATTTTACAAGATCAGATGGCATTAAATTATTTAACTGAATCTTATGGGAATGGACATCTGTAACATTAAAAGTTAAATGTCATGTTTACATTCCTAATAACTCTGGAGATGTTAAAAATCTACATTCCCGAATAAAGTCCTTGTTGTATCCAACCTTGTTATGGGGACAACTTCTTAGCCCTCACACCTCCTGGTGCGAGAACTTCTATTATACATGAACATGTTCCAGCTGCTGCAACATTTATTTAGGACACAGGTTTTTTGTTTCTCTCTCATAGAAGCACCCATTCCCAGATGACTTTAAAACTTATTCTTCCCCAACCAGACTTCAACCCAACCTGACTTTTAAAGGTAATTCCAAAGCTGCTTGCCTCATCTCACATCACCTCCTCTCAGCTTTGAAGCAGCCAGAATGATCATCACCCCTTTTCCTTATAGCAGTAAGGATTTCCTAAAATTAGAGGGGCGAATAAAGCCAGAATTAGACAGGCAGTCAGTATAGATATCAAGTCAGGTCAGATCAAGAAGGCCAATTTTGAGTGAGTCTGGGAAGTTGGAGACTATCCCCTGATGGATTGAAATGTTAATTCCTCCAGATTCCTTCTTCCACCCATATCAAGAACCTGCCCCTGCTCCAACCTGGGACAGGTAACCTGTTTCAGGAATTGCCCCTCCCTACAGGGAGCTATAAGGTTTTTAATGTGTCCTTGGCTACTCCATCCTAACCTTCTCCCTTCAGCCCACCTATTTCTCACCTTTGGGCCCTCCCCAAAACTTTCCTGGGCCTAATCATGTATGCACGAAAGAGAAAAATAAGGGAGAAAATCCAGGAGAACAAAGGAAGTCTAGGACTTATAAAAAGGGAAACCATGCTTCTAGGGAAACCATGATACTAGCTATGGCCTGCTTCTCCCTCCCTGGAGAAGTCTATATTTCCCCTTTTTAAACAAACCCTGCTTTATATGCTTGCCTTTATGTGCTTCTCTAATGTTCAAACTTAAACAAGTGGAAAAGCAGGACTCATCACCAATAACCAGTGGTATCAGTATCACCCTGACATCAAAACCAGAAAGAGAAACATCAAGGAAAAAAAAAAAACCTTCAGCCCAATATATTTGATTAACATAGGTGCAAAAATTCTCAAAAAATTGGCAAATCCCATACAAAAATATATTTAAAAGATAGTGCACCATGATCAAGGGTGGGGGCTGAGGGCTTCATCCCACAGATGCAAGGTGGGTTGAATACATGAAAATCAATAAATGTAATTAATCACATCAATAGGCTTAAAGACAAGAATCACGATTATCTCAATAGATGCAGAAAATGCATTTAACAAAATTCACCATCCATTCATACTTAAAATACTGGAAAAACTAGGGATAGTAAGAATGTACTTCAACATGGTAAAAGCTATATATTCTAGACCAAAGCCAATATCATTCTAAATGGAGAAAAAAAAATCCCTATAAACAGTGAAATAAAACAGGGATCTTTCACTACCTCTATTTAACATAGTCCTTGAAACCCTTGCCAGAACAATCAGACAAAATAAAGAAATTAAAGGAATATGAGTAGGAAAAGGCCTTAAATTATCCCTGTTTGGTGATGACATGATTCTACAGGTAAAAGTTCACAAAACACCAAAAGAAAGCTTCTAGATCTCATAAATAATTTCAGCAAACCATCAATATTAAAAATTAAAACACAAAAATCAATCATGTTTTTCTACTCCAGTGATCAATCAGCTAAATAAGAAATTAAGAAAATTATGTCATTCACAATAGCATGAAAAAATTGAGAATCAATCTAACAAAAGGTGTGATGAAATGAAATTAAATGAAAACTAACTAAACTAAATGAGCTAAACTTTCTAAAATGAAAACTAAAGAAAGGAATTGGATAAGACTTTGAAGATGAAGAGATCTCCTATATTCTTGGGCAGACAGAATTAATATTGTAAAAGGGTCACAGTACAAAAAGTGCTATACAAATATTATGAAATTCCTATTAAAATTTCAAGGATGTTGTTCAGAGAAATAGAAAAAGCATTCGTGAAATTCAGAAAAAATAGGAGATTTGGAATAGATAAAGCAATCCTTAGCAAGAAAAGTGAAGTGGAAGGTATCACAATACCAGACCTTACATTATCCTACAGAACTACAGTAACAAAAATGGCATGGTACTGGCACCAAAGATACAGAATAGAACACACAGAGACAAACCCACATAAATACGGTTATCTCATGCTAGACAAAAGCACCATGAACTTACACTAAAGAAGAGAAATCTTCTTCAACAAATGGTGCTGGGAAAACTGGAAATCCATATGGGTTTAATCCAAGTGAAATAAACCCCATATTTTTTACCCTGCACAAAACTTAACTCAAAGTGGATTAAGGACTGAGCAATTAGACAAGAGATACTATACCTACTAGAGCAAAATGTGAGCCCAACTTTCTACTATATCAGCTTAGAAACCAAATTTCTCAACAAGACTCCTAAAGTGTAAGAATTAAAATCAAGGATCAGTAAATGGGATAGTACCAAACAAAAAGCTTCTTCACAGCTAAGAAAACAATCAAGAATGTGAAGAGAGGGCTGGGGTTGTGGCTCAGTGGTAGAGTGCTCACCTGGCACATGCAAAGCCCTGGGTTTTATTCTCAGCACCACATAGAAACAAACAAACAAACAAACAAATACATAAATAAAAGTATTGTGTCCAACTAAAACTAAAACTAAATAAATAAATATTTTTTTAAAATAAAAAGAATGTGAAGAGACAGCCTACAGAATGGGAGAAAATCTTTGCCACCTGCACTTCAGGTAAAGCATTAATGTCCAGGACATAAAAAAAAAAAAAAGGAAAAACTACAAATAACCTAATAAATACACAGGTGATGAAACTGAATAGGCACTTCATAAAAGAAAAAATATGAATGGTAAACAAATATAAGACAATATGTTCAATGTGTCCAGCAATTAGAGAAATTAGAATTAAAATTACACTAAGGTTCCCTATCTCCCTAGTCAGAATGACACAAGTAACAATAAATGTTGGTGAGGATGTGAGGGAAAAGGTACACTCATACATCATTTGTAGGTCTTCAAATTGAAGCAAGCACTCTGGAAAGTAGTAATGAGTTTCCTTAGAAAACTAGAAATGGAACCACCATTGCAACCAGTTATCTCACTACTCAGTATATACCCAAAGGTACTGAAATCGGCAAACCAGACTGACACAGCCACATTAATGTTTATAGCAGCTCAATTCACAATAACTAAACTGTGGAACCAACTAATATGTCCTTCAATAGATGAATGGATAAAGAAACAATGGTATCTATGCACAATGTAATATTACTCAGCCTTAAAAAAAGAATAAAATTATGGTATTTACAGATAAATATAGGGAGTTGGAGAATATCATGCTAAGCTAATTTCAAAAAATCAAAGGTCAAATATTTTCTCTGATAAGTGGATGCATATTCATAATGGAAGGGTGGGGGGCAAGGGAAGAATAGAAGAACTTTGGATTGAGAAGAGGAAAGGGGGAAGAGTTTTTGTGTGTAAGAAAGTTGGTGGGATGATATAGACATTATTACTCTATGTACAGGCAAATTTCATGAATGATGTGACTCTACATTATATAAAACCAAAGAAATAAAATTTGTGCTCTATTCATGTAAAATAATAAATTAAAAAAAGAACTTAAGAAAACCAGAATTTCTTGTTCTTTTTCATTCACTTAGAACATGGGTATTCCCTTAGCTGGGCAAACAGAAGGACAAGAAGTTTTTTACATGAAAGCTGCAGGTCTTAGAGGGATAGAATTATGAGGAAGAGCAGGAGTCTAGATTTCAGGGCTATCTCTGAAGAAGCAAACCCTATCCTCTCTGGGCCTAGTTTTCTTAGTCTCTAAGGCCTGGGATCAGCCCCATTTTCTTTTCAAGATTGCTCACCTGTCTCTCCCCTTTATACCCACTTACCAGATCCTTCAGAGACAGCTGGAAAATTTCCCTTGATGTGGATCCAGTAAGAACTGCTCATGTCCACCACCAAGGCAACAAGTAACACTCTGACCAGTGATCTGGGCAGAGATAGTTGGGAAAAGAAGAGACTATACAGATGGCTGTTTTTATTCTGTGAGATAAGATACCTTCCCTGGGAGATTTTATCAAGTCTTTTGCTCTCACATTTCTTTCCCTGCAGACACCAAATCCTCAGGTACTAAAGCCACTTTATCAGGATTCCTTCTCAGAAAAAATCTCTACTGAGTTGTTATATGGTCCACCTTAGGTCTGGCCATCCCCTTGGGAAGTTCCAGTCCTACTTCATGCCCACAGTTGTGCACACTGTGAAATGTAACATGGAGAGATGTTTTCAACATGGTTCAGAAAAACAGAAACGAGTCCTGGGGTAAGATTCAGAAAACCTCTATACCTCTGCCCCTTTACCTTATAGTTGGAAGCTTTGATGCTCTCCTATTTTGGGTTTGAGGAAATGGCAAGCACAGTCATAGACATCCTCAGAGATGACAAGATTCTGACTTTCATGGACATCATCAAGTGAATAGGAATGGTAAATTATATAGTTTCTAAAGCTAAGTAATTTTAGAGTGTAAAAAATAGATAATAAGGTTATATAGTTGACTTTATCAGCAACAATTACCAATTTTTAAAATGGTAAAACAATTTTTCTTTATATACTATTTTTTTCATGTTGATGAGATTCACTGTGGTATATTATCTTAAAAGTTCTGATTTATGTATTGATACTTTAACTCAATGTATGTTTTCTGCCAATCTCAGTATCAGCACCCCTTTGACAGAAGACACTAAACTCTACTTACTGCAATAACTTCAGAGCCAACTGATGTACTATTTAACAATTTGCCAAGTGAAAATCTTGTGATATTTTTTCCACTGTTTCTTTTATTCAGGTAAACACTTGTAGTGACATCCTGAAAATTTTTAAAAATCAGCTATTATATATGGTAAACTTGTCCTAATGTTATGTGAGAGTTGAAAGGGGAAAGAAGAAAGATTGAACAAAAGAGGAAGAAAAAGAAGAAAAGATGGAAAAGAATAATATACAGGTTAAAGGAATAAAAAGACAGATGAAGTATACAAAATACTTTTAGGTAATATAAAAGGAAGAATAGGTATTAAGAAGAAGTATAAACTAGGGCTTGGAAAACAATTAATGTTTTAAACCATTACTAAAGTCTGGGAAAGTTCTTATTTCCCAAATCTTTGGAGGGATATTGAGAGAAAGCAGTTTAAAAGACCTGTGTGTGTGATCCTACGGTGAGGACATTGCTGCCATCAGCACTTCTAGACTAACAGAATGGTCACATACTCCAAAATGCTAGCTTAGTATTTTCCTTAAGGACAATCTTTTCTAGGAGAATAAGTGCCTATAGGCTGCAAATGTCCATTCCTGCAGAACAAGCAAAGCAATTGTATCTGTAAGGCCCAGTCTGTCAATCCATCTATTTATCATCCATTCATCTACTCCTCAGTTCAGCACCTTTTTCCTCCTTTACTCCTAGAACATGAGACACAGGGACATTGTTCACTCCCATCTGTTGGTCTCTTGCTCACACAGCCTCCCCATAACCCCAGAGAAGTGTGATTTATAAAATGACTCTGAAGTCCACATCCTAAGTGGTTCAATTTATAGTCTGGAAGGCAGTTTGAGCCTCCTCTTTCTTGCCAGAAGAGCATTATCTTCTGGCAAAATTACTCAAATAAGACTGTTTTCCCACTTGAATTTCAAGGAAGTCTTGTACAATTCAGAGTGGACAATTACAACTTCATTGCCTCTTTTTCCTAATTGGCCTCTGAGAAACAGAGCCAATCTTTGATGTCTAAGCTGCTGTTTTTTCCTCACTGCTGAAGCTCAGATAGGAAAGGCTTCTTAAACTGTCACTGGATGTCTTAGTTAGCTATTTCACTGCTGTGATGAAAAGATCCAACCAGAAAAAACTAGAGGAGGAAATGTTTATTTGAGTTTTTCTAGTTACAGAAGTCTTAGTCCATAGAAGCCAGATCCATTCTACAGGGCTTGAGGTGAGGCAGAAAATCATGGCAGAGAAGTGTGGCAGAGGATAGCAGCTCACATTATTAAGAAGGAAGAGAGAGAGAGAGAGAGAGAGAGAGAGAGAGAGAGAGAGAGAGAGAGAGAAGAAGAAGAAGAAGAAGAAGAAGAAGAAGAAGAAGAAGAAGAAGAAGAAGAAGAAGAAAAGAGAGAGAAGAGAGAGAGAGAGAGATTCCACTCACCAGATACAAATATGTACCTCAAAGCTGTTCCTGCAATGCCACAAATCCTCCAGCTACACCTTACCTGCCTTCAGTTACCACTCAATTCATTCGATCAGGTAATTAATTCACTGATTGAGTTAAGGCTTTCATAACCCAAATATTGCTTCTCTGAACCTTCTTGCATTACCTTACATGTGAGCTTTTAGGGGACACCACATCCAAACCATAACACTGGATAAGTAATATCTCCAGAAGTGTATGTCTTCAGGAATTTCCACCAGGGAGGAGGGAAATTTGTTCTGGATAAGTGAAGTCTCTGATATAAGTGATAAAAAGAATTTTGGTGTATGTCAGTTGAGACAAAAAAAAATCACCAAGGAAGCAAGGATTATACACTCAAGGGAGAATGCAAGGCTTTTTGAGATTTAGAGATAAGTTTTTTGGGAAATTTGATGAGGTATATATATTAGAAGTATATAGGGATGGACATCAGTGTGATGATCTCAAGATAGTTTTAATGTTCGTCAGTCTCAGTATCCTTAGCTGACATGATCTCAATTATCTTATCATTAGACAATGCTGGAAAGTCCTCTAAATTGTAGGTTTCTTAAAATGTCATATCTGTCCTTGTTTAATACATTTATTGGTAGGATTATTAACAGTGTGCAAGTTAGAGTTAAATGTCTTTTTTTCTGGTTATGGTGGCACATTCCTGTAGTTCCAGCTGCTTGGGAGACTGAGGCAAGAGGATCATGAGATAAAAGCCAGCCTCAGCAATGGTGAGGCATCAAACAACTCACTGAGATCCTTTCTCTAAATAAAATACAAAAAAATATGGGGATGTGGCTCAGGGTTGAGTGACCCTGATTTAAATTCCTTGCACAAAAAAATCCAAGAATTTTTGGAGTAAGAGGCCCAGGAGATAGACTGACCTGGGCTATGACAGGCATGGGAAAAGTATGTGGAATTTGTGTATTAAAATTTTATCCCTTTACCTCACTTAGCATGATAATATCCAGTTCTATACATTTACTAGTAAATGCCATAGTTCCATTCTTTTTCATGGCTGAATAATATCCCAGTGTGTGTGTGTGTGTGTGTGTGTGTGTGTGTATGTATTAAAATAAACTAATCCCCAAACACCAAATATTCTCTCTGATATGTGGATGCTGATACACAATAAGGGGCAGGGGCTAGAAGTTCAGGGATTAGACAAAGAGGGACGAAAGGAAGGGAGCGGGTGGACTAGGAAAGATGGTGGAATGAAACGAGCATGACTTTCTATGTAAATATATGAGTGCACAACCAGTAAAACTCCACATCATATAAAACTAAACAAATGGGATCTTAATTAGAGTAAGTTATACTCCATGTACATATAATATGTCAATATATACTCTATTGTCCTGTATACCTAAAAAACAATTTTTAAATATTAAAAGTACAATTAAAAAATATTTCCTTAACCTTGCTTTATTCCTCCTTGTTAAAAAATATATTCTATCTTGCTTCAAAACCAGGACAGTTCTATTACCCCAGGGAAGTCCTGGCCTCTGAGAAACAATAAGGTAGTTAGTCAGCCATGAATGGGTAAGCATGGAAAACACAAAAAGACAAGACCACAAGACCATATCTGATACATATGCAACTGGATGATGAGGGCTTAATATGTTAACATCTCCCCTAGTCATAATTACATCTCTTTTAAAAAAAGTATTGTCATTTTCTATCAGGTGCCCTGGAAATATCTTGTTATGGAAACTATTCCAACCACTGATAATCTTGAAAGCTAAAATATCAAGACCCTCCCACAGAAAGTTTGACAAGGGCTTATTGAAAGGGTAATAAGCTAATTAAGGGGACAGAAAAATTGAGACAAAAACTGGGGGCAAAATTTTCTTACAAATCTTCAACATCTTATTTTGGAGGCAATCCAAGCAGTTTTGATACTGTCAGCCAAAAGTCAGAAAGCAGACCTAAGTGGGACTCCGAATATTTCCCTTGGGACTTTCAATAAAACTGGAGGACAGGAGAAGTATGTCATCCTTCTTTTCTTTTTCTTGAGAGTGTCTTCTTTCCCTCTTTGTTATCTTTTCTAATAAACTCCTGCCCATTACTCTGAGCAATGTGTTTAAAATCTTTCTGGAACGACTGCAAGAATTGGAATAAAAGGGCATCATTTGTATCACTTCTGCTTCATAGCAGGCCTTATTCCCTGTAACATAAGGAAGTAGTAGGAAAGGGATTCTCTGAATAAGATAGAATCAAAGTTGGTTGAGATTTAGGTGGACCTTGATGGTATGATTGAGGAGGCTTTACTGGCAAATGCCATATTACATTCTTTTTTATGGCTGAAAAATATCCCAGTGTGTGCGTGTGTGTGTGCGTGTGTGTGTGTGTGTGTGTGTGTGTGTGTGTGTGTCAATTCCAAAACACCAAAGGATGAATGTTCTCTCTGATATGTAGATGTTCACACAGAATAAGAGGGAACAAAAGTTCAGTGGACTAGACAAAGTGGAAGGAGGCTTGCACAGGGCAATAAGATTGGAAACAGTACAGGCCTGTGAAGTGAGGGCAGAGAACCTATAAGAGAAGGCTGCTGAAAAAGCAAGAAGCTCAAAGCCTGAAAGGAAAAGGGCTCATATCAGTTCTATTTATGAGAAGATTTAACTCTAGGCCATCCCATGATTAAACATAAATTCATTTCTATTTGTATTTCTATTTGTACTTTATAGACCTGATATGATCCAGGTAAAGAAATAAAACTCTCTAGTCTAAGCTTTTATTACCTGTCCCATTTTATCACCTCTGACTCTCTCTAAATACTTTCCCCATACAGAGGCTTCTCAATAAACCTCATTCTCACATTCTCTCTTCCCTATGCCTCCTCCAATATTATTCCCACCCCATTTCTCTTGTCTGCAGCTGAAGCCTGGAAAATGAGGCTCAGTTTGAAAAATAATTTCTCAGGGAAGAATCTCAGCACCAGAAGCCACTTACATTATGGCCCTAGTTTCCTGAATTCCCATCTTCCACCTTGGCCTAGAGCCCCAAAGACCTGTAGCTATTTTCTGGTTGACTGACAGGACAGGTAGCTGCTGAGGCTCTCTATATAGTAGTCTGTCTGGAAGAGTCAGAGTCAGGCAAGAGGTGAGAATCCACAATGAACTCACACACAGAGACCTGAGTGGGTCCTGGTAGACTGGGACATTCCTGTATGGATGGCATTGAGCTCTATTCCTATTCCACAGTTATGATTCTTGTCACTTTTAGAATATTTTTCACCCAACATGTTTAAGATTGTCACACAAATCAGAACTGGAAGCATCTCTCCACAGAATGAGGCAAGTTTACTAAGCTTCAACCAAATAAACTAAATTTGCAATTAAAATATTCCATAAAAAACTGCATGCCCAGTTGATTTTGCTGAAAAATACTATTAAATATTTAAGAAAGAAATTATATAAACTCCATATACTCTTCCAGAAAAAAAGAGGAGGTAATAATTCCAAACTCATTCTCTTAAGTCAGCATTGTTCTAATATCATGTCCCAGAAACACAGAAAAAGGAGATAAAACCACAGCTGATAGTGTATATTGTTCATCAACATTAGCCCATATCCCTTATTAACATAGACCTGAGTATCATCAATAAAGTATTAGAAAACCGTGTGTGTGTGTGTGTGTGTGTGTTTGTGTGTGTGTATGGCAGTGAGCCTACTCTGTATATATCAATTTTCATTCACCCACTATAACAATTTTGCCACATGAAGTGTAGATAGTAAAAATAAAGAAAACTTTGTACAGGAAAAGAGGATTGGATTACAATATACTTTCCCTAACTTTGTATTAAAGCTAAAATGACTCTAGAAAGTAAAATCTGTTAATAAAAAAAAGATGGCTGCTAACATCAGACTAATGGTGAGACACTGATAAAATTAAGAGTAAATAAATTCTAAGGTAAATTATGAACTTGAATGAATAATGAGATACTACTTATTTTTAGTACTAGGGATTGAACTCATGTGCACTCAAGAACTCAGCCACACCCCAGCCCTATTTTTGTATTTTTTTATTTAGAGACAGGATCTTGCTGAGTTGCATAGCACCTTACCCATTGCTGAGGCTGGATTTGAACTTGCAATCCTGATGCTGGAGTCTCCCAAGCCACTGAGACTACAAGTGTGCACCACCTTGCCCTGTCAAGATTCTACTTTTTATTACTCCTTTACACTTTTTAAAAATTTTTAAATTTTTCTTCATTATACATGACAGTGAAATGCATTTATTCACTATGATATATTGTATATAAATGGGATATTTCTCATTTTCTCTGATTGTACATGTTGTAGAACCACATTGATCATGCAGTCACAAATACACATAAAGTAATAATGTCTGTTTTGTCCTACTATCTTTCCTATCCCCATATTCCCCTCCTTTCCCCTCCATTTACTTCCCTTTACCTAAAAAATAAGGTAACACTAATCTTTTGTAGTGCCCCATACAGCTTTTTGTGAATTAGTATCTGCATATTAGAGAAAACATTTGCCCTTTGTTTTTTTGAGATTGGCTTTTTTTATGAATCATGGTATTCTCCAACTCCATCCATTTACTGGCAAATGCCACAATTTCTTTTTCTGACTGAGTAATATTCCACTAAATATAAATACCACACTTTCTTTATTAATTCATCTATTAAAGGACACTGAGATTGGTTCCATAGTTTAGCTATTGTGATTTGAGCTACTATAAATATTGATGTGGCTGCATTACTTTGGGTATAAATGAAGCAATGGGATAGCAGGGTCAAAAAGTGGTTCCATTCCAAGTTTTCTGAGAGATCTCCATACTGCTTTCCTTAGTGGTTGTACCAATTTACATTCCCACCAGAAATGTACCTTTCTCACCACATCCCTGCCAACATTTATTGTTGTCTGTGTTCTTGAAGATTGCCATTCTTGACTGGAGTGAGATAAAATTTTACAGCAGTTTTGATTTGCATTTTTCTAATTGCTAGAGATGTTGAATATTTTTTCATATATTTGTTGTTTTTCATACATTTCTTCTGTGAAGTGTCTGTTCAGTTCCTTAGCCCATTTATTTATTGGGTTATTTGTTTTTGTCATTGTTGTTGTTTGTTTTGTTTTGGTGTTAAGTTTTTTGAGTTCTTTATATAACCTATAGATTAGTGCTTTATCAGAGGTGCATATAGTAAAGATTTTCTCCCAATATGAAGGCTCTCTTCTCTCATTATTGACTGTTTTCTTTGCTGATAAAAGGTGTTTAATTTGAATCCATCCCATTTATTGATCCTTTGTATTACTTCTTCCACTTTATTTTTTATTTATTTATTTATTTATTTTTTATTGGTTGTTCACAACATTACAAAGCTCTTGACATATCATATTTCATACATTAGATTGAAGTGGGTTATGAACTCCCAATTTTACCCCAAATGCAGATTGCAGAATCACGTCGGTTACACATTCACAATTTTACATAATGCCCAATTAGTAATTGTTGTATTCTGCTACCTTTCCTATCCCCTACTATCCCCCCTTCCCTCCCCTCCCATCTTCTCTCTCTACCCCATCTACTGTAATTCATTTCTCTCCTTGTTTATTTTCCCATTCCCCTCTCAACCTCTTATATGTAATTTTGTATAGCAATGAGGGTCTCCCTTCATTTCCATGCAATTTCCCTTTTCTCTCCCTTTCCCTCCCATCTCATGTCTCTGTTTAATGTTAATCTTTTCTTCCTGCTCTTCCTCCCTGCTCTGTTCATAGTTGCTCTCATTATATCAAAGAAGACATTTGGTATTTGTTTTTTAGGGATTGACTAGCTTCGCTAAGCATAATCTGCTCTAGTGCCATCCATTTCCCTGCAAATTCTATGATTTTGTCATTTTTTATTGCTGCATAGTACTCCATTGTGTATAGATGCCACATTTTTTTTATCCATTCATCTATTGAAGGGCATCTGGGTTGGTTCCACAGTCTAGCTATTGTGAATTGTGCTGCTATGAACATCGATGTGGCAGCATCCCTGTAGCATGCTCTTTTAAGGTCTTCAGGGAATAGTTCGAGAAGGGCAATAGCAGGGTCAAATGGTGGTTCCATTCCCAGCTTTCCCAGGAATCTCCAAACTGCTTTCCAAATTGGCCGCACCAATTTGCAGTCCCACCAGCAATGTACAAGAGTACCCTTTTCTCCACATCCTCGCCAGCACTTGTTGTTGTTTGACTTCATAGTGGCTGCCAATCTTACTAGAGTGAGATGGTATCTTAGGGTGGTTTTGATTTGCATTTCTCTGACTGCTAGAGATGGTGAGCATTTTTTCATGTACTTGTTGATTGATTGTATATCCTCCTCTGAGAAGTGTCTGTTCAGGTCCTTGGCCCATTTGTTGATTGGGTTATTTGTTATCTTATTGTCTAATTTTTTGAGTTCTTTGTATACTCTGGATATTAGGGCTCTATCCGAAGTGTGAGGAGTAAAAATTTGTTCCCAGGATGTAGGCTCCCTATTTACCTCTCTTATTGTTTCTCTTGCTGAGAAAAAACTTTTTAGTTTAAGTAAGTCCCATTTGTTGATTCTTGTTGTTAACTCTTGTGCTATGGGTGTCCTATTAAGGAATTTGGAGCCTGACCCCACAATATGTAGATCAGAGCCAACTTTTTCTTCTATCAGACGCAGAGTCTCTGATTTGATATCAAGGTCCTTGATCCATTTTGAGTTAACTTTTGTGCATGGCAAGAGAAAGGGATTCAGTTTCATTTTGTTGCATATGGATTTCCAGTTTTCCCAACACCATTTGTTGAAGATGCTATCCTTCCTCCATTGCATGCTTTTAGCCCCTTTATCAAATATAAGATAGTTGTAACTTTGTGGATTAGTCTCTGTGTCCTCTATTCTATACCATTGGTCCACCCGCCTGTTTTGGTACCAGTACCATGCTGTTTTTGTCACTATTGCTCTGTAATATAGTTTGAAATCTGGTATCGCTATACTGCCTGATTCACACTTCCTGCTTAGAATTGCTTTTGTATTCTGGGTCTTTTATTTTTCCATATGAATTTCATGATTGCTTTATCTATTTCTACAAGAAATGCCTTTGGGATTTTGATTGGCATTGCATTAAACCTATAGAGAACTTTTGGTAATATCGCCATTTTGATAATGTTAGTTCGGCCTATCCATGAACAGGGTATATTTTTCCATCTTCTAAGATCTTCTTCTACTTCTCTCTTTAGGGTTCTGTAGTTTTCATTGTATAAATCTTTCACCTCTTTTGTTAGGTTGATTCCCAAGTATTTTATTTTTTTTGAGGATATTGTGAATGGAGTGTTTTTCCTCATTTCCTTTTCAGAAGTTTTGTCGCTGATATATAGAAATGCCTTTGATTTATGCGTGTTGATTTTATATCCTGCCACTTTGCTGAATTCATTTATTAGTTCTAGTAGTTTCTTTGTAGACCCTTTTGGGTTTTCTAGGTATAGAATCATGTCAACTGCAAATAGTGATAATTTAAGTTCTTCTTTTCCTATTTTTATGCCTTTAATTTCCTTTGTCTGTCTAATTGCTCTGGCCAGTATTTCGAGAACTATATTGAATAGAAGTGGTGATAGAGGGCATCCCTGTCTTTTTCCAGATTTTAGAGGGAATGCCTTTAACTTTTGTCCATTCAGAATGATGCTAGCCTGAGGCTTAGCATAGATAGCTTTTACAATGTCAAGGTAAGTTCGTGTTATCCCTAGTTTTTCTAATGTTTTGAACATAAAGGGATGCTGTACTTTGTCGAATGCTTTCTCTGCATCTATCGAGATGATCATATGGTTCTTATCTTTAAGTCTATTGATGTGGTGATTAACATTTATTGATTTCCGTATATTGAACCATCCTTGCATCCCAGGGATGAATCCTACTTGATCATGGTGCACAATTTTTTTGATGTGTTTTTGTATTCGATTTGCCAGAATTTTATTGAGGATTTTTGCATCTAGGTTCATCAGAGATATTGGTCTGTAGTTTTCTTTCTTTGAGGTGTCTTTGTCTGGTTTCGGAATCAGGGTGATGTTGGCTTCATAGAATGAATTTGGAAGAGCTCCCTCTTTTTCTATTTCCTGAAATAACTTGAAAAGTATTGGTATTAATTCTTCTTTAAAGGTTTTGTAAAACTCCGCTGTATACCCATCTGGTCCTGGGCTTTTCTTGGTTGGTAGTCTTTTGATGACTTCTTCAATTTCATCCATTGATATTGGTCTGTTCAAATTGTGTGTATCCTCCTGACTCAGTCTGGGCAAATCATATGACTTAAGAAATTTATCGATGTCTTCACTATCTTCTATTTTATTGGAATATAGGTTTTCAAAATAATTTCTAATTGTCTTCTGTATTTCTGTAGCATCTGTTGTGATATTGCCTTTTTCATCCCGTATGTTAGTAATTTGAGTTCTCTCTCTTCTTCTCTTCGTTAGCATGGCTAAAGGTCTGTCGATCTTATTTATTTTTTCGAAGAACCAACTTTTAGTTTTGTTAATTTTTTCAATAGTTTCTTTTGTTTTTTAAAAAAAAAATTTAAAAAAATAAAAAACAAGAAAGAAAAATGAAAATGAAAGAAAAACCCAAATCAAAATAAAAAAAAATTAAAAAATTAAAAAAAAGAGAAAAGAAAAAAGAAAAAAAAAAACTAATAAATGCAGTCTTAGAGTTTGATTAACTTCTCTTCCAGTAGGTGGCGCTGTTCCCACCAGGCCATGTTTCTCCTGTCAATATGCTGGAACCAATCACTGTGCAGCAGCTCTTCCTCCCAGACTGGGCGAGTCTCCAATCCTGAGTGCCTAGGGCCTCCTCTTGTGTCTAGTCACTTCCCCACTTTTCCTCTAGTCAGGCCCCTCTCACGGGTGCTGCTCACCACAATACTGACTACACGCCAGGTCTGCTGCTCCTGGGAGCCCTGCTTTCATGAATGACTGGGCACACTCTCCCTGTTTGCCATTCCCTCAGACCCTAAGTTTGTAGAGCTTGGGCCTGAGAATCCTCAGCGAATTTTACTTGCCCTCCGGGAGCCACGCCCCCAGTAGCTGGTGCAAGAGACCTCAGGTGTCAGCACTGGTGGGAGCAGTAGTTCCGAGCCGCGGGTCCCGTGCCACCTCTAATTCCCTCGGTCTGGCTACCGCGCTCACGGGAGAGCTGGGAGGGGCCCTTAAGGTTTCCCCGATGTGTGGAGAGGGAAGGCTAGGGGATTACACACCTGTAGCCGCAGGATTCAGTGAAGTTATCTCCTCCGCCGCAGTCTGATGACGTCAGTTCTCTGCCATGGTGGTATCTCTTGCAAATGGCGACAGTTCATTTCCCTTTGCCGGGTGACCAATGCAATGGGTGGGTCCTTACTGTCTCTCCCAAGCCCCGTTTCAAACCTGTGCCCGCTACCTATGAAGGCTCGGTAGGCATTTACCTCCATAGGATCAGAAGGGCCAACCAGTTGTTTCAGCCGGATGGATCAGTGCTGAGTCGCAGCTGTTTGTCTGCAGGAAGCAGGTGAACGAGAGCTTGAATTCAGCCGATCTGGGCTCGGTGTGTGTTCTGAGAGGCCCAGACTGTTCGCCCCAGATCCACGTCAGCTCAGCATTGCCTAGTGATCCTGAGCAAACAGATTTAGGCTGTTTACGACTCCCTATGCCTGTACAGCTGAAGAGGTCAGAGACTTGATCTCTCCGCGCCCGCCGCCATGTTCGATCTAGTCACTTCTTCCACTTTAGAGGTCTCTTAAGGAAGTCAGATTCTAGGCTGACATGGTGAAGATTTAGGCATATGTTTTCTTCTATTAGGTGCAAGGTCCCTGTTTCAGTACCTAAATCTTTGGTCCAACCTGAGATAATTTTTGTGCAGGGTGAGAGAGAGAGGTTTAATTTTACTACATATGAATTTCCAGTTTTGCTAGTACCATTTGTTGAATAGACTATCTTTTCTCCAGTGAATATTTTGGAATCTTTGTATTTATGTAGGATTGTCTCTTGTTGTACCATTGGTCTACAAGTCTATTTTTGGTGCAAATACCATGTCATTTTTGTTACTATAGGTCTGTAGTAGTTTAAGATCTGTGATGCCTCCTGCTTCAGTTTTCTTGCTAAGGATTGCTTTAGCTATTTTGGGTCATTGATTTTTCCAAATAAGTTTCATGATTGCTTTTTCCATTTCTGTGAAGAATTTCATTTGGGTTTTAATAGGAATTGCATTAAATCTATATAATGCTTTTGGTAGTATGGCCATTTTGACAATATTAATTCTGTCCATCCAGGAGCATGGGAGAGCTTTCCATCTTCTGAGGTTTTCTTCAATTTCTTTCTTTAGTGTTCTGTAGTTTTCATTATAGAGGTCTTTCACCTCTTCTGTTAGATTGATTCCCAGGTATTTTATTTTAATTGAGGCTATTGTGAATGGGGTAGTTTTTCTAATTTCTCTTTCAGTAGATTCAATGCCGATGTATAGGAATGTGTTTGAATTGGGGGTGTTGATTTTATATCCTGCTACTTTGCTGAATTTGTTTATTAGTTCTAGATGTTTTCTGGTGGAATATTTTGAATCATTTCATCAACAAATAGTGATAGTTTGAGTTCTTCTTTACCTATTTGTATTCCTTTAATTTCTTTCTTTTGTCTAATTGCCTCTGGTTAGTTTTTCAAGGATGATGTTGAACAGAAATGGTGAAAGAGCACATTTTTGCCTTGTTCAAGTTTTTAGAGGGAATGCTTTCAATTTTTCTCAATTTGAAAAGATGCTGGCCTTGGGTTTTGCATATGTAGTCTTTACAATGTTGAGGTATGTTCCTACTATTCCTAGTTTTCCTCATAAACATGAAGGTGTTCTGTATTTAGTCAAATGCTTTTTCTGCACATATTGAGATGATCATATGATTCTTTTAAAAATTCTATTAATATGATGAATTAAATCAATTGATTTCTGTATGCTGAACCAACAACCCTGCACCCCTGGGATGAACCCCACTTGATCATAGTGCACTATTTTTTAATATGTTTTTTTTTTTTTTGTATGTGATTTGCTGGAATTTTTGCATCTATCTTCATCACAGATATTTGTCTAAAGTTTTTTTTTTCCTTGATGTTTGGTATTAGGATGATATTAGCCTCAACAAAATTAGTTTGGAAGGATTTTCTTTTCTATTTCATGGGATACTTTGAGGAGTATTGATGTCAATTCTCTGAAATTCTTGTAGAACTCTGCTGAGAATGCTTTGGTCCTGGGCTTTTCTTTGTTGGTGGATTTTTGACAGCATTTTCTATTTCATTACTTGCAATTGATATGTTCAAATCATGTATGGACTCCTCATTCAGTTTGTGTAGGTCATATGTCTCTGAAAATTTATCAATGTCTTCCATTTTTTAAAAATTTTATTGGAGTAAAAATTGTCAAAATATTTTATAATTATTTTCTCTATTTCAGACATATTTTGTGATATTTCTTTCTTCAACTTGTATTTTAATAATTTGAGTTTTCTCTCTTTTTCTTCATACTAATGAAGATTAGTATGGACAGGGGTTTATCTATTTTATTATTTTCTTTTCTAAGAACCAACTTTTGTTTTGTCAATTTATTTGATTGTTTCTTTTGTTTCAATTTCACCTCTGATTTTAATTATTTCTTGTCTTCTGCTGCTTTTGATTTCATTTTTTCTTCTTCTTCTAGGGCTTTGAAATATAGTGTTAGGTCATTTATTTGTTGGCTTTTTATTCTTTTAATGAGTGCATTCCATGCAATAAACTGTCCTCTTAGAACTACTTTCATAATGTCCCAGATATTTTCATATGTTGTACCAGTGTTCTAATTTACCTCTAAGAATTATTTTATTCCATCTTTGATTTCTTCTACTATCCATTCATCATTTCATAGTGTATTATTTTGTCTCCTTTTATTAGCTTTATTTTTTACTTTATTATAAATTTCTAATTTTGTTCTATTGTAATCTGATAGAATGCAGGGTATTCTCTCTCTCTTTTTTTGTATTTACTAAGAGTTGCTCTGTAGCATAAGATATAATCTATTTTAGAGGAGGAGCCATGTGGTGCTGAGAAGAATGTGCATTCACTCATTGACAGATAAAATATTCTATATATGTGAGTTAAGTCTAAGTTATTGATTGCATTATTTAATTCTATAGTTTCTTTATTTAGTTTTTATTTGAAAGATCTGTCCGGTAGAGAGACAAGTGTGTTAAAGTCACAAGGTATTATTGTGTTGAGGTCTATTTGATTCTTAAATTTGAGAAGGGTTTGCTTGTTGTATTTAGATGTTCCATTCTGGGGAACATAAATATTTATAATTGTTATGTCCTACTGATATATACTTTCATTAAAAAGTATAAAATGTCCTTCTTTGTCTCTTATTAACTTTGTCTTGAAGTCTACTTTATCTGAGATGAGGATGGAAACTGCTCCTTGTTTACACAATCCATATGAGTGATATGTTTTTATTTTTTTCCATCCTTTCACCTTCAGCCTGGGGATGTCTTTGCCCATAAGGGAGTCTCTTGAAGATAGAATATTGTTGTGTCTTGCTTTTTAATCCAATTGACCAGTTTATGTCTTTTGATTGATGAGTTTAGGCCATTAACATTCAAGGTTATTATTGAGATATGATTGATATTCCCTGTCATTTTGACTCATTTCTGGTTTTAATTTGACCTACTTTCTCTTTTGGTTGAATATTCCTTTAGCGTAAATCCTCCCTTTGCTGGTTTTTACTTTTTTTTTCAATATATCCTCATGGGATATTTTATTGATAATGTCCTGTAGTGTAGGCTTTCTAGTTGTGAATTGTTTTCAGTTTTGTTTATAATGGAAAGTTTTAATTTCATTTTCAATCTAAAACTTAATTTTGCTAGATATGAAATTCTTGTTTGGTATCTATTTTCTTTTTGAGCTTGAAATATATTATTCCAGGACCTCCTAGCTTTGAGAGTATGGGTAAAAAAAATACATTGAGATTCAAATCTGCCCCACAACCATGACATGTAATTTTATATTTTTCTCTCATGGCCTTTAATATTTTATCTTTATTCTCTGTGTTAGTTATTCTCATTATAATGTGTCTTGGTGTGGGTCTGCTGTAATTTTGTATACTTGGGGTCATACAACCCTCTTATATTTAATCTTCCATTCCATTCTTTAGGTTTGAAAATTTTTCTGCTATTATATCATTGAAAATATTGTGAATTCTTTTGGTTTGCATCCTGATAATGCGTAAATTTTGTCTTTTCATGTTTTCCCATAGTTCTTGGATGTTCTGTTTATAGTTTATTATCATCTTCTCTGCATGTTCAACTATACTTTAAAGATTATATATTTTGTCTTCATTGTCTGAGATTCTGTCTTCCAAGTAGTCTAGTCCATTGGTGGAGCTTTCTATTGAATTTATAATTGGGGTTATTGATTTATTCATTTCATGGATTTATGTTTTTTTCACAATCTCTAACTCTTTATTGAAGTGATCTTTCACTTCCTGTACTTTGATTTTACTCCTTATACTATTCTTTAGTTCACAGATCAATTTAATTATATACATTCAGAACTGTTCTTGGACATTTCTTCTACTGTGATATCAGTGGCTTCTGCCATTGGGCCATCTTGGTTTGTTTGGGGCATTTTATTCCCCCTTCATTTTTTTTTAATGTTGCCTTTTTTGTTTTTTTTTTTGATGTTTTTTTCCTCATCTAGCAGTATAAATCTAAGGCAGTACACATTTTACTATGTAGACCTACATTGTCCCTGAATATTTCAAGCACAGCATGTTTAATGGTGAGACCAATATTAACAGCACCCAACATAAACAATAAATAGCCTTAAACTCAATATCTCCCACTAAGGCATCTACTGCTTTCTTGCATTAAACCAAAATGATGAGTTAAATAACTATAGTATAAACATAAAATTTACTAAAATAATTTACAATTTTAAATGGTGGTCAAGAAAACAGAAGTAGCATAGTATGCAATGTTTGTAAGGGAGGAAGAGAGAGGCTAGAAGCAAAGATTCATGGGAAGATTGGAAGAGGAGACAATAGATAATGGCTGTTGGTTGGAGTAAAATTGGAAAGAGAAATAAAAAAGACAAGTGACAGGTAGAATACAAAGAAAAAATAAAAATATAAAAATACAACAAAAATGCAAAACACTATTCATATATCATTGTCCTCTATACACTGATGCATAAAAAGCATCCTGATTGATAGTAGAGATGTTAGTGAATAGAAAAATAAAATAAAATCTTGATGGAAAGTCAAACTGTCTCCATTAGCATTCAAAAGTTTCTCAGCCCTGTCTCAGATGTCTTGTGGAATCACCAGGTTTAAATGTGCCCTCATGAACTCAGTCACTATCCTACAAATCTGGGCTTCAGATACCTCAGGCTTGGCAACACTGTAGTCCCAAGATATCAATGCTGCTCCTACTTGCAAAGAGACCACCAGGGATACACTCACACAAAGGAGCAACTCTGAGATGCAGCAGCAAGACAGGGCCACCAGCACTCCCATCAGGAAGACAACAGGAGCCTTCATATTCTCAAGCACTCCCACACTGGACCTGCAAGTCCCATTCAGATGCTGTTTTGGTGGTCAACCTATTGGCACCTGAGCCAAGGCCCTCAGTATGGGTGCAGCCACATGCAACCAAACCTGAAGTCTCCTCACAGCAGTCCTCTAGTGGCAGTGGTGGTGGTTGGTGGCAGCAGGTGGTGGGACAGCAGCAGCGCAGCGGTACTGAAACAGTGTCTGCAGTGGCAGCTGTTACTGCAGCTGTAGGGACAACAGCGGTATATATCAGGGGCAACAGTGTCTGTGGTGGCAGCAGTAAATGGCTACAGCTGCATGGGCAGCAGCACCCAGAAAGAAGACATGTAGGTGACCTTGACGGTGGCAGCAGCATCAGTGGGTGCTGGTGGTAGTAGAAAAGGCAGCATCTGATTGGAGAAGAGACCTCTGGGTGTCAGCAGCAGTGACCTCAGAGGCAGTGTTGGAGGTAGTGCCTTCCTTTTCTCTTTCTTGAAAACCTTAGAGTAATTGGTAGAGAAAGGGGAAAGTCACATAGAATGAGAAGGAATACAGAAAACAGTGTACATTTACAGGCCACATAATTATCTATGTTGAAACCTCAAAAAATCTTCAAACAGCTCCTGGAGCTAAAAAAGTAAGCTTGGTAAGGTTGTATCATACATGACCAACATACAAAAGTCACTGGCATTCCTCAAGAGCATATAAACATCTCTCTAGTGTCATTGCCACTTAAATGTTTTATTTACTAGGGATGGGGGATTCCTATGTGCCACACCACCCCTGTACAAATTAAGAATCCAATAAATACATATGGCATGAGATTTATAATTACTTTAGCATATCCTTCTCTCTTTCTGGAATGTGACTTTGGTGGGTAGGGGTGATATTTGTTAATATTGATAGCATAAACTCACCTGTAACCTTTTTTCACTTTTGTGTCTGTAGTACTTTGCCTATCCAGATAGTTAGAAAACAGTAGATGCTCAATCATTATTTACTGAATTATTGTTAAAGAATATGTGAGGCAAGAGAATATGGAAATCTTCCATTCTTCTCATATGATTATTTTAGAATAGTCTATAACTGCCAAGTATAAAGCAGATAAAAGGACAATGTTTTTTTTTTGTGTGTGTTGTTGTTGTTTGTTCTATTTGGTTGTAGAACAAACACTCTCCTGTAAAAAGTGGAATTTCACCTTAAATGTATGCTATCAATACTTAACTCAGGGGAAGTGAGAGGTCTGGTCATCACCCTCAGACCTGGGTTGAGGGTGCAGAGGCCTTGATGCAGTGTGGTCTCCACTGAGAATCTATAAGGGTGGGGAAGCTAGATTATTTAATTTTACATAATTGATTTTATTTTTGTGTTTTTGGTTTTTTAAATTTGCTTTTGTAGTTGTAGATGGACAGCATTCCTTTATTTTATGTGCTTATTTTTGTATGGATTTTTGTATGGATTTTGTAAGGATTGAACCCAGTGCCTGACACATGGTAGGCAAAAGCTCTGCCACTGAACCACAGCCCTGATGGAGGAAAAGCCAGATTTTATTACTGCATATGATAAAGATAGTGATTAAAGTGGAAAGTGAATATTCAATCAGCTGGTGGACCCCATTGCTGTTGCCTTCTCCTCAGGATTCCAGAAGGCCAGAGCTGTTTTCCAGGTCTATGTCAGAAACTAGAGCCCAAAAGCTCCCCTGCTCTGTTGTCCTGATTGGAGAAGCTTGCTTTGGTCTCCAGGGTCCCTCAGGACCCCAATTTCTCTGTTTCATACCTAGCCAGAATCATTCTGTTCTTTCACATAGCCACCATCCCACCTGCTGACCAGGTGTTCACACTTTGGCAGTAAGCAGCCATTTAAAGCTGACAAAGCTGGCTCCCTGCCTTGTTTTGTGTTGTTACTGATTGAGTTTTAATTGTCAATTCTTACCTATAATGAAAGATGATTGCACGAATTCCCAGGGATTGTTTGCTGAGTAGAAAGAAATAGATACATCTGGTCTCCTTCTGGATGAGTTAATTAAAGAGCATACATGCAGCAGATGGTACCATAATGGTCAGACTGACCAATAGGAACCTTTTATGGTGGCACTGCAGTTGTTCATTCTGCTTTCCCATTCTATCTGTCCATCTTTTCTCTGGATGCTATTTGGAATGTGTTCTTGGACTGAGATTCATCTTAAGGACTCTGAACATGTGGTGCTGAAAGCACATGTTGGCCAGATCAGAACATTAATAGAAGGTCAACATGGGCAGCAACATTTGTATACTTCTATAATTCAGGACAGAAAAATAGCTGTGCCTAAAGCTGGGGGCACATATCTTCATTCTATGTTCCCTATATATGATCTTGAACACAACACCTCACATAATTGTACCTTTGGATCCAGCTGTGCAATAAGGATAGCAGGCCAGACCTAAGCACTAGAAATTCTCAGGAGTGCCTGTGGAGTGGTAGGTTTGGACTGAGGGGATTGATGTGCAGGCTATGTGGGCTAGTGTATCTGGGTATAAAGCTTGTGTTATATCCAAACCGGTACTTTATTCTTTTAGTTAGACTTCCAACTCAACATTATCTTTTCAGATGAGTATAATGGATCTCAGAGACAGCAAATTACTTCAGGATGGCTTTGGTTGGTCACACAAGCTCTCTGGGTCTCAGCTTCTCTGCATGTAAAATCAAAGCACTGATTAAGATTTTTAAAAATTTATTTGTTTTAATTAGTTATACACGATAGTAGAATGCATTTATGCACTTTGATATATCACACATAGATGGGATATAATTTTCATTTTTCTGAGTGTACATGTTGCAGAATTATATTGGTCATGTAGTCACATATATACATAAAGTAATAATGTCTTGTATTCTACTGTCTTTCCTATCCCCACATCTCCTCCCCTCCCCTACTATCACTTTCCTCTACCTAATCTAAGGTAACACTATTATTCCCTAGTGCTTTCTGCATTATTATGAATTAGCATCACATATTAGAGAAAACATTTGGCCCTTGGTTTTGTAGAATTGGCTTATTTCATTTAGCATAATATTCTCCATTGCTAACCATTTACCGGCAAACACCACAATTTCACTCTTCTTTAGAGCTGAATAATATTCCATTGTGTATATATGCCACATTTTTTAAATTCATTCATCTATTGAGGAACACCTATGTTGGTTACATGGTCTAGCTATTGTGAATTGAGCTGCTATAAGCATTGATGTGGCTTTGACACTATAGTATGGTGATTTTAAGTCATTTGGGTATAAGCCATTAAAATTCATATATTGAAATATTAGTCATCCATGTTATTTAAGATGAAGCCTTTTGGGATAGCTGGGTCAAATGGTGGTTCCATTCCAAGTTTTCTGAGGAATCTCCATATTGCTTTCCATAGTGGTTGTACCAATTTGCATTACCACAAGCAATGTATGAGTGTACCTTTTTCACCACATCCTTGCCAGCATTTATTGTTGCCTGTATTCTTTATTATTGCCCTTCTGACAGGAGTGAGATGAAATTTTAGAATAGTTTTGATTTACACATCTCTAATTTCTAGAGATGTTAAAGACTTTTTTTTATATATTTGTTGATCACTTGTATTTCTTCTTCTGTGAAGTGTCTGTTCAATTCCTTAGTGCATTTATTGATTGAGTTATTTTTCATTTTTATTTTATTTTATTTTATTTTTGGTGTTATTAAACCTCTATCTCTCATCCTGCAAAAAAAAAAAAAAAATCAACTCTAAGTGGATCATAGACTTAGGCACTAGAATAGAAACCTGGCTCCTAGAGTAAGATTTTTTTTATTCTGACTGTAGGTAAATTACAGGAGGTAAGGTAATGACAGAGCCATTGTGGCTTCTTCCTCACAGCTTCAGATTTCCATACACTGAGACCTCTTAACAAAGTTGTGCCCTATCCTATGATTGTTTTTCTTCCCTTATAACTGATTGGGTTGGATCTAGAACATCCATTGCCATGTTATGCACAGAAAGAAAATTGATACTAAAAACTGAGGCTAATAATAACAAATACCAAAAAATATCTAGAAACATGGGAGCAGTTTTGGAATGAGGTAATGGGTAAAAGCAAAAATTATTTTGAGGCCCAGTCTAGAAAAAGACTTGATTGTTGCGAACAAAATAATTCTGGTCAAGGCTCAGAAAAAAAGAGCTGTAGAGTAATACAAAAGTAAACAGGTTAGAATATTGGTAGCTGAACAATAAAGGTCATTCTGATGAGTTCTCAGATAGAAATAAGAAATGTGGTACTGGACAAGAAAGAAAGCGTTTTTTGTTATAAGTGGCAAAGAACTTGATATAGATCTTCTAATGTTTTTTGGAAAACTGTGAGTGAGTATGTTGGATATTTAACTGAGTACATTTCTAACAAGTGTTGAAGGAGTAATTTGCCTTTTCCTCACTGCTTGTAGTAAAATATAAGAGAGAGAAATAAAGTGAAGAGAAAATTCTTAAGCCAGAAGAATTGATAGGTTAAGAATTTAGAAGATGTTGGCTTATCCATATAGCAAATAAAAAGAAAGCATGTTTAGAAAAAACAATGAATATGTAACCAAGCAATTCTTTGTTAAAAAAGGTTAGTATTTTTGTAGAACAAGGACTTAAATAATCATTTAAAAAAAGGAGGGCAGGAGGACAGATAACATTATACTAAAAGAAACACTACCAACTGAACCAAAGGGATTAGAGAAAATAGGACAAAATGAAGGAAGATCAGAATACTTCTTAGGAATTTTTGGACCAAATTATAGAACTACAGAGCTGAAAAAGAAGAAATTTTTTTTAAGAAAAATAATCCAAGAATCTATTCAGAGATTATCAGTGCTACTGTCCCCATATCAGGCCCACAGTACATGAACAGGACTAATGATCAGGGGAGCCATCAGGATGGGACCACTCACAGGAATTGACAGGGCCTCCAAAGACAGTGAAAGTGAGGGTCAAACTCACTGAACTGTGAAAATGATATTGTTACCTCAATGGTCTAGAAAGAAGTACCCACAGAAGTTTTGAAGTCAAAGTGCATTTTTTCTAGAGCATTAAGATTTTCTTGTTAGGCTTGGCCTTTTGGGGAGCCATAACACTTTCCTTCTTTCATATTTATCTTCCTTTAGAATAGGAATATCTAATCTATGCTTCACCTACCATTGTATAATGTCCACCATTATACACTGGGAGCATATAAGTTGTTTGGTTTCAAACGTTCTCAGACAAAGAGCAACTTGCCTCAGTAAGAGTTATACTTCAAGTGTCATCCATATTGATTAGATGATAGTAAGGTGAGATTTGGAGTTTATACTTTTGTGTTGATTCTGGAAAGAGTTAGGACTTCTGAAGTTATAGGCATAGATGAAATGTCATGGACTGCATGTTTGTATCCCATTAAAATTCAAAGATTGAAATCTTACTCATCCATGTTATTTAAGGTGAAGCCTTTTGGAAAATGATTTGTTTTTGAGGGTGGAACCCTCATAAAAGGAATTAGTGCCCTTACAAAAGGACCCCAAAGAGCTCTCTTACTGTTTTCCTGTGATATGAGTATACAAAGAAAAATCAGTTATCTGCAGCCTGAAAGACAGAATTCATCAGAACCCAATCATTATGTAACCCTGATTTTGGATTTCTTATACAACAGAATTTTGAGAAATGAAAGTGTTGTCTTTGCCAGCTACAGTGGTGGATGCCTATACTTCTAGCAACTCAGGAGGTTGAGGCAGGAGGATCTGAGTTTAAGATTCAGCAACATAGATAAATCCTCAGAAATCTAGTAAGATCCTGTCTCAAAATTTAATAATAAATAAATAAATAAAAATAATTTGGGATACATCTCAGTGGTAAAGAGACCCTGGGTTTAATCTCTATACCTACACAAATAAATAAATGAATAAATCTGTTGTTTTTAGGCTACACAGTCTATAGTTATTTTTCAGATAAGATATACAATAATTTGTTATAGCAGTGCCAGCTAAGACAATCAGTCACAAATCAATGTGCATGTCTTTGTTATTATAGTTTTTCAATAATTGTTATTTGACAAATGGAATACAATAGTTTTACAATGATACTTACAATTAGAGATAGAAAAAGTTAGAGGAACTCTTATGACATGCAAATAAAAGGGCAGTAAAGTTCTCATTTAGCTTCAGAACAACCCTGCCTAAACTATTTTTGCTTTTTACAGGGAGCCTTCTCCCCCACAATGGGATCTATGGCCACAGGCTCTGCCTTATTCATTGCCTCTCACCCAGACCAGCACTCCATGTAGGGGAGCTGCCTGGAGAGCATTGTCACTTTTAGAAAGGAATACAATCACTGCATCAGGACATCTATAATTATGATATCTTTTATTTCCTGCACACAGGCCCATTAAATATTTGCAGCCAATCATGTGGGCTATACCAGATCTTGTTCTCATCTGTATGAGCATAAATGTAAGTCCTATCAGAAATTTCAGTTTCTTCTCTCCTGTATTTGAGGTGCCTTTATTTACCCTACTATCTCAAGAGACTGAAGAAAAAATGAATAAATATTTGGGGACTGAGTCACTGATTAAGCACATGCTTAGCATGCACAAGGTCCTTGATATTGTCCTCCAATTTTTTTCCAAATTACACTTTGTTATATTGAAGTTTTCTACTGAATTATAGATTGTCTTAGTCAGCTTTTTCCCTGCTATGACTAAAAGATCTGACAAGAAAAATTATAGAAGAAGAAAAGTTTATTTGAGGATCACAGTTTCAGAAGTCTCAGTCCATGGACAGCCAGCTCAAATCATCAGGGCTTGAGGTGAGGCAACATATCATGACAATATAGTGTGGCAGATGGAAGCAGCTCACATGATGATCAGAAAGCAGAGAGAAGGACTCCATTAGCCAGGTCCAAAATAGACATGCCCCTAGTAATCCACCTCTTTCAGCCACAATCTACCTACCTTTAATTTCCACTTAGTTAATTCCATCAGGGGATTAATTCACTGATTTGGTTAAGAATCTCATAAGCCAAACTTTTCTCCTCTAAACCTTCTTGCATTGTCTCACACATGAACTTTTGGGAAACCCTCACATCCAAATCATAACACTCTGGCCCAGGCACTTAAACGTTCATGACCATGTCACAATGCAAAATATGTTTTGTCCATTTTCAAGAGTTTCTGTAGTCTCAACAGTTTAAGATTGCCCAAAGTCTCCTCTGAGACTCAGGAAAAGCTCACATTATGAGCATCTGTAAAAATCAAAGCAATTCAGAGGTATCCAGCCTATGAGGATAAATAGTAAACATTTCCATTTACAAAAATAGAAGCATAAATAAGGGATGGAAAGAAAACAAGACCAAAATCCAGCTGGGCAAAGAAGTTCTGTAGCATCACATCCAGCATCTGGGGCATATAGGTATGATGGTGTTCTATACAAAGGGCTTGTGTAACTCCACCAACGTGCCCTTTGTTGCTGCAGCTCAAATAGCCTTTCTGTTGGCTTCTCTCTCTCTCTGCTTTGTGATCATTATGTGAGCCAATTCCATGTGCCACACTATTCTGCCATTGTGTTCTGCCTCACGTCCAGCACTGAGAAAGGGAACCTGCTGTCTATGTATTGAGACCTCTGAAATTGTGATCTTCCGAGTAAGCTTTTCTGCACTTAATTGTTCTTATCAGGCCTTTTAGTCACATCAGAGAAAAAAGATGACTAAAACAGATATATTTATGTAATACATATTTTGTTCAACCCATTTTTCTTGTCCAAGTAGCTTCCCCTTTTTTCTTTCCCATTTTTCTCTCTTTTTCTAGTCCATTTTTCAATTACCAACAGCTCCTTTTAATTTTTCCTTCTTTAAATTTATTCTATTGTCTCCAAACTCCTCTTTATTTAATATAGGATTTACCCAGAAGTATTTAAAAGCAGACTTTCCCAGATTCTAATGAAATTCACAACTATTTATTCCAGGGACATTTGATTGTACTAATTTAGTGTAAATAATGGAAAATAACATGACTGCAATTGGAAGACACAAGACAAAAACTTTGTAAATAAGAGGAACAAACAGATCTTCCTTCACCAACCAGTCAGCTGATGAGATAATCCCACCAAGTCATTAGTAAATTAATCTCTTCTTCTTAAAGGCCTATGGCTGGTAAACTGGCTACATTAGCCCCATAATTATAAGCTTCAGCAAGAGAACATTACTGACAATCTCTGCTGTGTGTAAGCTATGGCTCTCCTGATGGGTATACTGGGTGAGGGGTGGACACATAATAATTAGCAGAATTCTTAAGCTTTTTACTTTTTTCCCCTAGGACATTATTATATCTGATTTTTCTAGGGGTAGAGCAGAATGTCCACATATATAGAGCTGTCATATGATTTTCATGTGCAGTTTAGATTGAATACTACCTTGATAAAGAAACAGGCACAATAAACTTTAGAAATCTTTGGAGGTTATGTCATCTTCTGGAATCACCTAGGAAGTGTGAGAAAGCAGCCCTACTCCTATGAAAATAGATGCATAATCTAACAGTTTTTAATTTGAAGATTTTTTTTTTTAATGTTGGATATTCTTGAGTTTGCTCTAGGGAAACAGACACCAAATCAGTCCTTATACTTCTGGAGAAATGCTTCTTTTGAAGTGACTCTAAGAGGGCCTTGGGTGCACTGAGCCTTTTTTTTTTTTTTTTGGACCCTCCACTGTGAAGGAATGGTCAGGAGGATACAAAGGGAGGACGCCCCTGATGGTGACTACATAAATGTCTCATTGTTCAAACTGACATAATCTTGTCAGCTTAAAAACATGTAAAGGAAACCAAATGAGGAAGTTCTACAAGGGGCTCTCTGAGTACCTCCCTCTATAGGAACCTCTGTGAATACTTTGCACTGAGATGCTTGGAGCTGTGGGTCTGTCACACAGACCTCAATGGAGGAAGTGACATGTACCGTTTTCCTTTCTTTTCAACCTCATGGCTGAAATTACTTGCTATTCAAATTTTTATTTTTTATTTTTTTTGTTATTATTAGTTTTTCAAAACATTACATAGTTCTTGACATATCATATTTCATACATTTGATTCAAGTGGGTTATGAACTCCCATTTTTACCCCTTATAGAGATTGCAGAATCACATCGGTTACACATCCACGTTTTTACGTATTGCCATCCTCTACTATACCCCCTCCCCTCCCCTTCCCTCCCCTCCCATCTTCTCTCTACCCCATCTACTGTAATTAATTTCTCTCCCTTTATTTTTTTCCCCTTTCCCCTCACTTCCTCTTATATGTAATTTTGTATAACAGTGAGGGTCTCCTTCCATTTTCATGCAATTTCCCTTCTCTCTCCCTTTCCCTCCCATCTCTCGTCCCTGTTTAATGTTAATCCTCTTCTCATGCTCTTCCTCCCTGCTGTGTTCTTAGTTGCTCTCCTTATATCAAAGAAGGCATTTGGCATTTTTTTTTTTAGGGATTGGCTAGCTTCACTTAGCATAATCTGCTCTAATGCCATTCATTTCCCTGCAAATGCCATGATTTTGTCATTTTTTTAGTGCAGAGTAATACTCCATTGTGTATAAATTCCACATTTTTTTATCCATTCATCTATTGAAGGGCATCTAGGTTGGTTCCACAGTCTAGCTATTGTGAATTGTGCTGCTATGAGCATCAATGTAGCAGTATCCCTATAGTACGCTCTTTTAAGGTATTTAGGGAATAGTCTGGGAATGGGAATAGCTGAGTCAAATGGTGGTTCCATTCCCAACTTTCCAAGGAATCTCCATACTGCTTTCCAATTTGGCCTCACCAATTTGCAATCCCACCAGCAATGTACAAGTGTACCCTTTTCCCCACATCCTCACCAGCACTTGTTATTGTTTGACTTCATAATGGCTGCCAATTTACTGGAGTGAGATGGTATCTTAGGGTGGTTTTGATTTGCATTTCTCTGACTGCTAGCGATGGTGAGCATTTTTTCATGTACTTGTTGATTGATTTTATGGCCTCCTCTGAGAAGTGTTTGTTCACTTAGCCCATTTGTTGATTGGGTTATTTGTTTTCTTATTGTTTAATTTTTTGAGTTCTTTGTATACTCTGGATATTAGGGCTCTATCTGAAGTGTGAGAAGTAAAAATTTGTTCCCAGATTGTAGGCTCCCTATTTACCTCTCTTATTGTTTCTCTTGCTGAGAAAAAACGTTTTAGTTTGAGTAAGTCCCATTTGTTGATTCTTGTTGTTAACTCTTGTGCTATGGGTGTCCTACTAAGGAATTTGGAGCCCGACCCCACAATATGTAAATCATAGTCAACTTTTTCTTCTATCAGGCAAAGAGTCTCTGATTTGATATCAAGGTCCTTGATCCATTTTGAGTTAACTTTTGTGCATGGCGAGAGAAAGGGATTCAGTTTCATTTTGTTGCATATGGATTTCTAGTTTTCCCAGCACCATGTGTTGAAGATGCTATCCTTCCTCCATTGCATTCTTTTAGACCCTTTGCCAAATATAAGATAATATAAGATAGTTGTAATTTTGTGGATTGGTCTCTGTGTTCTCTATTCTATACCATTGGTCCACCCACCTGTTTTGGTACCAGTACCATGCTGTTTTTGTTACTATTGCTCTGTAGTATAGCTTGAAGTCTGATATTGCTATACCACCTGATTCACTCTTCCTGCTTAGAATTGCTTTTGCTATTCTGAGTCTTTTTTTTTCCATATGAATTTCATGATTGCTTTATCTATTTCTACAAGAAATGCCCTTGGGATTTTGATTGGCATTGCATTAAACCTATAGAGAACTTTTGGTAATATCTCCATTTTGATGATGTTAGTTCTGCCTATCCATGAACAGGGTATATTTTTCCACCCTCTAAGATCTTCGTCTACTTCTTTCCTTAGTGTTCTGTAGTTTTCATTGTATAGATCTTTCACCTCTTTTGTTAGGTTGATTCCCAAGTGTTTTATTTTTTTGAGGATATTGTGAATGGGGTGATTATACACATTTCCATTTCAGAGGATTTGTCGCTGATATACAGGAATGCCTTTGATTTATGCGTGTTGATTTTATATCCTGCCACTTTGCTGAATTCATTTATTAGCTCCAGTGGTTTCTTTGTAGGCTCTTTTGGGTCTTCTAGGTATAGAATCATGTCAACTGCAAATAGTGATAATTTAAGTTCTTCTTTTCCTATTTTTATGCCTTTAATTTTGATTGGTGAGTTTAAGCCATTAACATTTAGGGTTACTATTGAGATATGATTTGTACTTCCAGCCATATTTGTTTATTTATGTTACTTAACATGATTTGTTTTTTCTCTTTGATTATTTTTTCCCTTTACTGTACTACCTCCCCCTGTTGGTTTTCATTGTTATTTTTCATTTCCTCTTCCTGTAATGTTTTGCCAAGGATGTTTTGAAGAGCTGGTTTTCTAGATGCAAATTCTTTTAACTTTTGTTTATCATGGAAGGTTTTAATTTCATCTTCCATCCTGGAGCTTAATTTCACTGGATACACAATTCTTGGTTGGAACCCATTTTCTTTCAGCATTTGAAATATGTTGGTCCAGGATCTTCTAGCTTTCAGAGTCTGTGTTGAAAGATCAGCTGTTATCCTGATTGGTTTACTCCTAAATTTAATGTGCTTCCTTTCTCTTGTAGCTTTTAAAATTCTCTCCTTATTCTGTATGTTGGACATCTTCATTATAATGTGTCTTGGTGTGGGTGTCTTATGATTTTGCACATTTGGCATGCTGTAGGCTTCTAGGATTTGGAATTTTGTTTCATTCTTCAAGTCTGGGAAATTTTCTCATATTATTTCATTGAACAGATTGCTCATTCCTTTGGTTTGGACCTCTATACCTTCCTGTCTCCCAATAACTCTTAATTTTGCTCTCTTTATGTTATCCCATATTTCTTGGATGTTCTGCTCATGGTTTCTTAACAGTCTCGCTCAGCTGTCTATGTTCTTTTCAAGTTGTTATACTTTGTCTTCATTGTCTGATGTTCTATCTTCTAAGTGTTTTACTATGCTGGTAGTACTCTCATTTGAGTTTTTAATTTGGATTATTGCTTCCTGCATTTCTAGGATTTCTGTTTGTTTTTTATAACCTCTATCTCCCTGATCTTTTGCTTCTTGCATTTGTTTATGTAATTCATTGTCAATGTGATCTTTCATTGTCTGATTTTGCTGTCTAATGTCTTCCTTGAGACTCCATATCATCTGAAGCATGTATATCCTGAATTCTTTATCTGACATTCCATCTGCTGCAGATATTACCTCTTCTAAATTTGAGTTGACCTGCATGGCTTGTGGTTCTTTCTTTCTTTGTCTTTTCATACTGCTCACATTTCTTTCTGCTTTGTGAAACTGTTGTGTTATTGATTTTCCCCCTATATATTTATATTGCTCTTGTATAGTTGCAAAGTCTCCCTTTTGTGGAGAAAGACAATGTTAACAGTTCCCAATATCCATAGTACATCACCTAAGCACAGCTTTTCCTTATTATTACATTTATTGCTAGACTCTATGTCTACAAATTTGGTTTTGATTATCATTTACAAATATAGTCATTAGTTTCATGAAAGGCATACCGTTTCTGGTAGCTTGAAGACAATTGAATTTCAGTTGTAGGAAGTTATGTTTAAGGGGAAAGGAGTGAGGGTATGGGGTTAATCTAACTTAGTAACTTTGGAAAGCTCTAACCAATAGATGGGTAATTTATGGAAGAATGTATAGATTCAAATTCCTATCTGTATTTATAAGATTACCCTACTTATAAATAGTAAAATTTAGGGGGTTGCAAGTGGGATAGAGTGAGTAAGAAGGAGTAAAACAAATAACAAGGAAAGAAAAAGAAAAAAGAGAGCAGGAAAAAGAAAATAAGAGAAAAAAGAAAAGAAATAAAAGGGGGAAAGGGAGGTGGGACGTATGCAATTCCTCTATATTATATTATTCTGGTGATTCAGTTGTTAAAGACTTTTTCATGCACAATGCTTGGTTTCATATATGTTGAGGTTGCGAGGATCAGAGGGGAAAGGGTAGAGGAGACTGGATGAATGGATGAAAAGAGAGAAGAGAAAAATGAAAGAAAAAAAAAATGTCTCTCGGAACTCTGTTTTCTTTTCTTCCAGTTGGTGGTATTGTCTATTCCTAGCTTGAGTCTCTGGGTTCAGGGTAGTGGTGGTAGTCAGTGTGAGAGGACTTGAGCTTCCACCTGTGGCCTCTCTACTCTTATTCTCTGAGATCTAAACCAGATGCCTGATCCGCTGCAGAACCGAACTGGTAGCCATGCCCACTGGTTGGTGGGTTTTAAGGGTTGATGGGATTTTCCAAGATGAGTTCCATCAGTTTTTCTCATAAGGTGTTTGATGTGGTGGGGGGTGTTGGGGAGACCTTATGTTTGTCCAGAGCTCAGTCAGGTGACTGCACAGCTGTGCGGCTGGTCCCCTCCTCCAGTTGGGGTGGTCTGTCCACCCCACAGGTGGGTGGCTGGGCCCCTACTCCAGTTGGGGTGGTCTGTCTACCATGCAGGCGGGTGGCTGTGCCCCCTCTCCTCTCCGGGCCATGTGGTCTGCCTACTGTGCAGGTGGGAGGCTGGGCTTCTCCTCCAGTTGGGGTGGTCTGTCTCCTATTCAAATTTTTAAATCATTTTTTTCCCACTGACCAGGGAATATAACATTCACCCTGGTCTTGCCTTTAACTCTACTGAGCCCAGCCAGGACTCTCTGTGTGGCCTGGACACCCAAGCTCCAGTGGCCTGAACAGCAGAAGGGTGTTTATGGGTGAGTCATGTAGGAATATACACAAATCACAGAGTTTCTCACAGCATGGGAGGAAGGAAAAATAGAAAACATGTATCACAGCACTTTTGGGCTCACCAAGGACTTGCTGTCCCATGTCTTTCATGTTTTTCCCTTAGATTTGGGAATCAGTCAAGCTGAAGAAGACAGGGCTACCAAGAGAAGCATTTGGCTTACAAGATAGTAAGGCATATCAAGACTGTATATTGATTAACATATTTTTGGTTGGCTTCCTCCCCTCCAACATTTTATTTGCTTTTCTGGTTACTATGGGAGATATACAGCTTAGTTCTTGAAAAACAAGAAAATTTAGTTCATTAAATGGGATTTTTTTCCTTGATGGAGAGGTGGGGTGGTTGTGGGTTATGATAATTACCTGCAAAAATGTTTGGGGGTTCTCTTGGTTCAGCTGGAGACCTCTATGGCTATGCATACAAAGTGGGAGTTCTCTGGCGGAACAAAGAGATCACCCAAATATTGAAGAAGGTGATTTTTGAATGCCAAAGTCCTGGAGTTCTGTTCATATTTACTGTAAAGCTGTGGTCATAGACATTACACATATGGATAAGCACAGGAGAATAATCTACACAAAATTGCCTCTCTTTATTTTACAGTATAGCCACAAATAAGTACAAGAACCCCTTTTGGATTATGGCAGTATTGCTAAGCTACATCTTACCAGTAAGGTTTGGACACTTAAAATAAGTACAAGGAGTAACCTCTAGTAGACTTGCAGGAAGTGGGTTTTCTGGAGACTGGACTTCTGCTGACATGAGTGCTGAGAACATAAAATTCCTGCCCCCAAAACTGTTCCCCGAGGTCCTGGACAGTACAGAAGGTACTGGTGTCTGTGCTTTGTCCTCACTGGATATACAATGGAAAGCTGCATATTGTAGAGCCCATGGTCTCAACACTGGAGGCTTCAGCATGTCCAATGGCAGGGTCAGAATTGAGCCTTTTCTCTGGCAAGCCAGTCTCACTGTTATTTATTTATGAAAATACCCTTCCCAATCTTCTCTATAGCTTCTAGACCACTTTTATAGCATATCATGGCTGGAATTCTGTGAGTGGCCATCAGACATGTTTACCTGTGGATATCTTTGTATCAGTGGGGAACATGTTGCTGTCCCAAGTTCCTAGTGTTCTAACACCCTGCCACATGGCTCTGTCTCTTTCCTAGGACTGGCAGACCTTCCTTGATTTAAGACCACAAGTAATACCATGGACCCTTGGGATCCCCAGGACCCTGTTGTAGGTCCAGTTGGCCTAAATTCTGATTGCATGGTCCCACATGTCTACCTACCTCTGACTATGTCTTACCTATTCCAAACTTCATAATATAAGATGTAATAAGTGAGGGTCCAGAGCCATTTATAGCTAAAATTAGAATCACACTCCCCACATTTCTTCACCCTTATGCTTCGTCAGCACCTATAGGACACCGTTTTCAAGGGATAAAGGAGGGGATCATGATGATGTTACAAGTGGAGAAACTGAGACACAAGACTATCTGGTACAGCTCCATAGAGTGACATAGAGATGACCAGCCAGGTAGCTTGATTGCCATGTAGAACCTTCTCTCAGGAGATCATAGTACCATATTTCTATACCCCATTTGCTATCTGGAAGTTTGTCCTCCCTTTCATAGGACATTCTTTAAAATACTTGTGTTCATCATGTCACAAGGGTAAGGGCAGGGAGAGTGCCTCAGAGCTGTCCCACCTCCCACCTACCATCATCCCTGAACACAGAAATTCTGTGTGCATGTTAATGTACATTTCCATGTCTCTCTTTTGAGCTGATTTGACCCTGACACAGAATAGCTGTGCATATGGGAGTCAAAGGATGAGCAAACCAGCCACCATTCAGGGAGATATCTTATTTGGAGACAGATATGTATATACTAACAACAAATAGTACAGCAGGATGGTGAGAACAGAATGTCAGAGTTTATGGGGGTATTGATAAACTCCACCTAGAATAGGGGAGGCTTCCCAGGAACAGCAGTTTCTACCTGGTTTGTGCACATTATTCACTTTCTGGATGGAAAAACATCTCAGTGTCAGGAGCTTTAAGCAGGTAAATCCAGAATGAAAGCTAAGAGACAGACACAGTCTGGGTTTCTCTCTTTCTATGACCAGAAGATCCAGATTATGGAGACATTCAGATCAAAATGATACCTCTGAAAATAGAGAAATGGGTTATAAGGGCTTCCTCTGTACTTCTTCTGATATACCCTGAGGGAGATATATCTCCTAGGGCTTTCCTGTCTCTGTTGCTCTCATATACTTTATTCACCTAGAACCTCCTGTCATCTCAGTTTTGAAGTCACTTTGGACACACTGCTCAGATCTTCTGTGCCCATGTCCTCATCTAAATATGGATTGATGATACCTGTTTTCTAGTACTATTGTGAGGATGAAATGAGACCACGCTTGTGAGAGTTTACTTTAATTTCCACAACAGTGTATCTACTTCATAAATGATATTTGGTCTTATTATTGCACTATTGCTGCAATCATGACTGATATCATTATCATTATCACTACCATCAACATTATTATCAATATCTTCATTAGCACTATCACCATCATCATCTTCACTAGTCGCCATCATTAACACCAGCGTCAGCAGCATCATTTATGAATATAATCACTACTAACACATCATTATCACTATCACCAACATTATCATCATTGTTACTATTATTAAGTCTAATAATTTCCCTGTAAGGGAGAACAGATGTTGCTATATCCATTTTACAGAAAAGGGCATTAGAAATTAAATGAGAAGAAAAATTTTCTAGAAAATAAAAAGTACACACAATTAGATCTATTAGAAAATACTTGATTGTTGGCAGTATAATTTATTATGCAAAGTTGCTGTTTCTGACAAATGGAAACTGCTTCTGTTAGTGGGATTCTAGCAGAAGGGCTTTCAGCAGGCAAACAAACTCAGCAGGGAGGCTCCCTACATTTCTTGCCTCTCAACATAATACACCATTTTGTACTGACACCTTGTGGAGAATGACCAAGATTAAGTCAGAATTGTGTGTCCTGTGTTCGTCAGACCAGGGTGTACAACCTTGAGCATTCAACCATCATTGCTTATGTTTTAAGACAGTTTTATGTCTACTCTCATACTAAATCTTCAACATCCCTGTGCATGACAGCCACCTAAGTGTGCAGACCTTAACTTTATAAGCAATTTTGTCATTTGGACACAAGTGAATATATCACAAAAGAAAGAAATAAAAAATAAAATAAGATAGAGAAGAGAAATTTAGCATATTTGCTTCCTGTTTCATCAGTGCACTTGAAGAGTCTAGTATTATATGGCACTATTCTCTTTCTCTGGAGACCTTTTATTTATTATCAAGTGTTTCATTGCTGAATAATTTTATATTTCTCTTTGAGTAATGACAGCAACACTCTTATTACAGTGCCATGGCTTTTCAGAACGTATTTATATAAGAACAGCAAAAGTCACCTTGCTGTTCCCTAATTCCATTTATCTAGTGCTCATTCCATCATCACTCAAAATGCTGCATCACCCTTCATGTTGCCATGAACGCTGGCTCCCAGTGACTCCCAAAAGATGCTATTGTGTTTCACTGACAGTAACCACAGATGTAAGTTTATTCACAATATGCAGTACGCAAATGGTAATTTAGCTTTTGGTCAAGTTAACTTTATTGTTTATAATTTTAAACACATTTTTCTTTTGACTCTTAAAGTTCATAATCACATCTAGTGTTGTAGATGTAGTTTGTTTTGATACTGGCTGTACTCCTGCCTGCCACACCTCACCACCAGCATAGAGGTGAGATAGGAAACCCATGAAGAAATGGGGACAGTGAATCTATTAGAACACTGAATGCTTATCTCTTTCCCAGGCAAGGCTTGGGTTGAAGCTGAGAGAATAAGCTTACCATCTCAGTCACAGGCAAAATAAGACTTTGATAAGGATGACTTGTGGGTCTTATGGAGCCACAGCCTCCAAAGTCCTTGGAGAAGATCAATGCAACCACCCCAAAGGATTGACTAGCATGTAAGGTGGAATCTTTATTTGAAAATTTTGATTTCTCAGAATACTAGAGGTAAAGACAAAGCATTCACAAGATAAAGGATTTTTCTAACACTAAAAATGATATACATTATGTAAAATTGTAGTAGAAATGTAGAAAGGCAAGAGACAATGCATGGGTCCCCCTATGACTCAAGTAAGAGTACCTGGTGGGAAAATATGCATCTTAGAACCTCACCTAATTCATTCTATGCCTAAAAATCACCCCAAATTAACATTTTAGTGCCATTCTAGTGGCTTAGGATTACGTGATCTTTAGAGAGATAGCTTGCTTTTTAGGCAACTCTCCTGGACCTGAGGCTTTCGGATGACCTCAAGGGTGCAAGTTTTAGCACTGTTCCTCAAAGAGTCTGTTTAATTACACATATGTAATAGAAGATTGGAGCAAGCCCATTGTTTGAGAAGTGGATCCTCCTCTGGGCTGAGAACCTCCTATTCAGATAATAGAATTTTTTGTGTGTGTGTGTGTCAGGAAAGGCTTTATTAACATCATCATTAACATTTAAAAAGCAAACGGAGCATTTCTCCTTCTTTTGGCAATTTGGTGGAAATGTTAAAAGTGCAAGATAAAGCAATTTCAAACTTTTCTTCAAATTAAAAATGAAACTAAGGCCAAACGTGATGGGTGAACAAAATAAATCAAAACTTAAATTTCAGCAACTCCAGCTCTTCAAACCAGCAAAGCCCCCGACTCGTGCACTGTGGTGAGGCTTAGGGTGCTTGCCCCGGCTTCTTGCGTGCCAGCAAACAGCACCATTCCCTCATCACGTTGAGGACCAAGAAGCAAAGGATCCCCTTCACTGCAAACAAAGGGGGTCACGGTAACACTAGTGATCCTTCAGAATTGACACACTGTGATAGTCAAAATGAAATTGATGGTCTCCCTGCTTCTTGCTCAAGACATACAAGATCTGAGCAGCAGCAAGTACCCCCTCGGCTGCAAACAAAGGGGTCAAGGTTTGCCGTCAAGTTCAAGAGAATGGCCCATGAAGGATAGAGCCTAGGAATGAAATCCTACTTTTTTTTTTTTTTTTTTTAGTCTACAGACCATGTATTATCTTTGTCCTTGTTTGACAGACCAGAACAAGAGTTACAGGAAGGTTAATTGTCCACCCAAGTCACTCAGGAGATTCACCTAAGTATGAAGCTAATACTGAAAGCCAGATCTTTAGCCCCCTGATCCAATGGGCCCTTCTGCTTGGCTCTAGTACTAAGTTATTGACACCTAACAAATATGGATTCCTCTGCTTAATTTTGTTCATTAACAGTATGTGGCAGATGTTTGTGGATGGGATTGATTACTTTCCAGAAACAGCATACTAATATAGATAAGACTAAATATCAGAAAAATGAGCCCTAGTTTTCATTCTTACAGTTCATGTTCATTACTTTTGAATGTCTATCTGGAATCAACACAGTGTACACAAGATTTCCATTCATTACTCACAGACACACTATGTATCTGTGACCTACTCAGAGATATTACATGATATATAGAAAAGCAGTTTTCAGACTGCCTAAACTTGTGTTACTCCATTTTATAAAGAAGTAATTTGCCATGAGTTACTACAATTTAAATTTATGTGCTGCGGTGGACATGCACTACACCTTGTTTTTACCAATGAACAACCTCTCCCTCACACAGCAATAAGGCACAGACAGATAAATAAATTAATCATTCTAATATAAAGGATCATATGTGAACTTACTGAATTAATCAGAAGCACATGGATACATGGGTATATCAAACACATAATTGAAAAACAAGGCCCATCAACTAATAGAACAACCAGAAAAGCAAGCACACAAGGTATACAGAGCAGCATACTGACCCCATCACATGATCACTCATCATGACACTTGCCCAGTCAAATTCCAAAGATGAACTTCCAAATATCTGTCCTTGAGCTTCAGAAAAGTATGTTTTCTCCTATCTGTATGATGATTACACATGGCCTACTCCAAGTTGACTTTTTAAGCTGACACTCCAATCTAACACTCTAAAACTGCCATCTGTCTGGATCATGGCCTAAAATAATATATATATATATATATATATATATATATATATATATATATATATATGATGGACACACAATACCTTTAATTAATTAATGTATTTTTATGTGGTGCTGAGGATTAAACCCAGTGCCTCACACATTCTAGGCAAGTGCTATGCAGTGAGCTACAGACTCAGCCCAAATTCCTGAGTTCTGCCAGATTTGCACCCTAAAAAAGTTGTTTGGGTGTTTCATAATCTTATATGACTACCTACAGTAATTTTGCATTTATATCTGTTCTCTGATTGTTTTCAGATCAGTCTCAGGAACCCCTCAGATTCTATGGCTACCTTAACCTATCTTATCCTTTCTGTAACATATGTAATTGGATATAGTGTGACAAGTGACTTGAGGTTCATAGACATTAAAAATTAAAATTGGAAGCTGGGCACCATGGCACATGCTTGTCATACCATTAGCAAAAGTGAGGTGCTAAGAAACTCAATGAGACCCTGTCTCTAAATAAAATACAAAAAATGAAGCTGGAGATGTGGCTCAGTGGTTGAGTGCCCCTGAGTTTACTTGTGTTTGAATGGCTTATGATTACTAGGTGACCCACAAATACTCACTAAATTGCCACAAATGAAAGTGGTATAATAAATGAATTTATTATTATCCCATAAAACCTGACATTGTGAAAAGACAAATGTGTTTGGTCAATATTAATGACATAACTCACTTATGTTATCATATAATCATATAATCAGATACTATTGTGATAACTTTATAGATGAAGAAATTAGATCAAAAGAGTATAAATGATTTGTTCAAGGCTACAAGATAAGCTGGAATGTTTTATTTCTTTCTTTTTCTACTCCATTTTTTTTTTTAATAGAGCTAATAAAATTCACTCATCTGCCTTATGAGGCACTGTGACTTTGAGGGCTGATTGAGCACTAACATTCTGTGCCTGGATCTTTTCTAGTTCTGCTTCTTCTACTCAGGAGAAAATGAGAGAAATTATAAAAGCTGGCAAACTTCCAATTTAGGTGGAGTATGCCAGGAAAAGTAGAAGTGAGGAAAAGGCTTTTGGGGAAATTCAGGTGATATTTGAACTTTGAGATGTTTTCTTAAATTATTTTAAGAGGTAGCAGATAGACATGTATAATGAACATGAAGTTAAAGGGTTTAATCTATAAACTGGGCCTACCTGGAGGACATCCACTTGTTTTCTCCTAAAACGCAATTCACCTAAGGCCATTCTGGTTCTTCTCTGGCTTAAGTCAATAGGGTGGTACATACCTTGAAACAACAACAACAAATTATAATCCTTAGGACTATTCTTTCAGGCTTGAGGGATTAGGAAGAATGTAAGACTTCTCCTGATGATAAGAACACAAATTACCCCGAAGAAAGGACTTTTTCTGACCCTTGCACCGACCAAAGATTCCAAGACTTAGGAAGACAAGATAATTAAAAATAAAATTAGTCAGCCATAAAATCAAAAAAAAAAATAAGTTTCAATCAGAACCAGTCAGCATGAGCCAAGAAAACCAGGAATTGCCTTTAGATATTTAGCACATCACTGATTCTCATAATAATAGTCAATTTTCCCCTTTCTCGGGGATTTTGCTTGGGTAACTGTAGGTAAAACCATGTGTAGTAGGGACTTAAAAGTTTGATGTAATATTACTATCAGTCAAGTGTTGCTAAGTGGCACCTGGAAGGACTCTATAAATTTCCCTAGGACCCCCATAAAAACTAGGAAACAAAAGGGGCATTATGTTACTCTTCTCTTTGAGATAGCTTACCCTCTCCCATGAGAATATCTTTCTTTTCTTCTCTTATAAAATTTTCTCTTGTTTTATACATTTTATGTTTTGCTTGAAATATTCTCCTGCAATAAAAGAATAACTGTGAGAAATGACACAATCTCTGGATTTCTGGGACCAACATTGGTGATACTCATATTTTTACAATATGAAACCACCAAATAAAATACTGATGTATCTCTTATAACCTCAACTCTCACTCTCTGAATCCAAAATTAAATAAATTCAGAGAGTGGGGCCTATGTCTATAAAAGTGTTTTGTAAACTCAAAAGGACTAAATATTTCATTCTTTAATTAGTCAATTAGTAATATGATTAGACCAGGCACATTAACATCCCCTCTGGTGGGTATTATAAATAAAAATTTATGGCCCTCATCACATAATTAATAAAATCAGAATTTTATTGCTTTACTAAACAAGTTCACATGTTATTTTAATTTATAATTCAGACTTAAATACTTAATGCCTGCTATCCCACCCCCACTCCTATTTTTAAATAGCTGGGAAAAATATCACCACAAACTTTGCATTTGTATTAATCAGAGTTCTCTAGAGAATCAGAACAAAAAATATAAGTATATATGATTATTAAATAGAGACTATTAAATTGGCTTACATGATCAGAAACTGGATAGCCCCAGCATGGCTGTCTGAAAGCACTGGAACCAGCAGTTGCTCAGTCTAATAAGCTGGAGTTCAGAACTATGATAAAACCCCAGTCTAACACTGGAGTCCTGGAAACTCCCTTATAATGTGTGAGAACACACATTATAAGAGTGAAGGAGCTAGAGTAGTATGTTCATAGGCAATGGCAACAGCAGTCAATATAACTACTTAAGGAGAGTTTGTATATATTGCAACTTCCTCCTTCTTCCTGCTTTGGTACCATCTGGGCCTCCAGCTCATTTGACAGTGCTGCCCACATTTAGGGTGAATGTCCCCCATTGGTTTCCTGTCCCACATGGCAATCATCTCTGGAAACACCCTAACAGGCACACCCAGTTTTTTCTTAATCCTAGGTATCTCTCAATCCAATCAGTTGGGCAATATACATTAGCCTTCACAGCATTTTTGTTTTGTTCTGTTTTGTTTTGGTGATACTGGGGATGGAGCCCAGGTGTGCTTCATCACTGAGGTTCATCCCAATACTTTTTATTTTTACTTTTTAAATATCAATATATGGTCTTGCTAAGATGCTGAGTCTGGCTTCAAACTTATTCAATCCTCCTATCTTACCCTCCTGAGTTGCTGGGATTATAGTTATGTACTACTGCCCCCAGCTCCTTCACACCATTTAAAAGGAAACAGAAGTGAACCTGTAAAAAAATTCTCTCTTCAAATATTTTATTTGTGTGTATGAAGCCATCAATTCATCTTATTACATGAGGTGTTGCTTCACAGTCACCTCCCTCATAATTTTGCATTTGGAATCAAATTTTTCTGGCCCATTATGATTATAAAATTTAACTCAAAGCACAGGTAAATATGTCTCCTGTTATCTCAAGTAAAAGAACAGATTTTACTTGAGGAAGGAAAAGTACTTTAATGCCACAAGTTCTAGGTTTGCAAACACAAGGGGTTATATCTGACATCTTAATAGAGTGAATGTAGCTGGCTATTAGCAAGCAGAAGGGGCACAGTCAAACCAATGTGGATCCCAGTACTATTGACTGACACATTACTTTTCTGACACAATCAAAAGGTCCCAAGGAAAATAATCATAGGCCACGATATGTTTTAAGCCTACTTAGCTATTCCCTCACTTGTTTGATGTTGTTTGTTTGATTTTATTCATTCAGAAACAAAGGCATTTAGTGTAAACTAAAAGACAACTAGACCTTTGTGATAGGTTTCATGAAATGGGGTGCAGTTCTAACTCCCAATTAAAAGAACTAAGATAAAGCCCCTGCCCTATGGACATTCACAATGTACTAACACTCATAAGCTAAATGCTTTGTGATATATTCTACCTAAAAGAGCAGTTCATTTTGCCTGAGGCAGTCTCATTTACAGATGTATATGAACTCATGGAAGACTAGATTTTTCACAAGTAGAAAAGGTAATAAGGTGGGGGAGGTCCTTAGTCTCTTCTGAAACTTAATGACTGAAACAAGTTTATGTTAATATAGCTTTGGAAGTGTGCTATGCCTATCTGTGTCTCTGTGTATTAGCTGTTTGAGTATCACTTGTGCACACATGCTTATTTTCTCATGTGTATTACATATGATTCAAAATAGATAACACTTATTGAATATTACTCTACATTAAATTTTGTCCGTTCTTACTTAAAGTTATCTTATTCAGTAACCATGGAAATATTCTTTATAGTTGACAAGAGTACAAAATTTTGACATAGTGTGTAGTTGTCTTTCTGCCACAGTAATAAACTACCTGAGATAATTAGCTGATATTGAGAAAGGTCTATTTTGGCTAAGTTTTATTTTATTAAACAAATTTATTCTAACTAGTTGTACATGATAGCAGAACGCATTTCGATTCATAGTACACAATTGGAGCCCAATTTTTCGTTTCTCTGGTTGTACACAGTAGAGTCACACCATTCGTGTCATCATACATGTACCTAGGGTAATGATGTCCATCTCATTTTACCATCTTTTCTACCCCCATCCTCCCTCTCTTTCCTCCCTCACCTTTGCCCCATCTAAAGTTCCTCTGTTCCTCCTATGCTCCCCGTCCATCCCGATTATGGATCAGTATCCACTTATCAGAGAAAACATTTGGCCCTTAGTTTTCTGGGATTGGTTTACTTCACTCAGTATGATATTCCCCAACTCCATTCTGCTTATCTTTTATTCTCTTTTAATGTTTAGTAATATTCCATTATGTATAAATACCACAATTTATTTATCCATTCTTATACTGAAGGGTATCAAGGTAGTTCCACAATTTAGCTATTGTCACTGTAGTATGCTCTTTTAAAATCCTTTGGGTATAGACTAAGGAGTGGGATAGCTCCAAATGGTGGTTCCATTTCAAGTTTTCTAAGGAATCTCCATACTGCTTTCCATAGTGGTTGTACCAATTTGCAGTCCCACCAGCAATGGAAGAGTGTGTCTTTTCCCTCACATCCTTGCCAACACTTATTTTTTCTTGTAATCTTAATAACTGCCACTCTGACTGGAGTGAGATGAAATCTTAGAGCTGTTTTGATTTGCATTTCTGTAGTTGCTAGAGATGTTGAATATGTTTTCATATATTTGTTTATTGATTATTGTTTATTGATACCTTCTGAAAAGTGTCTGCTCAGTTCCTTTGACTCACATTTTTAGAAGTCACATTCCATGACTAGTAAAACATCACATTTAGTTATACAGTCTAGGTGTCAAATGACAATATCAGGGAGTGCATGGTAGGGCAAAAAAGTCATCTCATGAACAGGAAGCAAAAGAAAATAAAAAGTTAAAGGAGCTGAGGTCCTACTGCTCCCAAAGAAGTCATACTCGAATTACCTTAGAAATTCCCTTCAAGAAGGATCCTCAAAGATTCTATTACTTCCCAATAGCACCACCTTGAGGGGGGTGCCTTTGACACACAGGCTTTTGAGACATATTCAAGACCTAAATGATAGCACATGGAGAGTTTAATAACTTGCTGAAATTCACACAGCTTGTAAGAGCAGATGCATTTTTATTAGTTTGGTTTTTTTTTTTTTTTTTTTAAAGAGAGAGTGAGAGAGGAGAGAGAGAGAGAATTTTTTTAATTATTTATTTTTTAGTTCTCGGCAGACACAACATCTTTGTTAGTATGTGGTGCTGAGGATCGAACCCGGGCCGCACGCATGCCAGGCAAGCGCGCTACCGCTGAGCCACATCCCCAGCCCCTAGTTTGTTTTAATTTTACATAATATTAGGTTTCATTTTGACATAATTATACAAACATAGAATATAATTGACTCAAGTTTAGTTTCTAGTACTTACCCCTTTTCCTTTCTCCTCCTTCCCTCATTCCCTTTCTTCTACTCTACTGATATTTCTCCAATTTATTTGTAGTTTTTTAAAATTAGTGCCTCATAAAATTCACTATGTTATGTTCACATATTTACTTAAGAAAGTTTGGTCATATTCATTTCACCATGAGGATATGAACTTTGAAGGAATACAGGCAGTTTCTAGCTTCAGGATCCTCCCATTAGTGACTATGCAATTTCATTAAATAATATACATGTACAGCATTATATATTATGTATGAAGAAATATATATGTTTATACTGTATGTGAATATGTTCCCAAAGCTAAGGGAAAAGAAAGGTGTTTATTAATTTTTTACTTTTTATTGAAAATACATAACATATTCTTAAAAGTGTTCATATCACAAAAGTGTTCATATCACAAATTTGACAAATTTTCATAAAGACAAATATTTATTGGGTGCTTATTGTTTCAAAAAAGCATTTCTAAAAAATGCATTTGCCAATCTTATGCAGAGAACCACTGAATTGATTACACCTATTGCTTTTTCTCTTCAAGCACCTGGCCTTGATTTTAACTGCATTTTCTCTTAAAAGAGCCAACTCTCACTAAAGAAATATTCTCTTTGTCTGGTGAGCTAGCAGAAATCCTTAAATACATTGTCTTTTGGAAGCTGAGCTATCAACACCCAGGGCTTTTAGCTTGCCAGTGCTGCCTCATTTGATGGGAAAGAGTTACCCCCTAGTCACAAAATTCTTTAAAACAATTTTTTCAGCACTTCTAGTAATTCTGCTTCATCTGGCCACAGAAACTCCTAATGTGGGCATTGAATTTTGAATCTGTTCATTGGAAGGTAGATGCTGAGAGCTTTCAAGTATACCCCTGAGGTGATAAATTTCTTTTTTCTTCTTTGTGTTCATTCTAATAATTTTCTCTTTTCTTTGACTTCATTTTTCTTTCTGTTGGTGAAAGGATTTCTTAATATTCAGTCACTTTAGGGAGCAGTAATTGTCATCCATGTATTGTGAGCAATAGGGAAAACTCTTCCACTAAAATAAGTTCAGAATATGGCATGTAAGTGAAATAAAAATGTGCTTTTTAGACAAAGGGAGAAGAGATGATCTACTCAATGTTCTTCAAAGAAAACGTTACACTCAGGAGTCTGCACAACAGTCATGTTCCACCAGCCCAGTGTTTGGGTTAGTAATCTACACCAATATTATAAGGCCCTTGATGCTGTCAAGAAAATTTCAAGTATTTCACCCAAACATTGTGACCTGCTCCTAGTATCCCAGATACTAGGAGCCTGAAGTGGGCTGATAATAAGCAGGCTTACTACATTAGATAGATCCTGACTCAAAACAAAGAGCAAAAAGGACTGAATGTTTTTCAGTGGTAAAGTGTCCTGGATTTAGTTCTCTCTCTCTCCTCCATCTCTCTCTCTCTCTCTCTCTCTCTCTCTCTCTCTCTCTCTCTCTCTCTCTCTCTCTCTCTCACACACACACACACACACACAAATGCACACACAAAAAAGATTAATAATTTTCTTTCCCTTTTTGTTCCTCTTAACTCCAATTATTTTCTGCATTTTAATTCTGTAATTTTGTCTAAGCAGAAAAATAAAATTATAATTTTAGATAAGCAAATTTTTCATTTAAAATCAAATCCCTGCTGTCATTGCCATACCAGAATGGTAAATGAAGGATAATCTCTTTTTCCTTTAAAACACATAGTGCTTTATAGATATAGATGAAGATGAAATTCACTATGGTATATTCACATATGTACTTAGAGGAGTGGGATAGCTGGGTCATATGGTGTTTCCATATCTACTTTCTTGAGAAAGGTTCATACAGTTTTCCCAAATTGTTGTACTAATTGTCATTCCACCAACAATATATGAGTGCACATTGTCTCCTACATACTTGCCATCATTTATTATTATTTATATTCTTGATAATTGCCATTCAAATTGGAATGAGGTGAACTCTCCATATAGTTTTTATTTGCATTTCTTAATTGCTAGAGATGTTGAATATTTTTACTTTTTATATATTTGCTGGCCATTTGTCTTTCTTCTTTTGAGAAGTGTCTATTTAGTAATTTGTTTTTAGTACTTTTCTTTGTGCATTTGTGTGTTAAACTTTTCTCAGTTCTTTATATATCCTGGATATTAATTCACTGTCTGAGGAGTAGGTGGAAAAAATGATTGATAACACCAAAGAATCTCTGTGCTCTTTCACTCTGTCAGTCATTTTCTCAGTAAGCATTCCAGAGAGTCATAACCAAGTCATCAATATTATCACTTATGCCAATCAGCTAATAAAATATTGCTATGAAAGACACTGCCTCAAAACCCAGCTAGAGGGACTGAGGATATAGTCAATGATAAGAGCATTTGCCTGGCATGCATGAGGCCTTGGGTTCAATTCATACCACTAATAATAATAATAATAATAATAATAATAACCCCTCAGCAAGAAAGGTAGCAATTCTAAATGATAGAACAAGGACTCAGGCAGGCCCTTTATATAGAAAAACAGTATAATTAGTAGGAATTATTTTTTAAAACAAACAATAAAAATGACAAATAAATACCATCATCCAGGCATGGAGAGGAGCATGCCTGTAATCTCAGGAGCTCAGTAGGCTTAGGTGGGAGAATCACAAATTCAAAGCCAGCCTCAGCATGTGAGGTGCTCAGCAACTCATTGAGATCCTGTGTCTAAATAAAATGCAAAATAGGACTGGGGATGTGACTCATGGTCAAGTGCCCCTGAGTTCAATTTCCAGTGCCCCCCCCTCAAAAAAATAAATACATCAACACCATCATTTAAAATCTCCTGAAATTTTCCCAAGAGCTTATCACAAAGGGAGAAAAAACATACATGGAAATTTTATTAAATCTTGGTAAATACCATGACAGTCTGTGACATTTGAACCATAATCTTCATTATCCTCTCCTAAACTTCATGTCATAGAACCTCTGCTTTTGACATGTGTAGTCAAAATGAAGGCACCTCCCTCTTTCCCCAGCCTCAATTCTGGAGCAACATTTCACACTGGAAATGCAGTCTGTTGGAGTTTTGCATCCTCTTAGCTTTGTGTTGCAGAAACTGTTTGCCAGGTAAGTGTGGAAGAAAGGTCTTCAACTCAGTTCTCACTGTAAGGGTAGGGACTCCATTTCCGGAATAAAAGATTAAAGCTTGTATGGAGGTTCCATATCAGTAGGAGCAAGCCAAGAAGACCAGGGGCTCCCAACCACTGACTAGTACTTGTTCATATAAATGCCTCTCCAAGAAAAGCAGTTCCCTACCACCAACTTTGGTGTAATGATATAGGGATTCTGCCCAGGGAGAAGGACAAAGAAAAAAAATATTAGAAGCTGGCCCTAAGAGACTGAGAGTGGAAGAATCAATTTCAGAGGTCTGGAAGTGCTGATACCAGTGAAACAGTAGAAAAACTAGAATTTAGTAGAGAACCACATGGGAAAGGTCTACCTGGGGCAGCAATGAACTCCAGGGTGGTGAAGTGTAAAGAATATTCTTGTAAAGAAACATAAAAAAAAGTTTTTTTAAAAAAAGACACACAGTACAGAGGAAAGAAGACAAAGTGACCACTTATCTTCATAATCATGTTTATTATACTCCCAATTTACATAGCTCTCATTACCATGACTATATTCTAACTTAGTATTTCTTTAACCCTGAGTGCTCTCTAAGATAAGTTACAGATAAGATAAGGGCCCCTTCTCCCCAAGGACATCACTATAGAAACTAGATAACACACCTGCATAGTTATCTTAATAGCTTCAGGGGAAAACTGATGGGCTCTCCAATTGCAAGAATCAGAGCACCAGTTACCCCTGGGAGTTTTCTCATCAGGAGAACACTTCCTTGTATATTTCCACAATCAGAGTATGGCTATGTGCATACACTAGGCTGCTTCTACTCAGGAATGTTCAGAACAGAACATGCTAGAATCTTGAATACATTATCAAAGCTCTACAGACCTGATAGCACATAGGTAAAGCCATTTAATGAAACCCCTTGCTAAACAGTCCCTGAGCAGGAGATAGGTTAAACATAGCATCACAGCCACCATTGTCATCCTTCAAGACAGTGTAAATGTTCAAGGCTTGCTTCTCAGGAACAATTAAGGAGGGAGACTACAAACTAACAGTACCTTTCTGGATAAAAATGAGGCAAAAATTGCAAATTCTCTGTACTGTGATATTAGGTTTGAAAACACACACACCCACACACACATTTAACATTAAAGGGTAAAAATAAAACTCTGGGGAGTGCTATAAGAACAACTTATGGCAGTAAGTAGTTTATATCAACACAGGGATGAACTGTAGGGACTTATATTAAAGTTAAAAATAATGTGTGTATGGGGGTAAAATATGAGCAGAATAAAAAGGCCTCACACTATATGGGAGACAGATTTTACTGAATTAGTTCAGCCAAGTATGGATTGCACATGAGCAACGCAGAAAAAGTAACATTAAACACTTGGGAGTACATAGTATCAGTATCCAGACTTGTCCAGTTTAGAACACACCATAAGAAACATGTAAAGAAAAAAGGAAAATGTGAGCTACACACAGGAAAATAAACAGGCATGAGAAATTGGCTATAAAGGATCCAGAGAGCAGGTATAGAAGAAAGAGACTTCAAATCAGTTACTTATCTATCTGTATTTTTTCAAATAATTCAAGGAATTCATATTTAGATAACTAAAAAGTGGAAATGTTGAAGAATGACAATGACAAATTATAGCATTATATTGACATTATGTATAATTATGATGCACCAATAAAATGTATGAAAAATAAGAATTAAAGAAAGGCATGATAAAAACATCTAGTGAACATCAACAAAGCAGTATAAATTATTTTAAAAAACAAATAAAAATTCTGGAGTTGAAATAGGTAATCACTAAAATTAAAATTCACTGGTGAAGCTCATCATTTAATGTGAGATAGACTATCTCAGTGAACTTTAAGATAATTATGGAATTATGGAAACTGAAGAACAGGAAGGAAAAATTAAACAGTAAAAAGAGAAGAGAGCCTCAGAAAATGTGGCATACATTCAAGTATACCAATATACTCACAATCAAGTATCTGGAGAAAGAATGTGATAAATGGGGAAAGATTGGAAGAAATAATGAATGAAAATTTTACAGCATTAATGAAAACCTTAATCTAATTACATAAACTCAACAAACTTCATATAGATTCAGCCTCCAAACTCAGTCATAGTCAAAATGTTGAAACACAAAGGAATATCTTAAAAGAAGCAAGAGAAAAATGAATTGTTATTTATAAGGAGACCCCAACAAGATTAACAGTTGACTCCTCATCAGAAAAAGTAGAAGAAGGAGGAGGAGGAGGAGGAGGAGGAGGAGGAGGAGGAGGAGGAGGAGGAGGAGGAGGAGGAGGAGAAATTAGAAAGTCATATCTAAGGGTCTAAACTTTAAAACTAAATAAAACAAAAATAATTGGTAATTGGGGTTCTCAGAGCAGTCTAGTCTTAACACAATGGTTATGTGCAGAGTAACTAACTCTTGCTGCAGTTAGCTATTAAACTAATGGAATAAACAAAATTGTGCACCTTAACAATTATCAGTCAGGAAATTGGATTAAGCAATGGGATCTAAATCACAAATACAGAGCAAGGTCTGGCTATAGCTGGCCTTAGTGCCACAACCCGACTGACCATAACCTTAACTTTATTACCATAGTGGTATAATAGCATTGTAATTATGGTTTTGAAACCACCCCTC